>NC_043957.1:40940792-41275792 GCF_902148855.1 Sphaeramia orbicularis
TTTGACATTCTGTTAAAAAAAGAAACGGCTCCAACACATAGTTCATTGTGTTCACTTCCAAGTCCCAAAGAAGAATCTAATTCAGAAATTGAGAAGCCAGCATGGTCTACAAATAAAGAAGGTGAAAAACAAAAAGTTGAAGATGCTGTAGAACATGGTTCATTTCATTCCTCAGCCACTACCGCTCTCTGTCCAGATGATGAAAAAGAACATAAATCACCACCAGCAGATGGGTCTGGTTCTGACAATATACCAAAGTCTCTGATGTACACTGAAGAACAAAAATGTGCAGAAGGACTTGAAGACAACAACACCTTCCTAGAAATACATCATGCAGAAAAAGATGATCAACAAGAGCTTGAAGCTTGGGATGTTATCCCTCAACATGCAAAGGAGGGTGATGATGTTAATGAACAGTTTAAGGCTGATGAACAGATTAATCCTTGTCCTGCAAATGATATAAAAACACCGGATAAAACACCTGTTGAAACACCAGCTGATGGACGATCAACTGATCCTTTTCAGTTCCAAGAGGGAAAGCTCTTTGAAATGACTAGAGGTGGGGCCATTGATATGACAAGAAGAAGCTTTGATGATGAAATGGAAGGCTATGCGTTTTTTCACATAGGGGAACAAGGTGGTGATGTTGTTCTGGACAGTACAGAGGAGGATCAAATAAAACCTGTAACTGAAGAAAATATTGAGTTGTCCTCAGATACAACCCTCCAAAACATCCCAACATCACCTCTAACTGAGGCCAATGAAACAGTTCCTACCCCCAAACCAAGAACTCTCATCAAACCCTCAAGTGACCAGACAAGGAGTGAGAGGCCACTGTCTAAATCTGATCTTGGCACTTCCATAGAGGTTCAGCTTGGCTCACCCAGTGCTTTGGACAGACTAACCATCATTGAAAGTGACGTTGGAGGCATTCAGGGTCTTGGTCTAAATTATCTTGATTCTACCATTGCTGATCTTCAGTCAGACATTTCAGCACATTCCCATTCATTGTACTCAGAACAGAGTCATGATTCCTCTGATTCATCTCCTGATGATGAAGATGAGGAGGAGGATGAAGACCAATGCTCAGTCATTGAGATGGGCTTTTCAGCTACACAGGCTGGCCTGCATGCATGTCCAGATTCACTTCCATCTTTGGGAATCAAAACAGGCAGCGCATCTAACGTGGTTAGGAATTTTCCTGAAGTAACCATGAAAGACTTACAGATAGATGAGGTTTGTCAGATTCGAAGAAAAGCAGAGGAAAGCACAACCTTATATCGTAGGGCTAGGTCAGAGGCTGAAGATGGCGCAACTGCAGCCTCCAGTAAAAACAACAGGAGTTATTCTGACAGCAGTAATACTGCCACTAAATCCAACCGTTCCAAACTTCCTGTCATGACAAATAAGAAACCTCTAGCTCAAATTCCCACTTGCCAAATGAAACAAGTGCAACTCTCTGAAAGTACATCAGTTAGGTCTTCTTTGGATTATGATGACACAAGCAGTACTAGCCACAAGAGTCCAGATTCTGTTATCTTCACCTATGACATCCCAGCTTCACACAGAGTAGATTCTGATGGCAATCCTTTACTGAGTGCCCAACCATCTTCTGAGAAAGAAGATGTATTTGAATCCAGGCCTGCTTGGGATGACACTGTGGAAACTCAGATGCAGAGAATCCTCGATGACCAAACTCCAGAGCGTACGCCAGGTATGGCTAGGTCTACAAGGGCTTTTTCTTTCCTTTCTCTTGTCCTTGACGTCAAGGCCCCTTTTTCTCTTCCTAAGAACATAATGCTACAATTGATCATTTTGTGTGCATTTCATCTGTTGTGATTTGTCATGTCCAGTCTGTTGTAGTCTGTATCATGTGTGTGAGTGTGTATGTTGAAAGTTACTTCATCCTTTTTTGTCTTGCAATCTCAAGATTGAATGGCCATGTTTATCAAAGAAATACCAACTAACAATTTGCAGCAGAATTTCTCTACTGTGTTGGTATGAGTAACTGATCTACTAATACAGCTTTACTAATATTAGCATGTGCATCACTTATGCAATACATCAGTGTCATGGCTTACATTATTTATCACTATTTATTAAAATATATTGTGTGCAAATTGTGAAAGACTCACTTAAGACAAGTACACATCTGAGTCATAAATTCATCTTTATGATATCACCCATCCCAACATCACAAATCCATGTGTGAGTTCAAAATAGTACAGCCCACAGGAAAGCTGTACAGGAAAAAACAATCTACAGTTATGATTACAAATCATATTTTATATAGCCATGGTTTGAGGTGAATTGTAATCTGCACCCTGATCCATTGAATATAATATTAAAATGTATGTCTGGCTCTGATGGCATTTTTAGTGGATTGGCAGGATGATGCTGATAGAAAAGAGGAGACCTTGGCAATCATTGCAGATCTTCTGGGCTTCAGCTGGACTGGTAAGCTGTTGAAGTTTAGAAACTAGTGCATTTTATTTGAATTGGGATTTGCTTTTTTTTTTTTTTTTTTTTTTCCAGAAATTAGCAAATGCACAAAACATGATTAATATGATTAATCTTACAGTTATCTTTCCTTTTTCCATCACACCAGAGCTGGCAAGGGAACTTGAATTTAGTGAAGATGACATCCAGTTGGTGAGAACAGAAAATCCAAATTCACTCCAAGAGCAGAGCCATGCCTTGCTGCAACGCTGGGTTGAACGAGAAGGGAAACATGCCACAGGTATATGATGTTTTAGACCGACAGATTTAATGACATACTACTAGTATTACACTACTTTTATTCTTTGGAATGTACAAATATTCTGTCTTCTGTGCAGTTGTAAATCTGAAATATTTGATGTTTAACATTCTGTGTCATCATTGATTATGAAATCAATATTATGATTGTGATTTTTAATTATGTCTTTGTGTTTAAAATAAACAAATCCCCCCCACAGAGGACTGTCTGATAAAGAGACTAACCAAGATCAACCGCATGGATATTGTCCATCTAATTGAAACTCAGATGAACAAGTCAGTTCAAGAGCAAACATCTAGAACATATGCAGAGATAGAGAAGACACTGGATCACAGTGAAGGTAGTGCATGTTTAAAAAAAAACAAGGTTGCAGGTTGCATTTCTGCTTTCTTGAACTATTTTAACGCTTCACATTTTTATATTTTTCAGTATCAGTAGCCTTATCTTCAGTTCAAGAGGATGCAGATAGTCCTAGAGTAGTAAGGAGGGTGGAATCAGACCGCAGACCACCCCCAGCTGTTTCTGAAGAGGACCTTTCAGTCGCTTCTTTGTTGGATATTCCTTCCTGGGCAGAGCCTGTTGGACAGACTCCCTCAGAGAGCATGCATGGTGATCTATTGGAGGACCTTGAGATCCCACAGTAATTATATTAATTTAAATTACTTATACACATTAAAACACACAACAGCATCATGTAGTATTGCTTTAATCTGCATGCCAATTGTATACACCAGATATTGTCCAATGATGACGTCAGAAGAAGGAATCAAAATTACTGCTTCTGGGGAGTTGTTGTTGACGATTAATTGCACCTTGTTGGTGCAAAGCAGGCTTTGGCACATCAGTCTGGCAATGGAAATTTTTTTATCTCATTCATTTCTTTCTGTTACAGTGAATTGAATCCTAACCTGTGGAACCCTGATGATGTAATTACACAAGAACCTACAATTTATGCCACCTTGGATGAACAAGTAAGTACTCTACCTACTCCGAAAGAAGCAGCAGCAGCGGAAAACCAAGAATGTCAAGCATATGACCCCAAGTACAAAAGTTGCAACAGTGTTGAAGTTAACATCTTCAGGCCTCTCAAAGGTGGCACTCAATGTCAAATCCAAAATGACTTTAACCAAACCTTACCACTGAAGCAATGTGGTAGTGAAGATGAGCAAGGCCAATCCCCTGACATTCCAAACATACTGTCAATTTCTATTAGAGACTTTGGTCCAAGCCTATCAGAGTCAGATCAAGCTGAGACTGACTTCCTTGAGGTCTGTAATGAGTTTAGTTCTACACAACAGCTTGGCAATACAGGCACACCTAGAACTATCAGAAGAACTTCTGACCTTTGCCTGTTAGCCTTGCTGTCAGAGGACCACCAAGCAACTCTGGCTATCACTGAAGATGACACAGATGTAGATAAAAAAAGCATGACCTCTCAGAAATGCTTTGAAGAGGAAACCGCCCAACTCTCTAAACTACAGTATGGTTATGATGAGATCCCACAGATTTCAGGTGCGGACAGGAACTTCAATCCCTTCAAGTCAGGAAAAGAAGACAAAAAGTCTACAAAACATAATCATGGATGTCGGGAAAATATGCCCTTCATTGATGATGATGTCCAGATCGTGAAACCAGTTATTGCCTCACCTTATCACAGCATTGAAGAAAATAATGGAAACATTCAACAAACTATACGACTAAATAATCTCAGAGCCAGCACCCCTGCTTACATGGCATGTGACTCAACTAATATGCAACAGAGTTGCTATTTTGTTATCCCAGATAGTGACCATGCAATAAGCAGGTCAAGCACAGCAAAGACACATGAGCAAGATGCATTACCTTTTACTATTACACAGTGTAGCCCTTGGACACCTCAATCTTTTACATCTTGCTCATTTTCAACTGATGACCCCATACATAGACTATCATCCCCTGACTCTGTCATGTCAATAAGTGATTATAGGGCAATGTCCCCTGACTCTCCTTTAGTAGAAAAAAGGGTTTTTCCTGCAGAGCTTTCCAGCTTTGTGTTGGATGACAGGACACTTTCTCCAATGTCTGATCCATGCAGTTTACCAGAATTCAAAATTAGTACAAGTGAAAATGAAATAAACACTTATCAATCACATACATATGAAAATAAACCACTATTATATTCAAAAGATTTGACCGCTTTTCCAATTTCACCTTCCCTGAACCTTGATGGATCACAGCCTGAAATTCAAAGACCAGTATATGATTCACCTGTTCCTGAAAGTGTGCTGATACAGGCAGAATTCAAAGCATTCTCACCTTTGGGATCTGACTTGAAATATAATGACATGCTACACAATACTTCTCTTGATAGGGGAGCATCTTCATCTGACTCACTTGTTAATGGATATGCGTTGTCTGATATGGAATACAGAGCTTCCACACCAGAATCTGAGATTTCACAGTGCAGTTTCTCTTTCCTTGAACTTATGCTCTCTGAATCAACCCGTGCTCAAATCAGGAGTCAGTATTGTGATTATTTTTTGCATTATTCTGGGGAGTATCCAATCTCTTCTGCTGATGGTAGCGCAATTTATGATGGGCTAGGTCAAAGTCAGAGGTTGACATCAGGATTACAAACATCAGGTCAGAACCTTTCTTCACCACAAAAATATACAACATCAAATAAATATTTATCTTCAAATATGTTATTTTTAAAGGACAATAAATATTCAGTGAATGATAATTGTTCAACGCATGCACTAGACTCCTCACCATTGCATGTAAAAAGGGATTTTGCTTTTTCAAATGAATTAGAAAATTCATTTTTTGATGTCGGCCCTGGGTCAAATGTAACCAAGAAGCCAGAAGCGAAAGAAAGCTCATCTTTTCTTGATTATTGGTTTTCTAATTTGAAACCAGAATCACCTGAATATATATCATCTCTAGATTCTTCTGACAGAGATTATCAAACCACTGGACAAGAAAAGGAAATGCAGTATTCCATAGATGGGTATTTGGCCAAAGAATTATCCCCTACAAAACCCTGTTCAGATAAAAATTATACCAAGGGAAAATATGTTAATACATGCTCTGAGTTCAAACATAAATCACTACCTATGCCAGTGGTGTTTAATTTGATGCCAAGACCAAATTACATTTTGAATTTTCAAAGTGAAACAATTGTACCAACAAATTCCTCTGTTCGGGACACTACAAACATGGAAAGAAAATGTGTTACACAGTCTAATGCGTCTAATAAACTCCTAAAACTAAATACTGATTTTTCCTTAAATGCATTGGATAAAACTAGGCATGAAACTTCAGATTCAGCACTGTTAAAAAATTCACCTCAATCCTCTACAATACTGATAGGACCATCTGCAGAAAGAAAAAATACAGATTCTATAAAATCACTTAACACAAAAAGAACAAATTCAGCCGTCTCATTTATCAAACACATTGATGATGGGCAATGCATTAGTAAAGGAAATTCATCCAGAGCCTTTACCATCTCAACACCCCTTACATATGCAGATGTAGTACGCAGAACTGCACCTGTGAGAGAAGTAAACACTATTTACACTGTCAAACATTTTGATAGGCAGTCTGTTTTTCCCATACCAGTCTTGACTCCATGCAATTTCACCCACTCCCATGAGGAAAACTGGATCAGTGAGTTACGAGCACAGTCTCCAGAGTCAGTGGTATCTCATAGTGACTGTAGGCCCCTCTCTCCTGACTCACCCATTCCTCAATTCTGGTGTCACCATGATGATTGTTATTATGACTCATATAGACACAGGTCGTTTACACCACAGTCTACAATCTCTGATTGGGAGGGTACAGATATCTGTCTCAAAACTCTGTTTGACGAATCCAGACCAGAGTCCCCACAATCAGTTTTATCAGACCTTGAACTTGACAGGTTTTTCAGTACCAGGGCCTTGTCCCCAGACTCCGTGTCATCCGAATTTGACTTTACACTACTCCAGGACTGGCTGAAAGATTTCAGATCATCTTCACCAGAATCAGTTGTCTCAGTTGAACAGTGTTCCTTGATTCCTCACATGACATTTGGCCAGGAAACAAGTCGACACTGTGATTATTTCTTACATTTCTCTGACAGCAGGCCAGTAACACCTTATTCAGCAGGGTCAGATATTGAGGATTATATATTTTGTCTGGAAGAATTATTTGACAACACCAGACCAGATTCCCCGGATTCATTCACTTCAGGCATTGAAACTAAAAGTACTTACGGGGTATTCTCATCCAAAGCCTTTCCCACTTCAAGACCTCTTACATATGCAGATGTAGTGCGAGGCATTGCACCTGTCAATGAAGTATACACTGCTCACTCAGTCAAAAATTCTGATATCCAGTCTATTTCTCCAATAACAGTTTCGACCCCTTGCGATTACACCCAGTCCTATGACGACAACTGGATGATTGAATTTAGAGTGCAGTCTCCAGAGTCAGTGGTATCTCACAGCCACTGTAGGCCCTTCTCTCCTGACTCACCCATTCCTCAGTTCTGGTGTCACCGTGATGGTGTTAATTATGACTCGTATAGACACAGGTCATTTACACCAGAGTCTACAATTTCTGATTGGGAAGGTACAGATTTCTGTCTCAAAAATCTGTTTTACGAATCCAGACCAGAGTCCCCACAGTCATTTTTATCAGACCTTGAACTTGACAGGTTTTTCAGTACCAGGGCCTTGTCCCCAGACTCCGTGTCTTCCGACTTCGACTTTACAGTCCTCCAGGACTGGCTGAAAGACTTCAGATCATCTTCACCAGAATCCGTGGCCTCAGTTGAACAGTGTTACTGGACTCCTCACATGATATTCAGCCAGGAGACAAGTAAACACTGTAATTATTTCCTACATTACTCTGGGAGCAGACCTGTATCACCTCAATCAACAGTGTCAGATATTGGGGATTACACATTTTGTCTGAAAGAATTATTTGACAACACCAGACCAGATTCCCCAGATTCATTTACTTCAGGCACTGACACTAGAAATGCTTATGGCGTAGTCTCATCCAAAGCCTTTCCCACTTCAAGGCCTCTTACGTATGCAGATGTAGTGCGAGGCATTGCACCTGTCAAAGAAGTATACACTGTTCACTCAGTCCAACATCCTGATATCCAGTCTATTTCTCCAATAACAGTTTCGACTCCTTGCGATTACACCCAGTCCTATGACGACAACTGGATGATTGAATTTAGAGCGCAGTCTCCAGAGTCAGTGGTATCTTACAGCCACTGTAGGCCCTTCTCTCCTGACTCACCCATTCCTCAGTTCTGGTGTCATCGTGATGGTTGCAATTATGACTCGTATAGACACAGGTCATTTACACCAGAATCTACAATCTCTGATTGGGAGGGTAAAGATTTCTGTCTCGAAAATCTGTTTGACGAATCCAGACCAGAGTCCCCACAATCAGTTTTATCAGACCTTGAACTTGACAGGTTTTTCAGTAGGCCCTTCTCTCCTGACTCACCCATTCCTCAGTTCTGGTGTCACCATGATGATTGTTATTATGACTCATATAGACACAGGTCATTTACACCAGAGTCTACAATCTCTGATTGGGAGGGTACAGATTTCTGTCTCAAAACTCTGTTTGACGAATCCAGACCAGAGTCCCCACAATCATTTTTATCAGACCTTGAACTTGACAGGTTTTTCAGTACCAGGGCCTTGTCCCCAGACTCCGTGTCTTCCGACTTTGACTTTGCACTCCTCCAGGAGTGGCTGAAAGACTTAAGATCATCTTCACCAGAATCCGTGGCCTCAGTTGAACAGTGTTACTGGACTCCTCACATGATATTCGGCCAGGAGACAAGTAAACACTGTAATTATTTCCTACATTACTCTGGGAGCAGACCTGTATCACCTCAATCAGCAGTGTCAGATATTGAGGATTACACATTTTGTCTGGAAGAATTATTTGACGACACCAGACCAGATTCCCCAGATTCATTTACTTCAGGCACTGACACTAAAAGTGCTTATGGCGTATTCTCATCCAAACCCTTTCCCACTTCAAGACCTCTTACTTATGCAGATGTAGTTCGAGGAGTTGTATCTGTAAAAGAGGCAGACACTGGTTTGGAAGTCAAACCGTATACATTCAAATCTCTTCCTCCGCTGACGGTATCGACACAGGGCAATTACACTCAAACCTATGAGGACAACTGGATGACTGATTTTAGAGCGCAGTCTCCAGAGTCAGTGTCATCTCAAAGTGAATGTAGACCTCTCTCTCCTGACTCACCCATTCCTCAGTTCAGATCATTTAATGATGTATTCATTTTTGACCTATCCAGACATAGGTCATTTACACCAGAATCTACAATCTCTGATTGGGAGGGTAAAGATTTCTGTCTCGAAAATTTGTTTGACGAATCCAGACCAGAGTCCCCACATTCAGTTTTATCAGACCTTCAACTTGACAGGTTTTTCAGTAGGCCCTTCTCTCCTGACTCACCCATTCCTCAGTTCTGGTGTCACCATGATGATTGTTATTATGACTTGTATAGACAGAGGTCATTTACACCAGAGTCTACAATCTCTGATTGGGAGGGTACAGATTTCTGTCTCAAAACTCTATTTGACGAATCCAGACCAGAGTCCCCACAATCAGTTTTATCAGACCTTGAACTTGACAGGTTTTTCAGTACCAGGGCCTTGTCCCCAGACTCTGTGTCTTCTGACTTCGACTTTACACTCCTCCAGGACTGGCTGAAAGACTTCAGATCATCTTCACCAGAATCCGTGGCCTCAGTTGAACAGTGTTACTGGACTCCTCACATGATATTCGGCCAGGAGACAAGTAAACACTGTAATTATTTCCTACATTACTCTGGGAGCAGACCTGTATCACCTCAATCAGCAGTGTCAGATATTGAGGATTACACATTTTGTCTGGAAGAATTATTTGACGACACCAGACCAGATTCCCCAGATTCATTTACTTCAGGCACTGACACTAGAAGTGCTTATGGCGTATTCTCATCCAAAGCCTTTCCCACTTCAAGGCCTCTTACATATGCAGATGTAGTGCGAGGCATTGCACCTGTCAAAGAAGAATACACTGTTCACTCAGTCCAACATCCTGATATCCAGTCTATTTCTCCAATAACAGTTTCGACTCCTTGCGATTACACCCAGTCCTATGACGACAACTGGATGATTGAATTTAGAGCGCAGTCTCCAGAGTCAGTGGTATCTTACAGCCACTGTAGGCCCTTCTCTCCTGACTCACCCATTCCTCAGTTCTGGTGTCATCGTGATGGTTGCAATTATGACTCGTATAGACACAGGTCATTTACACCAGAATCTACAATCTCTGATTGGGAGGGTAAAGATTTCTGTCTCGAAAATCTGTTTGACGAATCCAGACCAGACTCCCCACAATCAGTTTTATCAGACCTTGAACTTGACAGGTTTTTCAGTAGGCCCTTCTCTCCTGACTCACCCATTCCTCAGTTCTGGTGTCACCATGATGATTGTTATTATGACTCATATAGACACAGGTCATTTACACCAGAGTCTACAATCTCTGATTGGGAGGGTACAGATTTCTGTCTCAAAACTCTGTTTGACGAATCCAGACCAGAGTCCCCACAATCATTTTTATCAGACCTTGAACTTGACAGGTTTTTCAGTACCAGGGCCTTGTCCCCAGACTCCGTGTCTTCCGACTTTGACTTTGCACTCCTCCAGGAGTGGCTGAAAGACTTAAGATCATCTTCACCAGAATCCGTGGCCTCAGTTGAACAGTGTTACTGGACTCCTCACATGATATTCAGCCAGGAGACAAGTAAACACTGTAATTATTTCCTACATTACTCTGGGAGCAGACCTGTATCACCTCAATCAACAGTGTCAGATATTGAGGATTACACATTTTGTCTGGAAGAATTATTTGACAACACCAGACCAGATTCCCCAGATTCATTTACTTCAGGCACTGACACTAAAAGTGCTTATGGCGTATTCTCATCGAAACCCTTTCCCACTTCAAGACCTCTTACTTATGCAGATGTAGTTCGAGGAGTTGTATCTGTAAAAGAGGCAGACACTGGTTTGGAAGTCAAACCGTATACATTCAAATCTCTTCCTCCGCTGACGGTATCGACACAGGGCAATTACACTCAAACCTATGAGGACAACTGGATGACTGATTTTAGAGCGCAGTCTCCAGAGTCAGTGTCATCTCAAAGTGAATGTAGACCTCTCTCTCCTGACTCACCCATTCCTCAGTTCAGATCATTTAATGATGTATTCATTTTTGACCTATCCAGACATAGGTCATTTACACCAGAATCTACAATCTCTGATTGGGAGGGTAAAGATTTCTGTCTCGAAAATTTGTTTGACGAATCCAGACCAGAGTCCCCACATTCAGTTTTATCAGACCTTGAACTTGACAGGTTTTTCAGTAGGCCCTTCTCTCCTGACTCACCCATTCCTCAGTTCTGGTGCCACCATGATGATTGTTATTATGACTTGTATAGACAGAGGTCATTTACACCAGAGTCTACAATCTCTGATTGGGAGGGTACAGATTTCTGTCTCAAAACTCTATTTGATGAACCCAGACCAGAGTCCCCACAATCAGTTTTATCAGACCTTGAACTTGACAGGTTTTTCAGTACCAGGGCCTTGTCCCCAGACTCTGTGTCTTCCGACTTTGACTTTGCACTCCTCCAGGACTGGCTGAAAGACTTCAGATCATCTTCACCGGAATCCGTGGCCTCAGTTGAACAGTGTTACTGGACTCCTCACATGATATTCGGCCAGGAGACAAGTAAACACTGTAATTATTTCCTACATTACTCTGGGAGCAGACCTGTATCACCTCAATCAGCAGTGTCAGATATTGAGGATTACACATTTTGTCTGGAAGAATTATTTGACGACACCAGACCAGATTCCCCAGATTCATTTACTTCAGGCATTGAAACTAAAAGTACTTTTGGCGTATTCTCATCCAAAGCCTTTCCCACTTCAAGACCTCTTACATATGCAGATGTAGTGCGAGGCATTGCACCTGTCAAAGAAGTATACACTACTTACTCAGTCAAACATTCTGGGATCCAGTCTGTTTCTCCAGTAACAGTTTTGACTCCTTGCGATTACACCCAGTCCTATGACAATAACTGGATGATTGAATTTAGAGCGCAGTCTCCAGAGTCAGTGGTATCTCACAGCCACTGTAGGCACTTCTCTCCTGACTCACCCATTCCTCAGTTCTGGTGTCACCGTGATGGTGTTAATTACGACTCATACAGACAGAGGTCGTTTACACCAGAATCTACAATGTCTGATTGGGAGGGTACAGATTTCTGTCTCGAAAATCTGTTTGACGAATCCAGACCAGAGTCCCCACAATCATTTTTATCAGACCTTGAACTTGACAGGTTGTTCAGTAGGCCCTTCTCTCCTGACTCACCCATTCCTCAGTTCTGGTGTCACTATGATAGTTTTTATTATGACTTGTATAGACACAGGTCATTTACACCAGAGTCTACAATCTCTGATTGGGAGGGTACAGATTTCTGTCTCAAAACTCTGTTTGACGAATCCAGACCAGAGTCCCCACAATCATTTTTATCAGACCTTGAACTTGACAGGTTTTTCAGTACCAGGGCCTTGTCCCCAGACTCCGTGTCTTCCGACTTTGACTTTGCACTCCTCCAGGAGTGGCTGAAAGACTTCAGATCATCTTCACCAGAATCCGTGGCCTCAGTTGAACAGTGTTACTGGACTCCTCACATGATATTCAGCCAGGAGACAAGTAAACACTGTAATTATTTCCTACATTACTCTGGGAGCAGACCTGTATCACCTCAATCAACAGTGTCAGATATTGAGAATTACACATTTTGTCTGGAAGAATTATTTGACGACACCAGACCAGATTCCCCAGATTCATTTACTTCAGGCACTGACACTAGAAGTGCTTATGGCGTAGTCTCATCCAAAGCCTTTCCCACTTCAAGGCCTCTTACATATGCAGATGTAGTGCGAGGCATTGCACCTGTCAAAGAAGAATACACTGTTCACTCAGTCCAACATCCTGATATCCAGTCTATTTCTCCAATAACAGTGTCGACTCCTTGCGATTACACCCAGTCCTATGACGACAACTGGATGATTGAATTTAGAGCGCAGTCTCCAGAGTCAGTGGTATCTTACAGCCACTGTAGGCCCTTCTCTCCTGACTCACCCATTCCTCAGTTCTGGTGTCATCGTGATGGTTGCAATTATGACTCGTATAGACACAGGTCATTTACACCAGAATCTACAATCTCTGATTGGGAGGGTACAGATTTCTGTCTCGAAAATCTGTTTGACGAATCCAGACCAGAGTCCCCACAATCATTTTTATCAGACCTTGAACTTGACAGGTTTTTCAGTAGGCCCTTCTCTCCTGACTCACCCATTCCTCAGTTCTGGTGTCACCATGATGATTGTTATTATGACTCATATAGACACAGGTCATTTACACCAGAGTCTACAATCTCTGATTGGGAGGGTACAGATTTCTGTCTCAAAACTCTGTTTGACGAATCCAGACCAGAGTCCCCACAATCATTTTTATCAGACCTTGAACTTGACAGGTTTTTCAGTACCAGGGCCTTGTCCCCAGACTCCGTGTCTTCCGACTTTGACTTTACACTCCTCCAGGACTGGCTGAAAGACTTCAGATCATCTTCACCAGAATCCGTGGCCTCAGTTGAAAAGTGTAACTGGACTCCTCACATGATATTCGGCCAGGAGACAAGTAAACACTGTAATTATTTCCTACATTACTCTGGGAGCAGACCTGTATCACCTCAATCAGCAGTGTCAGATATTGAGGATTACACATTTTGTCTGGAAGAATTATTTGACGACACCAGACCAGATTCCCCAGATTCATTTACTTCAGGCACTGACACTAAAATTGCTTATGGCGTATTCTCATCCAAACCCTTTCCCACTTCAAGACCTCTTACTTATGCAGATGTAGTTCGAGGAGTTGTATCTGTAAAAGAGGCAGACACTGGTTTGGAAGTCAAACCGTATACATTCAAATCTCTTCCTCCGCTGACGGTATCGACACAGGGCAATTACACTCAAACCTATGAGGACAACTGGATGACTGATTTTAGAGCGCAGTCTCCAGAGTCAGTGTCATCTCAAAGTGAATGTAGACCTCTCTCTCCTGACTCACCCATTCCTCAGTTCAGATCATTTAATGATGTATTCATTTTTGACCTATCCAGACATAGGTCATTTACACCAGAATCTACAATCTCTGATTGGGAGGGTAAAGATTTCTGTCTCGAAAATTTGTTTGACGAATCCAGACCAGAGTCCCCACATTCAGTTTTATCAGACCTTCAACTTGACAGGTTTTTCAGTAGGCCCTTCTCTCCTGACTCACCCATTCCTCAGTTCTGGTGTCACCATGATGATTGTTATTATGACTTGTATAGACAGAGGTCATTTACACCAGAGTCTACAATCTCTGATTGGGAGGGTACAGATTTCTGTCTCAAAACTCTATTTGACGAATCCAGACCAGAGTCCCCACAATCAGTTTTATCAGACCTTGAACTTGACAGGTTTTTCAGTACCAGGGCCTTGTCCCCAGACTCTGTGTCTTCTGACTTCGACTTTACACTCCTCCAGGACTGGCTGAAAGACTTCAGATCATCTTCACCAGAATCCGTGGCCTCAGTTGAACAGTGTTACTGGACTCCTCACATGATATTCGGCCAGGAGACAAGTAAACACTGTAATTATTTCCTACATTACTCTGGGAGCAGACCTGTATCACCTCAATCAGCAGTGTCAGATATTGAGGATTACACATTTTGTCTGGAAGAATTATTTGACGACACCAGACCAGATTCCCCAGATTCATTTACTTCAGGCACTGACACTAGAAGTGCTTATGGCGTAGTCTCATCCAAAGCCTTTCCCACTTCAAGTCCTCTTACATATGCAGATGTAGTGCGAGGCATTGCACCTGTCAAAGAAGAATACACTGTTCACTCAGTCCAACATCCTGATATCCAGTCTATTTCTCCAATAACAGTTTCGACTCCTTGCGATTACACCCAGTCCTATGACGACAACTGGATGATTGAATTTAGAGCGCAGTCTCCAGAGTCAGTGGTATCTTACAGCCACTGTAGGCCCTTCTCTCCTGACTCACCCATTCCTCAGTTCTGGTGTCATCGTGATGGTTGCAATTATGACTCGTATAGACACAGGTCATTTACACCAGAATCTACAATCTCTGATTGGGAGGGTAAAGATTTCTGTCTCGAAAATCTGTTTGACGAATCCAGACCAGAGTCCCCACAATCAGTTTTATCAGACCTTGAACTTGACAGGTTTTTCAGTAGGCCCTTCTCTCCTGACTCACCCATTCCTCAGTTCTGGTGTCACCATGATGATTGTTATTATGACTCATATAGACACAGGTCATTTACACCAGAGTCTACAATCTCTGATTGGGAGGGTACAGATTTCTGTCTCAAAACTCTGTTTGACGAATCCAGACCAGAGTCCCCACAATCATTTTTATCAGACCTTGAACTTGACAGGTTTTTCAGTACCAGGGCCTTGTCCCCAGACTCCGTGTCTTCCGACTTTGACTTTGCACTCCTCCAGGAGTGGCTGAAAGACTTAAGATCATCTTCACCAGAATCCGTGGCCTCAGTTGAACAGTGTTACTGGACTCCTCACATGATATTCAGCCAGGAGACAAGTAAACACTGTAATTATTTCCTACATTACTCTGGGAGCAGACCTGTATCACCTCAATCAACAGTGTCAGATATTGAGGATTACACATTTTGTCTGGAAGAATTATTTGACAACACCAGACCAGATTCCCCAGATTCATTTACTTCAGGCACTGACACTAGAAGTGCTTATGGCGTAGTCTCATCCAAAGCCTTTCCCACTTCAAGGCCTCTTACATATGCAGATGTAGTGCGAGGCATTGCACCTGTCAAAGAAGAATACACTGTTCACTCAGTCCAACATCCTGATATCCAGTCTATTTCTCCAATAACAGTTTCGACTCCTTGCGATTACACCCAGTCCTATGACGACAACTGGATGATTGAATTTAGAGTGCAGTCTCCAGAGTCAGTGGTATCTTACAGCCACTGTAGGCCCTTCTCTCCTGACTCACCCATTCCTCAGTTCTGGTGTCATCGTGATGGTTGCAATTATGACTCGTATAGACACAGGTCATTTACACCAGAATCTACAATCTCTGATTGGGAGGGTAAAGATTTCTGTCTCGAAAATCTGTTTGACGAATCCAGACCAGAGTCCCCACATTCAGTTTTATCAGACCTTGAACTTGACAGGTTTTTCAGTAGGCCCTTTTCTCCTGACTCACCCATTCCTCAGTTCTGGTGTCACCATGATGATTGTTATTATGACTCATATAGACACAGGTCATTTACACCAGAGTCTACAATCTCTGATTGGGAGGGTACAGATTTCTGTCTCAAAACTCTGTTTGACGAATCCAGACCAGAGTCCCCACAATCATTTTTATCAGACCTTGAACTTGACAGGTTTTTCAGTACCAGGGCCTTGTCCCCAGACTCCGTGTCTTCCGACTTTGACTTTACACTCCTCCAGGACTGGCTGAAAGACTTCAGATCATCTTCACCAGAATCCGTGGCCTCAGTTGAAAAGTGTAACTGGACTCCTCACATGATATTCGGCCAGGAGACAAGTAAACACTGTAATTATTTCTTACACTACTCTGGGAGCAGACCCGTATCACCTCAGTCAGCAGTGTCAGATATTGAGGATTACACATTTTGTCTGGAAGAATTATTTGACGACACCAGACCAGATTCCCCAGATTCATTTACTTCAGGCACTGACACTAAAAGTGCTTATGGCGTATTCTCATCCAAACCCTTTCCCACTTCAAGACCTCTTACTTATGCAGATGTAGTTCGAGGAGTTGTATCTGTAAAAGAGGCAGACACTGGTTTGGAAGTCAAACCGTATAAATTCAAATCTCTTCCTCCGCTGACGGTATCGACACAGGGCAATTACACTCAAACCTATGAGGACAACTGGATGACTGATTTTAGAGCGCAGTCTCCAGAGTCAGTGTCATCTCAAAGTGAATGTAGACCTCTCTCTCCTGACTCACCCATTCCTCAGTTCAGATCATTTAATGATGTATTCATTTTTGACCTATCCAGACATAGGTCATTTACACCAGAATCTACAATCTCTGATTGGGAGGGTAAAGATTTCTGTCTCGAAAATTTGTTTGACGAATCCAGACCAGAGTCCCCACATTCAGTTTTATCAGACCTTGAACTTGACAGGTTTTTCAGTAGGCCCTTCTCTCCTGACTCACCCATTCCTCAGTTCTGGTGTCACCATGATGATTGTTATTATGACTTGTATAGACAGAGGTCATTTACACCAGAGTCTACAATCTCTGATTGGGAGGGTACAGATTTCTGTCTCAAAACTCTATTTGATGAACCCAGACCAGAGTCCCCACAATCAGTTTTATCAGACCTTGAACTTGACAGGTTTTTCAGTACCAGGGCCTTGTCCCCAGACTCTGTGTCTTCCGACTTTGACTTTGCACTCCTCCAGGACTGGCTGAAAGACTTCAGATCATCTTCACCGGAATCCGTGGCCTCAGTTGAACAGTGTTACTGGACTCCTCACATGATATTCGGCCAGGAGACAAGTAAACACTGTAATTATTTCCTACATTACTCTGGGAGCAGACCTGTATCACCTCAATTAGCAGTGTCAGATATTGAGGATTACACATTTTGTCTGGAAGAATTATTTGACGACACCAGACCAGATTCCCCAGATTCATTTACTTCAGGCATTGAAACTAAAAGTACTTTTGGCGTATTCTCATCCAAAGCCTTTCCCACTTCAAGACCTCTTACATATGCAGATGTAGTGCGAGGCATTGCACCTGTCAAAGAAGTATACACTACTTACTCAGTCAAACATTCTGGGATCCAGTCTGTTTCTCCAGTAACAGTTTTGACTCCTTGCGATTACACCCAGTCCTATGACAATAACTGGATGATTGAATTTAGAGCGCAGTCTCCAGAGTCAGTGGTATCTCACAGCCACTGTAGGCCCTTCTCTCCTGACTCACCCATTCCTCAGTTCTGGTGTCACCGTGATGGTGTTAATTACGACTCATACAGACAGAGGTCGTTTACACCAGAATCTACAATGTCTGATTGGGAGGGTACAGATTTCTGTCTCGAAAATCTGTTTGACGAATCCAGACCAGAGTCCCCACAATCATTTTTATCAGATCTTGAACTTGACAGGTTGTTCAGTAGGCCCTTCTCTCCTGACTCACCCATTCCTCAGTTCTGGTGTCACTATGATAGTTTTTATTATGACTTGTATAGACACAGGTCATTTACACCAGAGTCTACAATCTCTGATTGGGAGGGTACAGATTTCTGTCTCAAAACTCTGTTTGACGAATCCAGACCAGAGTCCCCACAATCATTTTTATCAGACCTTGAACTTGACAGGTTTTTCAGTACCAGGGCCTTGTCCCCAGACACCGTGTCTTCCGACTTTGACTTTGCACTCCTCCAGGAGTGGCTGAAAGACTTCAGATCATCTTCACCAGAATCCGTGGCCTCAGTTGAACAGTGTTACTGGACTCCTCACATGATATTCAGCCAGGAGACAAGTAAACACTGTAATTATTTCCTACATTACTCTGGGAGCAGACCTGTATCACCTCAATCAACAGTGTCAGATATTGAGAATTACACATTTTGTCTGGAAGAATTATTTGACGACACCAGACCAGATTCCCCAGATTCATTTACTTCAGGCACTGACACTAAAAGTGCTTATGGCGTAGTCTCATCCAAAGCCTTTCCCACTTCAAGGCCTCTTACATATGCAGATGTAGTGCGAGGCATTGCACCTGTCAAAGAAGAATACACTGTTCACTCAGTCCAACATCCTGATATCCAGTCTATTTCTCCAATAACAGTTTCGACTCCTTGCGATTACACCCAGTCCTATGACGACAACTGGATGATTGAATTTAGAGCGCAGTCTCCAGAGTCAGTGGTATCTTACAGCCACTGTAGGCCCTTCTCTCCTGACTCACCCATTCCTCAGTTCTGGTGTCATCGTGATGGTTGCAATTATGACTCGTATAGACACAGGTCATTTACACCAGAATCTACAATCTCTGATTGGGAGGGTACAGATTTCTGTCTCGAAAATCTGTTTGACGAATCCAGACCAGAGTCCCCACAATCATTTTTATCAGACCTTGAACTTGACAGGTTTTTCAGTAGGCCCTTCTCTCCTGACTCACCCATTCCTCAGTTCTGGTTTCACCATGATGATTGTTATTATGACTCATATAGACACAGGTCATTTACACCAGAGTCTACAATCTCTGATTGGGAGGGTACAGATTTCTGTCTCAAAACTCTGTTTGACGAATCCAGACCAGAGTCCCCACAATCATTTTTATCAGACCTTGAACTTGACAGGTTTTTCAGTACCAGGGCCTTGTCCCCAGACTCCGTGTCTTCCGACTTTGACTTTACACTCCTTCAGGACTGGCTGAAAGACTTCAGATCATCTTCACCAGAATCCGTGGCCTCAGCTGAACAGTGTTACTGGACTCCTCACATGATATTCGGCCAGGAGACAAGTAAGCACTGTAATTATTTCCTACATTACTCTGGGAGCAGACCTGTATCACCTCAATCAGCAGTGTCAGATATTGAGGATTACACATTTTGTCTGGAAGAATTATTTGACGACACCAGACCAGATTCCCCAGATTCATTTACTTCAGGCACTGAAACTAAAAGTGCTTTTGGCGTATTCTCATCCAAAGCCTTTCCCACTTCAAGACCTCTTACGTATGCAGATGTAGTGCGAGGCATTGCACCTGTCAAAGAAGTATACACTGCTCACTCAGTCAAAAATGCTGATATCCAGTCTGTATCTCCAGTAACAGTTTTGACTCTTTGCGATTACACCCAGTCCTATGACGACAACTGGATCATTGAATTTAGAGCGCAGTCTCCAGAGTCAGTGGTATCTCACAGCCACTGTAGGCCCTTCTCTCCTGACTCACCCATTCCTCAGTTCTGGTGTCATCGTGATGGTTGCAATTATGACTCGTATAGACACAGGTCATTTACACCAGAATCTACAATCTCTGATTGGGAGCGTGAAGATTTCTGTCTCGAAAATCTGTTTGACGAATCCAGACCAGAGTCCCCACAATCAGTTTTATCAGACCTTGAACTTGACAGGTTTTTCAGGACCAGGGCCTTCTCTCCTGACTCACCTATTCCTCAGTTCTGGTGTCACCATGATAGTTTTTATTATGACTCGTATAGACACAGGTCATTTACACCAGAATCTACAATCTCTGATTGGGAGGGTACAGATTTCTGTCTCAAAACTCTGTTTGACGAATCTAGACCAGAGTCCCCACAATCAGTTTTATCAGACCTTGAACTTGACAGGTTTTTCAGTACCAGGGCCTTGTCCCCAGACTCCGTGTCTTCCGACTTTGACTTTACACTCCTCCAGGACTGGCTGAAAGACTTCAGATCATCTTCACCAGAATCCGTGGCCTCAGTTGAACAGTGTTACTGGACTCCTCACATGATATTCGGCCAGGAGACAAGTAAACACTGTAATTATTTCTTACACTACTCTGGGAGCAGACCCGTATCACCTCAGTCAGCAGTGTCAGATATTGAGGATTACACATTTTGTCTGGAAGAATTATTTGACGACACCAGACCAGATTCCCCAGATTCATTTACTTTTGGCACTGACACTAAAAGTGCTTATGGCGTATTCTCATCCAAAGCCTTTCCCACTTCAAGACCTCTTACGTATGCAGATGTAGTTCGAGGAGTTGTACCTGTAAAAGAGGCAGACACTGGTTTGGAAGTCAAACCGTATAAATTCAAATCTCTTCCTCCACTGACGGTATCAACACAAGGCAATTACACTCAAAACTATGAGGACAATTGGATGACTGATTTTAGAGCGCAGTCTCCAGAGTCAGTGGAATCTCAAAGTGAATGTAGACCTCTCTCTCCTGACTCACCCATTCCTCAGTTCAGATCATATAATGATGTATTCATTTTTGACCTATCCAGACACAGGTCGTTTACACCAGAATCTACAATCTCTGATTGGGAGGGTGAAGATTTCTGTCTCGAAAATTTGTTTGATGAATCCAGACCAGAGTCCCCACATTCAGTTTTATCAGACGTTGAACTTGACATGTTTTTCAGTAGGCCCTTCTCTCCTGACTCACCCATTCCTCAGTTCTGGTGTCACCATGATGATTGTTATTATGACTTGTATAGACACAGGTCATTTACACCACAGTCTACAATCTCTGATTGGGAAGGTACAGATTTCTGTCTCAAAACTCTGTTTGACGAATCTAGACCAGAGTCCCCACAATCAGTTTTATCAGACCTTGAACTTGACAGGTTTTTCAGTACCAGGGCCTTGTCCCCAGACTCTGTGTCTTCCGACTTTGACTTTACACTCCTCCAGGACTGGCTGAAAGACTTCAGATCATCTTCACCAGAATCCGTGGCCTCAGTTGAACAGTGTTACTGGACTCCTCACATGATATTCGGCCAGGGAACAAGTAAACACTGTAATTATTTCCTACATTACTCTGGGAGCAGACCTGTATCACCTCAATCAGCAGTGTCAGATATTGAGGATTACACATTTTGTCTGGAAGAATTATTTGACAACACCAGACCAGATTCCCCAGATTCATTTACTTTTGGCACTGACACTAAAAGTGCTTTTGGCGTATTCTCATCCAAAGCCTTTCCCACTTCAAGACCTCTTACGTATGCAGATGTAGTGCGAGGCATTGCACCTGTCAAAGAAGTATACACTGCTCACTCAGTCCAACATCCTGATATGCAGTCTATTTCTCCAATAACAGTTTGGACTCCTTGCGATTACACCCAGTCCTATGACGATAACTGGATGATTGAATTTAGAGCGCAGTCTCCAGAGTCAGTGGTATCTCACAGCCACTGTAGGCCCTTCTCTCCTGACTCACCCATTCCTCAGTTCTGGTGTCACCATGATAGTATTTATTATGACTTGTATAGACACAGGTCATTTACACCAGAATCTACAATGTCTGATTGGGAGGGTACAGATTTCTGTCTCAAAACTCTATTTGACGAATCCAGACCAGAGTCCCCACATTCAGTTTTATCAGACCTTGAACTTGACAGGTTTTTCAGTACCAGGGCCTTGTCCCCAGACTCTGTGTCTTCCGACTTTGATTTTACACTCCTCCAGGACTGGCTGAAAGACTTCAGATCATCTTCACCAGAATCAGTGGCCGCATTTGAACAGTGTTACTGTACTCCTCACACGATTTTCGGTCAGGAGAAAAGTAAACACTGTAATTATTTCCTACATTACTCCAGGAGCAGACCTGTATCACCTCAATCAGCAGTGTCAGATATTGAGGATTACACATTTTGTCTGGAAGAATTATTTGACAACACCAGACCAGATTCCCCAGATTCATTTACTTCAGGCACTGACACTAAAAGTGCTTTTGGCGTATTCTCATCCAAAGCCTTTCCCACTTCAAGACCTCTTACGTATGCAGATGTAGTGCGAGGCATTCCACCTGTCGATGAAGTATACACTGCTTACTCAGTCAAACATTCTGATATCCAGTCTTTATCTCCAATAACAGTTTCGACTCCTTGTGATTACACCCAGTCCTATGACGACAACTGGATGATTGAATTTAGAGCGCAGTCTCCAGAGTCAGTGGTATCTCACAGCCACTGTAGGCCCTTCTCTCCTGACTCACCCATTCCTCAGTTCTGGTGTCACCGTGATGGTTGCAATTATGCCTCGTATAGACACAGGTCATTTACACCAGAATCTACAATCTCTGATTGGGAGGGTAAAGATTTCTATCTCGAAAATCTTTTTGACGAATCCAGACCAGAGTCCCCACAATCAGTTTTATCAGACCTTGAACTTGACAGGTTTTTCAGTAGGCCCTTATCTCCTGACTCACCCATTCCTCAGTTTTGGTGTCACCATGATAGTTTTTATTATGACTCGTATAGACACAGGTCATTTACACCAGAGTCTACAATCTCTGATTGGGAGGGTACAGATTTCTGTCTCAAAACTCTATTTGACAAATCCAGACCAGAGTCCCCACAATCATTTTTATCAGACTTTGAACTTGACAGGTTTTTCAGTACCAGGGCCTTGTCCCCAGACTCCGTGTCTTCCGACTTTGACTTTGCACTCTTCCAGGACTGGCTGAAAGACTTCAGATCTTCTTCACCAGAATCCGTGGCCTCAGTTGACCAGTATTACTGGACTCCTCACATGATATTCTGCCAGGAGACAAGTAAACACTGTAATTATTTCCTACACTACTCTGGGAGCAGACCTGTATCACCTCAATCAGCAGTGTCAGATATTGAGGATTACACATTTTGTCTGGAAGAATTATTTGACGGCACCAGACCAGATTCCCCAGATTCATTTACTTCAGGCACTGACACTAAAAGTGCTTATGGCGTATTCTCACCCAAAGCCTTTCCCTCTTCAAGACCTCTTACTTATGCAGATGTAGTTCGAGGAGTTGTACGTGTAAAAGAGGCAGACACTGGTTTGGAAGTCAAACCGTATAAATTCAAATCTCTTCCTCCACTGACGGTATCGACACAAGGCAATTACACTCAAAACTATGAGGACAATTGGATGACTGATTTTAGAGCGCAGTCTCCAGAGTCAGTGGCATCTCAAAGTGAATGTAGACCTCTCTCTCCTGACTCACCCATTCCTCAGTTCAGATCATATAATGATGTATTCATTTTTGACCTATCCAGACATAGGTCGTTTACACCAGAGTCTACAAACTCAGACTGGGATAGCACTGAATTCTTTTTTGAAAATCTATTTGAGGAGTGCAGACCAGAGTCCCCAAAATCAGTTTTATCAGACCTTGAACTTGACAGGTTGTTCAGTAGGCCCCTCTCTCCTGACTCACCCATTCCTCAGTTCTGGTTTCACCATGACAGTACTTATTATGACTTGTATAGACGCAGGTCATTTACACCAGAGTCTACAATCTCTGATTGGGAGGGTACAGATTTCTGTCTCAAAACTCTTTTTGACGAATCCAGACCAGAGTCCCCACAATCATTTTTATCAGATCTTGAACTTGACAGGTTTTTCAGTACCAGGGCCTTGTCCCCAGACTCTGTGTCTTCCGACTTTGATTTTACACTCCTCCAGGACTGGCTGAAAGACTTCAGATCATCTTCTCCAGAATCTGTGGCCTCAGTAGAACAGTGTTACTGGACTCCTCACATTATTTTCGGCCAGGAGAAAAGTAAACACTGTAATTATTTCCTACATTACTCTGGGAGCAGACCTGTATCACCTCAATCAGCAGTGTCAGATATTGAGGATTACACATTTTGTCTGGAAGAATTATTTGACAACACCAGACCAGATTCCCCAGATTCATTTACTTCAGGCACTGACACTAAAAGTTCTTATGGCGTATTCTCATCCAAAGCCTTTCCCACTTCAAGACATCTTACGTATGCAGATGTAGTGCGAGGCATTACACCTGTCAACGAAGTATACACTGCTCACTCAGTCAAACATTCTGATATCCAGTCTTTATCTCCAATAACAGTTTCGACTCCTTGTGATTACACCCAGTCCTATGACGACAACTGGATGATTGAATTTAGAGCGCAGTCTCCAGAGTCAGTGGTATCTCACAGCCACTGTAGGCCCTTCTCTCCTGACTCACCCATTCCTCAGTTCTGGTGTCACCGTGATGGTTGCAATTATGCCTCGTATAGACACAGGTCATTTACACCAGAATCTACAATCTCTGATTGGGAGGGTAAAGATTTCTATCTCGAAAATCTTTTTGACGAATCCAGATCAGAGTCCCCACAATCAGTTTTATCAGACCTTGAACCTGACAGGTTTTTCAGTAGGCCCTTATCTCCTGACTCACCCATTCCTCATTTCTGGTGTCACCACGATAGTTTTTATCATGACTCGTATAGACACAGGTCATTTACACCAGAGTCTACAATCTCTGATTGGGAAGGTACAGATTTCTTTCTCACAACTCTATTTGACGAATCCAGACCAGAGTCCCCACAATCATTTTTATCAGACCTTGAACTTGACAGGTTTTTCAGTACCAGGGCCTTGTCCCCAGACTCTGTTTCCTCCGACTTTGATTTTACACTCCTCCAGGACTGGCTGAAAGACTTCAGATCATCTTCACCAGAATCTGTGGCCTCAGTTGAACAGTGTAACTGGACTCCTCACATAATTTTCGGTCAGGAGACAAATAAACACTGTAATTATTTCCTACATTACTCTGGGAGCAGACCCGTATCACCTCAATCAGCAGTGTCTTATATTGAGGATTACACATTTTGTATGGAAGAATTATTTGACGACACCAGACCAGATTCCCCAGATTCATTTACTTCAGGCACTGAAACTGAAAGTGCTTTTGGCGTATTCTCATCCAAAGCCTTTCCCACTTCAAGACCTCTTACTTATGCAGATGTAGTTCGAGGAGTTTTACCTGTAAAAGAGGCAGACACTGGTTTTGAAGTCAAACCGTATAAATTCAAATCTCTTCCTCCACTGACGGTATCAACACAAGGCAATTACACTCAAAACTATGAGGACAATTGGATGACTGATTTTAGGGCGCAGTCTCCAGAGTCAGTGGCATCTCAAAATGAATGTAGACCTCTCTCTCCTGACTCACCCATTCCTCAGTTCAGATCATATAACGATGTATTCATTTTTGACCTATCCAGACACAGGTCGTTTACACCAGAGTCTACAAACTCAGACTGGGATAGCACTGAATTCTTTCTTGAAAATCTATTTGAGGAGTGCAGACCAGAGTCCCCACAATCAGTTTTATCAGACCTTGAACTTGACAGGTTTTTCAGTACCAGGGTCTTGTCCCCAGACTCTGTGTCTTCCGACTTTGACTTTGCACTCCTCCAGGAGTGGCTGAAAGACTTCAGATCATCTTCGCCAGAATCCGTGGCCTCAGTAGAACAGTGTTACTGGACTCCTCACATGATATTCGGCCAGGAGACAAGTAAACACTGTGATTATTTCTTACATTTCTCCGAAAGCAGGCCAGTAACACCTTATTCAGCAGTGTCAGATATTGAGGATTACACATTTTGTCTGGAAGAATTATTTGACGACACCAGACCAGATTCCCCAGATTCATTTACTTCAGGCACTGAAACTAAAAGTACTTTTGACGTATTCTCATCCAAAGCCTTTCCCACTTCAAGACCTCTTACTTATGCAGATGTAGTGCGAGGCATTGCACCTGTCAAAGAAGTGTACACTGCTCACTCAGTCAAACATTCTTATATCCAGTCTATTTCTCCAATAACAGTTTCGACTCCTTGCGATTACACCCAGTCCTATGACGACAACTGGATGATTGAATTTAGAGCGCAGTCTCCAGAGTCAGTGGTATCTCACAGCCACTGTAGGCTCTTCTCTCCTGACTCACCCATTCCTCAGTTCTGGTGTCACCGTGATGGTTGCAATTATGACTCGTATAGACACAGGTCATTTACACCACAATCTACAATCTCTGATTGGGAGGGTAAAGATTTCTGTCTCGAAAATCTGTTTGACGAATCCAGACCAGAGTCCCCACAATCAGTTTTATCAGACCTTGAACTTGACAGGTTTTTCAGTAGGCCCTTCTCTCCTGACTCACCCATTCCTCAGTTCTGGTGTCACCATGATAGTTTTTATTATGACTCGTTTAGACACAGGTCGTTTACACCAGAGTCTACAATCTCTGACTGGGAAGGTACAGATTTCTGTCTCACAACTCTTTTTGACGAATCCAGACCAGAGTCCCCACAGTCATTTTTATCAGACCTTGAACTTGACAGGTTTTTCAGTACCAGGGCCTTGTCCCCAGACTCTGTTTCTTCCGACTTTGACTTTGCACTCCTCCAGAACTGGCTGAAAGACTTCAGATCATCTTCACCAGAATCCGTGGCCTCAGTTGAACAGTGTTACTGGACTCCTCACATGATATTCGGCCAGGAGACAAGTAAACACTGTGATTATTTCTTACACTACTCTGGGAGCAGACCTGTATCACCTCAATCAGCAGTGTCAGATATTGAGGATTACACATTTTGTATGGAAGAATTATTTGACGACACCAGACCAGATTCCCCAGATTCATTTAATTCAGGCACTGAAACTAAAAGCGCTCATGGCGTATTCTCATCCAAAGCCTTTCCCCCTTCAAGACCTCTTACTTATGCAGATGTAGTGCGGGGAGTTGTATGTGTAAAAGAGGCAGACACTGGTTTGGAAGTCAAACCGTATAAATTCAAATCTCTTCCTCCACTGATGGTATCAACACAAGGCAATTACACTCAAAACTATGAGGACAATTGGATGACTGATTTTAGAGCGCAGTCTCCAGTGTCAGTGGCATCTCAAAG
Source organism: Sphaeramia orbicularis (assembly GCF_902148855.1). Classification (NCBI taxonomy): domain Eukaryota; kingdom Metazoa; phylum Chordata; class Actinopteri; order Kurtiformes; family Apogonidae; genus Sphaeramia; species Sphaeramia orbicularis. Next base: position 40,968,176 of record NC_043957.1, read on the forward strand.
TGAATGTAGACCTCTCTCTCCTGACTCACCCATTCCTCAGTTCAGATCATATAATGATGTATTCATTTTTGACCTATCCAGACACAGGTCGTTTACACCAGAGTCTACAAACTCAGACTGGGATAGCACTGAATTCTATCTTGAATATCTTTTTGAGGAGTGCAGACCAGATTCCCCACATTCAGTTTTATCAGGCCTTGAACTTGACAGGTTTTTCAGAAGGCCCTTCTCTTCTGACTCACCCATTCCTCAGTTTTGGTGTCACCATGATAGTTTTTATCATGACTCGTATAGACTTAGGTCATTTACACCAGAGTCTACAATCTCTGATTGGGAAGGTACAGATTTCTGTCTCACAACTCTTTTGACGAATCCAGACCAGAGTCCCCACAATCATTTTTATCAGACCTTGAACTTGACAGGTTTTTCAGTACCAGGGCCTTGTCCCCAGACTCTGTGTCTTCCGACTTTGACTTTGCACTCCTTCAGGACTGGCTAAAAGACTTCAGATCATCTTCACCAGAATCTGTGGCCTCAGCTGAACAGTGTAACGGGACTCCTCACATGATATTCGGCCAGGAGACAAGTAAACACTGTGATTATTTCTTACATTTCTCCGAAAGCAGGCCAGTAACACCTTATTCAGCAGGGTCAGATATTGAGGATTACACATTTTGTCTGGAAGAATTATTTGACGACACCAGACCAGATTCCCCAGATTCATTTACTTCAGGCACTGAAACTAAAAGTGCTTTTGACGTATTCTCATCCAAAGCCTTTCCCACTTCAAGACATCTTACGTATGCAGATGTAGTGCGAGGCATTACACCTGTCAACGAAGTATACACTGCTCACTCAGTCAAACATTCTGATATCCAGTCTTTATCTCCAATAACAGTTTCGACTCCTTGTGATTACACCCAGTCCTATGACGACAACTGGATGATTGAATTTAGAGCGCAGTCTCCAGAGTCAGTGGTATCTCACAGCCACTGTAGGCCCTTTTCTCCTGACTCACCCATTCCTCAGTTCTGGTGTCACCGTGATGGTTTCAATTATGACTCGTATAGACACAGGTCATTTACACCAGAATCTACAATGTCTGATTGGGAGGGTACAGATTTCTGTCTCGAAAATCTGTTTGACGAATCCAGACCAGAGTCCCCACAATCAGTTTTTTCAGACCTTGAACTTGACAGGTTTTTCAGTAGGCCCTTGTCTCCTGACTCACCCATTCCTCATTTCTGGTGTCACCATGATAGTTTTTATCATGACTCGTATAGACACAGGTCATTTACACCAGAATCTACAATCTCTGATTGGGAGGGTACAGATTTTTTTCTCAAAACTCTGTTTGACGAATCCAGACCAGAGTCCCCACAATCATTTTTATCAGACCTTGAACTTGACAGGTTTTTCAGTACCAGGGCCTTGTCCCCAGACTCTGTGTCTTCCGACTTTGACTTTGCACTCCTCCAGGACTGGCTGAAAGACTTCAGATCATTTTCACCAGATTCTCTGGCCTCAGTGGAAGAATCCTCCTTCTCTCCTGACATCACCTTTGGACAGATGTCAAGTCAACATTGTAATTATTTCTTACGTTACTCAGACTGTAGTTCAGTGTCACCTTATTCAATGCAGTCAGATATTGAATTTTCCACACCTTTTGATGAGTTTTTTCATGACAACAGACCAGATTCCCCAGATTCCTTTACTTCATGGGTTGAACAGAAAGACAGTTTTTTCACACAGTCATTTACTGACAACTGGTTGTTTTCATTAAACATCGTACATACTTCTGATACATGTCTGTCAGTGCAGTCCTCAGATTATGCTTTTAAACAACTCCCCTCTCAGAATACAGTCCCCAAGGCGAGTTTTAGTCCAGTGAGCCCACTTAGATATAAATGTACAACCAGAGGGTTTATGTCACACATACTTGACCCATTCTATGATGGAAAAGGTGTTTTTCACAGTGATACTCAAATCTGTCTAGCTAATCAAACATGTCCAAGGCATATTTTCAAAAACAATAATGAAACACTTGGAGGCAGTACAACAGATCCATTTTACCGAGCCATATCTTCTGAGTTTGAAGATCATATTTCAGACTCTCAGTTCTCACAAGCTTCCTCCTTGTCATATTCTTCATCTCCTGATGTTTTAGTAACAGATTCACACCCTGAAAGCCTGATGCCCCAAACTGGAACCTTTGAGACAGGACCCAGTGATCCTTCGTCAGACACATATGCACAGTCTTTTTTCATCACACCATCTCTGTGGATGGCAGAAAACCAACACTAGATGTGGTTCCAACTCACAGTTAGACAGTTTTATATTGAGTTGAGTCACATGTCATTTGTAATGCAAAAACCCAGATTTCATCATGCTGACTGGCTGAATAAATTTTTCATAAACAAGAAACAAAACAATTAATGAAACAACGACAATTTGTGCATGAACATATAGACAATCAGTTAAAGATGACACACACCCAAGATTTGTTTTGGAAGAATTTGAAAAGAAAATCCAGGAGAGAGGACAAGAGTCAAAGTTTCCTGGTGTCGGTAAGACAGCACAAGAGAGTGCAGTGTTGCTTTTGGAAGTAATACATCTGGAAATACATTAATTGTGAATGAGGCAGCCACTAATAACACAGAGACTACTTTACCACGTTGTGGCATGTTTGCATTAGAGCAGCAGGAATGAGCTTTCAGTTCAGCACAACTAATGGAGAGTTTTATCTCATTAAAGACATCACCATTCTATTTTAACATGGAACATTCTCATAAGTTACCAATAAACTAACATTTGGATTTTCTGATACCTTCTTGAGTTTGCAGCTGCTTTAAGCATAAGAAGGTTTACATTGCATCATACCCAGGTATCTTGTTACAATGACGTAGTAACATAATTTAGACCTTCACTTCACAGCAAGAAGAACAAACCGAATGTACTTGTACGCAGTTAGAAGCATGTGCTGTATGTTGTGCTGCTGGTTTGCTACCTGCTTGTAAGGCACAGACTCCCATTCTCTTCTTGATAACGTTAAAAATAGAGCACAGAGACAATGTTTCATTGGCGCCGATAATTTTTTTAACAACATGACTCTGCTCAAATGGCAAATTCAGTTTGAAATATCAACAGGTGTTCAATTTAAATTAGGTTCAGATGGTAAAATTAAATGAGATTAATGAGATTAACATTGTGCCAAAATTATGGGAAATGTATGCCCCACAATCGCCCTGTGGTTATACCACATTTTAATAAAATAACACTTGTTCACAATTGGTCAAGTCTGCCAAGTATTTAAGTTAAGAGTGGGAAGTGCTATAGTTGAGACATGGGAGGAACCATTCTCTTGGAAGCAGCACAAAGCTTATGCATGTCCACTTTCATGTTGCAGCACATAAGATTCTGACTGAAGTTCATTTGTGCCCTAGTATGACTGTTCTAGTATGTTTCAAGGAATGTTCTAAATCTGTATGAAAAAGGTATTGAGAATACTGACTCAAGAGGGTCACAAATGAATTTGAGATACTACTTTCATTTCTTAAACCACAAGATGTTCTTGACATACGCATGCATCATTTCATTGGTAATTTGTTTCCCAAAATAAATAACATAATCCATTCATTTGAATTATTTTCCACTTCATTTTATCATTTCTTGCAGATACCAACACCATCCTCCAAGACAAATCTTACAGAATCTTCAAAACAAACAAATGTTCAGTTAGAGCAGAAGCAGCTCTCTCCAAACGGAACATCAGTCAGTGTGCTTTGCTCAAACACATTTTCCATTGCAAATCCTGAAGCACCAATTCCAGAAACATTTGAAACACAAACTGAGGTCTTATTTACCAATCAAACTCGGACACCACATAGAAAGGATGAAATTGAGCCATTCCTAGTACAAAGTGAAGATCCAAACTCGGCTAAATCAAGCTCAATGACTCCAGACTCACTCTGTCAGACAACTCAAAACAGCCGAGATAATCCAGTCATCATGGCCTCAGAGTCTCCTCCAACACCAGTTGGTTCCCCTCAGCTTGACCAGCTACTGTCAGATCTTGAGACACTGAAACTTAAGTTAAGCTTAGAGAGACCCGATCTACATTTGCCAGAATCATTTGATGAAAGCCATGAAAATGTTCAAACACACAAGTCTGAAGACCATTCGTCTGAAGATCATTGCTCCACAGAAGATAATGATGCCCAAAGAACCAGTGTGTCCTTTGTTACACAACTTACACAAGATACTAATCACACAAATGTAAAAGGGACAGTTCCTGCACATTCCCAAACTACTGTTGAAGATGAATCTCGAGTAGTTGTCAGTCAGTCTGATCTAGCAAAAACCCCTGAGACAAGTGGCCAGTCAAATCTTGACTGTGACAGCGGTAGTCCTGCAGCCACTGCTAAACCATTCTCAGTAGCAGAATCTCCCCCAAGTGTTTCGGAAGTTTGGGCACAGCCACAGAACTCATATTTTCCTTTGGACATGCTACAGCCCAGCCAAACTGACAACAATACTAATTATAGTAAGTCTTGCCACAAAGAACCTACAGAAAGTCAATCTCACTTACCTTGGCAAGGTCTGGCCAGTCATTGTGAGGATTACTCAATAACTGACATTCTGCAAAGTCATGGAAAACTTGAACCCCTTACATCTTGTGATGGCTCAATGGATGTAAGAGAAGAAGCATTAACACACAGTTCTGAAGACTCACATTCACGTTTATGGGAAGCAGAATCTGTTGAAGCCATTCAGACTTATAAATTGTCTTCTCCGTGTTTTTCTAATGTGACATCTAAGAAAGTTCCAACTACAAGAGGTTTTTACTTTGAAGAACTGATCCCATACCCTACTTCAGAAAACTCTGAGACACCCTCTGATGAGTGCAGGCCAAGAACCAGTGCAGAGCATTCAGACAAATCTCTGACTCCAACAGACAATGATGTTTTTGACTCTCATCCCACTTTAGTTAAATGCAAAGATGAGAGGGCTTTATCAACCTCTGATGGGGAGTACAACATCCCACCTGGTTATGCAGAGGTCTTTTCTACTACAGCATTTGCCCACATGCCTCTGCATAATGAATCAAGGAGTCCAACATTTGAATTTTGTGAATCTGATCCAGAGCCTTACTTTGACTGCAAACAGGCTGCATCAGATTTCTCAGAGACTGACCCAGATGAACCAGAGACAAGAATCAGGTCAAGTGGACCAAGTCATCCTCAGGATCATCTTTGCAATTCAGGAGAGCAACAAAAGGCATATCGACGAGTCCTGTTGTCCTCAGGAAGTGAAGATTATGAGGATGCTAATTTTATGAATGAGTCTTTTTGTAACATATATGAAGATAATGAAGAATTATTACACGATTCAGATGCTTCCGATGAAGAATTCACCCTGTGTGAGGCTTCACAACTGCCTCCTATCTGTGAAATGGGAGCTTATGATGATACTAATGAATCTCTGTCGAGGGTAAGGTGAAATCTGGTAACCACCCCAACTTGCAAGCTATTCCCAGAGCTGAGCTTAACTAAATGTTACATTTGCTTCAAAGAGGAATGACTGCTTACACACTGGCCACATGGATGGAAACTGAACAATTTATAACCCGAGCATGTCACTTTGTTGACCCCTAACCACAGCTGCCTCACTCTGCGTTATCTGCGTCACTCACTGTGATAACATGAGTTACACGTTTTTTAATCACTGCCAACAATATTTTTTTTAATTAACAACATGCATGGTATAGTTTTGAAAATGTTTGACAGACTGCTATGTTGGACTTTCCAGTGTAAGATATAAATGTTAAGTGTAAATGGCCAAATGCTGTGGAAAGTGCACCATACCACTCTGCTTATTGCTTGCTTTGCTTCAAAGTGCAAACACAAAATAGTGATGTTGGCATTCATTAAATCTTGATGGGTTTGTGTTGGTTGGTCAGGAGATCACTGCAGAGCTTGGAACACTGTCAGAAAGTTCCGATGAGGAATTTTTGACCACCAGAATAGTTCGAAGGAGAGTTGTCATTCAGGTATCTATCTGCCTTACGCATGACTGGTAGTGCTTAAAATGAGCATGTAGGGTGTAACTTCCAGAGTTCAACTTTAAACAGGTGTTTAATAGATATGTTTACAGTTGTGTAAGTTTTACTCACATCAACTGGATGAAATTTGTGTATTTGTGTGTTTTTTAAGTAATCAGCCAATTGATTTTGCATAAATGGCTGAACCTCATTGGTGCTTTTGTTGCTATGTATATTTCTTTGTTTATTTGACAACCTAACCTTTTATTCCTTAGAATGCAAGTATCCCGAAGTCCCCAATTTTCTCCCTAATGTTATATTTTGCTGTCTCTAACACGTTTTATTGTGTTTTTTTGCAGTGGAGTACTAAGCATAGACACTATCCTAAGCTAGCATTCCTATTTTCATTCCTGTTTTGTTGACCTCACAGGCTGATGAAATGACTGACCTCCCTACGCAATCAGTGACAGAGGAAAAGTACAAGGATGAAAATGGGCACATTGTTGTCAAAAAGGTAAATGACAATTCTCAGATCAAATTTGTCTGCTCACATCAGATTACATAATTTAAAGCCATAGGGTCAGTAGGTGACAAGGTAACTTGATATTCTATAGCAGTGTTAAAGGTATGTAAGATTTGCACAAGTTTATATGATAGTTGTGCTGGGGTCCAGTTATCTGTTGACATTAACTAACTTAATAAACAAGTTGCCTACATTCATTCAACAGCCTCTGAACTTTGTAATATGTTCTTATTTTATCTACCACTATGGTAGCAGCCTGTATGCAAACACAAATTATTGATTAAAAGTGACCAGTACCCCACTGATTGTTTAGCTATGAATCTGTTTTATACTTAAATATGATAAGTGAAAGACGGTTTTCTTTTGCATTACGTAATTTATGATATTTGTTCCACAATACTATCATAACAAAATTAGAATCTATGATTGTGATTTGTTCAAAATAACACTGCTGCATTTTTCCACTACAATTTGTTATATATTTCTTTTATAGGCCTATGCTGTAAATGAGAAAATAAAGCAAATAATTCAGTTCCCAATGTGAACCTTAACCCTAACTCAAACCTGAAAGAAAAAGCCATGAAAATACTGTTAATTGATAGGTAGCATCTATAAGAGTAGTGGTATTGATAAACTCATAACAGTACCCTTCCCTGATAAACAGTTTCTACAGTGTCAAGTATGTATAATGAATTCTGCACATTTTGAGCCTTGAATTCTTCTGGACAGACAATATTAAATTTACTGCACTAATCCTCTGGTGTTTTACACTTGTTTTCATTAGACACATGTTGAAAGAAACATTTCTTACTGCTTGTGCTAATTTTTGTCATGGTAACGATGGTCACACTTAAACACAGTCTTTTGCTTCAAAGAACCATTTAGTTCTAATTTGTTGCCTTAATCTTGATATGTTAATGTCATGCATATAAGAATTTTACACAGTAACATTTTTGTTTTGTTTTGCTTTACGTTGGTTTTTTTGTTTGTTTTTTGTATGTTTTTATTTTTTTTGTAACTCTATCATTTTTCTTAGGTTACCCGTAAAATAATTCGCAAGTGTGTTTCCTCGGACGGCGTGGAGCATGAGGAGGTTTCATCAGAGGGAGCTGCACAGGGATCTGTCAGTGTGGCAGAGGGAGATGGATACTCTAAGGTGGTAAAACGGACGGTGCTGAAGAGTGAGGGAGACCACACACAGGTGTGTGTACCTTATTTGTATTAATATATAAAAGAAGGTGAAAACACAGTCTAACTTCTCCTTGTCATCCAGGTGACATTTGCTGAATGTGAAGGCTTCTCAGCATCAAAGCAGGCGATATCTGAGGGTTCTTCAGTCAGCCGGGTAGAGAGGACGATGGTCGTAGAAGGTGAAAGGACAGTGTCACACCAAGGTGATATGTCTTTGGCCTCTGACCTCCCCTCAGCCCAAGAAGACTTCAAAAAGGTTTGTTGTGTCTCACATTGCATTTATTTCTATTATAGTATAATTTTTTATTTTTATTTGATATTAAAAAATAAAAGCATATTATTCTTTGACATGTTATAGACAGTATTTTCATATATGTAGTGCAAGTTGAGAAGTAAATCACTACAAATTAAAATGAATGCTTGCTTTCTCCGTCTCACACCACCAGGCATTAGATTATATAAGTGGTTTTAGTAGAGCAGAGCTCCCTCATGTGGTAGAGAAAGAAACTGTCAACGAAGATGGATCTGTAGTCAGGAGGTGTGTGAGTGCTGGGTTGCATTTGAGTGTAGAACACTGATTCTGCAAGTCTGCATTTTTACAGTAACATCTGTGTTGTAACTGTAACTAACTGACTAATGCTTGAGATGCTAACATGAACAGGTTGAGTGGACTAATGAAACATATTTGCAATGTTAATCAATAAAAACAGTATACGCAGTAGATTTGTGTTAGTGTGCACAATCACAACATGTCTTAAGCACCATAATAACTCAGCTGGAGGTTTGTTGTACTATGAATAGCTGAAAAAAAATCATATACATATATATATATATATATATATATATATATATATATATATATATATATATATATATATGAACGTCTTTGACAAGAATTTACAAAAAATCACCTTGATGTCACAGTGAAAAAATAATTTAAAGTAAGTGTAAAGTAAGTGTTTGTGTAAATATTCACTCCCTTCAGGTTAGTTTTTAGTAGATACACTTTTTGTCATAATCACAGGACTGAATCTGTGTGGGTAGGTCTTAATCAGGCTTTCACATCTGGATGCTCCAATTTCACTCCATTGTTCTTTGCAAAAACTACTCAAGCTCTTTCGGCTCACGTAGGGATCAGGCCTGAACACTTTTTTTTTCCAAGTCCCCAAGATTTTCTATTGGATTGAAGTCTGGGCTTTGACTCAGCCAGTTTAGAACATTCATCTTGTCTATAAACCACTTCTGTATAGCTGTTGATATATGCTTCATCTCTTTTTTTTGTATCAGAAAATAAATCCTTTCTTAAGTTGTAGTTTGTTTGTAGCCTGAATCAGGTCATCCAGGATTTCCTCCATATTTGTATTATGATATTTTATTCCTATTTATAAAAGCAATAAAATGGAACAACGTCCAAGAAAGTGAATACATTTTATTGCCACTGTCATCCTGAAACATGCATGTGAACATTATCATACTAGATTCACAAAGCATGGTGTCTTTTTGATAGTGTTAAAGTAGTGAAACGTCTTTTTCTACAATTTCATTTCCACATCCCTGACTGTTTTGTTGTCCTTTGTTTCCTCTTTACACTCTCCTCCTTGCTCCATCTGTAGGGCCCAAATGCGTAAATGTCGCACCCTCAGACGGACAGTAGTAAAGGGAGCAGGGCAGAGAAAACAGGTCCTTCTAGAGCAAGTGGACAACCCCAGAAAAGGGTCCAAACCGTCGGATCTCCAGCAGCATCTCCACCAGCTCTTTCACCACTACTATGAAGAAAAAAAGGAGGACACGGACAATGAATAGGAGGAGGAAGAGTAGAAGAATGTGTAACACTCTACCCCACTCCCTGGCTCTGCCCAAGCTAAAGTTCCCCCTAATCCTATGCATTCGCCACATGCAATCCCAGTGTGCACCACTGCACTGCAAAGCTACCACAGTCTTCCCATCTATGTCCTGGGAGAATACCTTCTGTTGAATATTTGGAGTTTTCTTTCCTGGCTAGTATTATGAATTATCGATTTTCTTTTCATTTTCTAAAGTTGTTTTGCCTTTTTGTGACCAAAGAAAGCCTTCTGTTGTTTTCCTGATAATCTTACTTTCCATATCATAATTGCTGTTGATGTTTTTGTCATGATACTGTGGTAAAGAAACAAAAAACGAGAAGTATTATTCATTTTCACGAACAGCAAACCTCCTGAGGGTAAAGAACACTTTACCTGAGTAATATCCGTACGACTCCCTGAGTATATGCTTGGACTGAAGGACAATATTTCACATTGCACTGCCTCTCACATCCACAGTTTCTCAGAAATTCCTGACTTAAAAGCTCTCTCATGCACTGTATTAGCCTCTCCGCTTTTTTGATTCAGGTGGTCAAGATGTCACACATAAAAAAACAGACTGTATCGACACCGAATTTAATTGCTGCTGCTGTGTTTTGTGTAGGCTATATGTAATCTGTCTTTGGGAATTATATTATCTATAATCTAGACATTACTGACATCTGTAGCCTAGAAATTAATAATCACTCATGTGATGTAGAGCAGGCATGACTAATCAACATCTGTCATTATGATATTAGCTTTGTAGTTCTATGGACTGCCTCTCTTTCCCTTATGTGTGTGTCTTTTTTTTTTGTGGTGTTGCATTCAGTTCTGTTTCATTCAGTCTTTATTTTGGGGTTGATCAATCTTGATTTGTATGTATGGATGAGAACAATGTAATGAGTTGTCCTGTATGTACTGTATGTCTGCCTTTGTCCATGCATGTGTTAACTTAAATACTGCAGGTGCATCAAAGAGGGTGTTATTTGACTTATTTTGAGTTGATATTTGATTGTTTTTCTGATGTCTTATTTTCAGCTTTATTTTTGATCTTGAGTTTAGTGTGCAAAGAAGTATAGAAATTTGTGTCTGTATACCAGTGGAAGGTTCTTCTTATAAGGAAGTGCCTCAGATTGTACCGCAGTTGAATGAAAGCTCTTTTAGAGACTGATATGACACTTGTGGTAAGGTTATCGGGTTATTTAAGTTTGTTTTTTCTTTCTGTCTTTTGTTTGGACACTGGAATTATCTGATCAGGTGTTGGCGGTTGTGCGTTGTATTTGTGAGTGAGTAAGTGAGTGAGTGAGTGAGTGTATGAGTGTAGTGAAAGTGTGTGTACCAGTTTCTGTCAGCAAAGTTAAAAAAAAAAAAAAAAGAAAAAAAAAAAAAGAAGACATTTATTTTACACAATCCGCATTCGCACTCCTGAATGTCAGGAGGGAAAACCTCCATGCTTTTTGTGCACAGGATATGAGGTACAGTAAAAGTTTAGTCACACAGAATATCTAATTTTGGTGAGACAACTGATAAATAACTACAAAATGGTGATAAACCAAACACTAGAAGCAGGTTGAGAGCCTAAATTTATCATTATTCACAGCTCTGAACAAAGCTACCGTATGTATCGATAACATGTGATGTATTTAATTCACTATCACTGTTTACTTTGTGATTTAGAGAAATGTACAATGCAAACTAGTTCACTGTGACAGGTATGCTTTTATTTTGATGAATCAGCATCCCTTTTCTGTGATTATGACAGTTATATACATATACAATGCATATATAAATATCTATAAGGGCATGAATTACTGTATCAAAATTCAAAAATACAAAAACAAAATGGCTGCAGTGTGTCTATGGCTGATAGAGAATAAAAATCTTCAAATATGATGTTGCTCCATGTGTGACAATGTTTTGTTTTTGTTTTCATTAGCTCATTACATATTACACCACAGCACCTGTTCACTGTGCGCAACTGCATACACATTCTACAAGCCACAGACATGAGTATAACATCAATAAACTACACACACTACAGAAGTATTGAGGAATTTAAAAATATTTAATAAGAGTATTATTCACATTTTTGTCCTAAAACATTGTCTCGTAAAACAATACTCACATATCTATAGTTGTAACTGTTACCATTCACCCTGTTACCCATTAAGAGATTCCAGTGTAATAAATATATTCAACTGAGGTTTCACCACACTGTAGACAAGGCCTTGTAATTAGAAAGGCCTCCATTGTGTTTTCTATATTTTTTGCTAATTCAAGACAGGCAAATAGTAACAAAGAATTTTCTACTTAAAATATCACCTTGGCTTTGCTAGCTCAGAAGTGGCAGACTCTTGATCCTGCATGTTGCTCTCTGAGGTATTTTCTCAAATTGTACTACAGTTTTTGATGTTTTTGATATATGGTGAATCACTTTTACTGTCCTTACCAATTAATATACTGTACAGTTCATCTTGTAGGCCCTACTGATGTCCACAAGATGTCCCTGTTAGGTCACAAAATAGTTAAAGATAAAACAATAATTTGAGATTCAAAGCAGTGATTAAGCTAGATTCTTATATATAAAGTAAGTTCTCTAAAATATATTTATTAACCATAATTGCAACTGCAAATATTTGTTCAAAAACTTTCACAATCCACTCTTAGATGTGATGGTTCAGAATTATTAAATCAAAAGTTACATTTGCATCACAGCTCTTATTCATTTTTTAGTACAGATATACCATGCCTCTATATTAACAGAATGTACTGTAGTGGAGCAGAGATGACAGCTCTCATTCCTCATTTATTATGACACCTTTGAGCTGATTTATTTATTTCTTAAACATGTTAAGCCATCTGTTGCCGTGCTGGCAACAGGTACGTACACACCATATAAGGAGTGGTGCATTGCATTGACATCATATGTTTCATCAAAAGAAATGTTTAGCATATTTTCCCCTTAAAAAAGAAGAGACAAACCGGTTGAAAAGAGCAAACAGGAAGGATGACAAAGATGCGGGCATTGTCCTGCAATTGGTAAAGAGACCACTGCTTGGTAAAAGCACTCGTCGTCAAGGAAGACATCCCATCGGTTCTTACACTTCATCTCTCATTTGACTCTTCGTTGCTTTCACAGCTCTCTTATCATCATCTTGTCTGACTCCAACTCACTTCAGTCCAAAACTTTGACGTTGATGACTCCCTGACTTATTATCAGGTAAACAATTATCCTGACTGAATGTAGAGACTGTAGTGCCTTTGCTCCATCTTCATCATCTCCGCCCTCTCTGTACAACCAGCAAAGTAACACACTGGAAATGATGAGAATAAAATGACAACAGAAAGCCTACATACAGTCATACAATACAAGTACAAACATTATGAAAAAATGCGCTTGTTTTCCTCAAATTTTTATACAAAATGTAAGGGGTGCTTCATCAGCCAGGAGTTTATTTCTCCTCCTTTTTGATATGAGGTTTTGATATTTATGCTGGATGCTAACTGTAACTGTGTTATTGTTTTTACAACAGTTCCATGATACTGGAGGACATTAGAAACATTTGGGACAGGACTGATGCACAACATTAACAAATGCAAACAAACTAGTCAGTGATTCACAAACAGAACAGAAGATATTATAGTTTCATATGATCTTACTCACAATATCCCCCCCATGCACTACACAATAGTCTTGAATTTTCATATAATACATTATGCTACATTCTCTTAATTCATATTTCACTGATATAAAGGCAAACATATCTCAATGCAAAGTGTAAGCTGCTCTGCTTTTCTTTACATTTAAATTAGTATTATAGATTTAAATCGGACAATTCAAACAGTATGACTTAGCTCATAGCAAACATAAATGTAGCTCATAAACTGGATTTTACGTAAAGTCTTAATTTGTCTTATAGCAAGAATAGCTATTTCAATGTTTGTTTTTGTTTTTATCAACAATCACAATGTATATACATCACCAGAACTAAAGCAAGCTCAATTTTAACATTCTGATCTTCCAAATGTTTTTGTATTGCACACACATAAATACACATAAAAATACAGAACTAATTTTTGGGAGAGGTTACAGTAATAGATTTTAAACATCTCTATTTTAGATTTAAAATGCATACCAAAACATCTTAAAAAACAAACAAAAGAAATGTCAATATGCTTGTTTCATAATGTCCAAATACGGTGTGCAGCCACCCGGCGGTGGTTTCGAATGAAGTCCATTGATAAAATGCCATAACAGTAAAATGTATTAATACTTGTGTCCTGTGCGATGCCATGTCCTTACAGAGGGGTCAGAGGTCAGAGAACAGTCACTGATTGGCTAGTTGACTGTCCTACACACAGAGTGCTGATGTTATCTTTTATTGACCTCATGTTGATATTTCATTAACTGTCAAAAGAGAGGGAGACAAATGTGAATTTCATTAAGGGCACTGGAAATGTCCTTAGCTAGCTCAATAAAAACGTCTATCAAGTAGATATTGACATGTTATTAAAAAAATATATATCAAAGGTGTGAATAATAATAACATTTAAAAAGTTCATGATTATACTGTATATAAAGGATATTTTAGGAATCATGTTTACAGGCTGCAACTGACTGCACTTGTATATATTTCTGTTGCAAAACTGTGGTAAACTAAGCATAACTTCACCGCATGTTATTCATATCCTAAGTGTGTTTAGCTGGAATAAATGTAAACAGCTGTGAATGCGTGTGGGAGCAGAGCAAATTAATAGTATTTTCTTGTTCTTTGATGGCAAGTCAAAATTCCTCATCCTTGTAATTCATTCTTGGAAGTTCTAATTGAAAGACTAATGTAATACGAGGCTATAAATAAGCATTTTATGTAAAGTCTGTTACATCAGACCATAACCAGCATCACAGATAGGAACGGTCATCATGCTCATTACATGAAACTTAATGCTGTCATATTGCACTTTTCTAATAATCCAGTACAAGCATCACTGCCGCAAAGTGCAAATCTAAGCCTCTAAAGGTCAAACAATGTTCTAAATCTGAGGTTAAGCTTCATTTAAATCAATCTGTGTGTTAAGTGTGTATTTCTCACTGTTTCTTACTGGGAAGGGATGCTGGGGGAACCAGAGCGATGGAAGTGGATGTTCTGCCATTTGCCATCTCGGCGGTGCCACACACGGGTCTCCTCAGACTGCATGGTGCGGGGCATTCCACTGCCATCCATGTACTGAGTCAGCCGGATGTAGGCAATGCACGCTGCATTTTCCCCAATAAGGTGCACGTGTGGGTTCAAAAGGATGGTGTGCACTGGCTTATTCCCTTTGGAAAGGGCTGGAAGGCAGACAGCATGATTGTATACAGGGAGTAAGTGCCACTGTAGTATAAGTGGGAAATACTTTACAGGAAATACTAAGTGACATGAAAACAAGAGCAACTAAAAATCTCCATATGTTTATGCTGGATAGTGGACAAGCACAAGCTTGCCAAGTGATTGAGGTTTCTGGGACATATCTGGTTGATCTGATCTATTTTAATCCAGACTGAGGACATTCTTCCATTTATAGCAGTCATTATTCATTAGTGATTTTTTGGCTCCAAGGTTAGCCCATAATCACAGTCCTGCCCTTGTAGTGTACATGCAAACACAAACTGTAAACTGATAAAAAATGGATATTGATTTGGCATTAAAGAGATAGTCGATAAGTATTTTGGCCAACTGTACTTTCGAAAAACCACTCAAGGATATTCCATTTGATCATGTCCCTAACACAGCATTCAAAGTATATATTCAAAGTAGATTTTTGATGTTATAGCTGATATTAATTTCTCTATTTAGTAATTAAGTAAAAAAAATTTTCCCACTGAGTCAAGTCCAGCTCTCCAGATGTTTTTGGATGAGGTCATTCGATAGCAAAATAACCAAATCTATTTAGAAACTTCTGTATTAATGTGACTACACAATATACAACACCCTCAGACTTCTCTTTTCTGAATATAACTCTAGCGAATTGTTTAACCACTTCCACCTTTGAAGAAAAACTCACTGTAACCATACATTAAACTTTGTTTTGTAAAACATGCCCATATTTGAACAACTGCAGCTGAGGAAGTATTTTGCTGATGAAAAAACTTTTTCTGCAAAGTTCCAACTAATCTTTGTGAACTCACCATTCTCAAAATAAAAGCGGTGGAAGTCGTGTCCTTCTACCAGATTTCCAAGGGCCTCTGGCTCAAAGGAAGTTAGACCAGGATCACAAATCTTCCTGTTTAACCAAAAAGGTAAAATCAGCAAAGTAAGCAAATCTGTACGATCAATGAAATGTCAGTGTCCAAATGTAGACTGAAAGAAACTTACGCATAGGCCTCAAAGTCCCCATTGTTAATAGACTCAATCAACTGTTCAGTGACTTTGATAATTTCCTGTTTGCGGGCTAGAAAACAAGACCACAAGAGATGAAAAGCTACACAAACTGATGAAAAAACTGTTAAAGTTGTTACTGACTTTCAGGCAAATGTAGGTCTGAATGCAGACAACAAAAATCAGACAACAAATCAGCTAAAAATGGGTTCTAGTCTACGATTTAGCAGTATTTTATTTTTATTAGAAATGGAAGGCACTCAAAGTATTACACAAAATATTTGATATTTTATGCCCAAGTAAGAAGAGACAGCCTTCCATGACTAATAGTGTTATCAGGCAAAGAAATGCAGGATGACACGTTCCTTTCACCCAACAAAGATCATAATGAACAAAGACAAACCAATGCTCAAATGCACATACTGTATTTTCTACAAAAGCAGTTTTAACTAAGTAATATGGACAGTTACCTTTATTGTTATTGGTGCAGGCTGGGGGATATTAAAAAAATTACTTAATTTGTGCAATAAAAACACATGGTGAAAAATAAAAATATATATAAATATATACACTTTTTCATTTCCATTGCCTTCATAATCACAAGTTTACAATGCTGTACTTCTGCATGAGTATCATATGGGTCAATGCTTGGGTAAATCTGAACAGAAGGCAAAGGGATAAGTGAGGAGAGCATCTGCTTCTACAAGATCCAAAATCAGGCATAAATGCAAACAGAGGAATAAACTAAATGCAACAAGCAGAACATGTAAGGGTCAAAAACAGAGGTTTCACTTCACTGGGAAAGATGGAGTAAATGAAGGACAAGGGCCATTAACACAACAGGTTATCTTAACCATGGAAAAACTTTGAACAGCAGAATTACACGGTTTGAAGCACTTTACAATAAAACAACACTTTCTTTCAGTAATGACTGAACAAAATGGGGCAACTCAGCTACTGTGTTGGGACTTACTCTGAAGTGAGGAGGTGGGAGTCTGTCTCGAATCAGACATCTGTGAGGAACGGCTCTTAGAGCTCAAGAGACCACTCACTAAGCTGCCCAGACGAAGGGCTGTCAGAAGTTGCATGGATGGGTGGGTGGGTGTATGCCAAGCATGCGTGTTGAGTGGGGGATATAACAGAGATCAATTTTTGTAGGTCATATATATATAAATATATATGCCAAAAAGGGCAGAACGGGGATCAGGGGAAAAATCACATTCTCAGCTAAATAGAAGAAAGGGGAGAAAGACAAAAACCTGTTCAAAAGTAGGAACAAAATGACTAACTAATGCTAAAAACACAAAAAACATATGCAATTTGTGTTAACAGTGTAGCTAATTTCAGCATCAACATCATAAATGTGAGGAACATGAGGATGAGGGCTAGAACAGGAACAGGGTGGGCTGCATTTTGCCGGAAGAGATGAAAGCAGTAGGGGGTTGCAGTAATTCATTTGTTTTGCATTTTAACTGTGTTGCAAAATAGAATGAAAAAAAAAAAACAGTCAAAAAAAGTCATCAGTCTAAAGGGAAAAAACTGAGGACAGATTTAAGTCAACCTACTGAAGGTAAGAACTGTGAATATATCCTACCTTTGACATCTTCATCCTCTATGGTGGTGTTGGCACTCTCAATGGACTCCTTAAAAATGAACACATACACATTTAATACATGGGTTCAGAACAACACGCATGACTAAAAGAGAATAGAAGCCTTTACAATTATTGGGGGAGATGCTGTAATACCTTATTTCCATCCACAGGGTTGTGGATCACTGTTGTCTGTGGTTCCTAGAGCAAAAAAAGGTCAACAAAGGAGATTAAGATGACACATAATGAAGGTAAAGAAATGTGTTGTGTGTTTTCTGAAGGTCTGAAGGAAAAGAATATGAGTGTCTGTCTGTCTGTCTGTCTGTCTGTCTGTCTGTCTGTCTGTCTGTCTGTCTGTCTGTCTGTGCTTTTTCATTACCTTACCTATCCTTCATCATGGCTCTTATCTACTATTTCTCTCTGCCTTCTCTCTCATGAACCCTCACTAGTGGCTTGCTTTGATAATCAGATGTCTCAGCTTTTGTTGAATCGATCCTGATGACAAGCTCAGTCCTTCTAATCACTCAGCCAGATTACACTAGATTATAACATCAGCAGCCTGCATCTGTGTTTGTGGGTTTGTGTGTGTACATGGTTGTGTGCATGATGAATTAGAAAGAAGGATATAGAAAGAGAGGAAGAGGTGTCATGTGCCTGTGTTCATGCGTCATCAAGCTGACAGCGAATGGGGGAGGTGGGGGGGCAAAAAGCTTTTGACATCATGCAGAGCAGCAGTCATGTGTCCTGTCAGCCAGTCAGGAGACACCATGCACAAGCCAATAAGTGACAGCCAAGCCACCCGGGAATGTAGCATCATAATGAGCCAAAGGACCTGATATCCTCACACTTTAGCGGCGCACAGACAAAGTACTTCAGCAAAAATCCCTAAACAGCAGATCTTTTCACTACAACTTGTCACAATTTTCTTTCGCAGATGCAACAATGACAGTATAAAAGTGCATTTTATGACATGTGGGAGCACATGCACAGACAAGGGTGTGTGATTAGGAAGGAAAGACAAAAGATTTTTACAGGGAGAAAAAAGGGTTGAGGTAGAGGTTGCCCCAATTAAGAGATTTAAGACCACACTAGTTAAATCCCAACCCAAACATGTGTGTAAAAGGCCTATTGTTTCAGCCCAACATTACCAACATACAGCTACAGCTTATCTAAAGTGGCCATGTTCTCTATTGCCCATGCATGCTTTGCAAATTCAGCCAAATGACTTATTTACAAATAGTCCATATTTTTTAACTGGTTACTTGTATATGCTGGAGATTGGACATGCTGTGCAGGCACAAAAGCTTTTACACACTACTTTATTCAGGGATAGCCTAAAGTTGAGCTAGACATCCTTTTAATCCCAACTCATTACCCAGAATGTAATCTTATATTTTATCAAGCAAGGCTAAAGGTAAAAAATAATGACCAGACTCTGTGTGAAAGGGTGAACCTGTACCTCCTCCACAGTGGGGTGTGAAGTGGAGAGGTGTAGAGGTTTTGTGAATGAAACGTGTGGGTGTAGGTGAGGTTGTGTGTATACCAGTGCAGGGGCAGGGCCAGTGTCTTTAGGACTGGTCACTGTGTTGGCTTTGTTGTTGACCTGCAGGGGGCAGTTTAGAGGGGACATGACACATGCACACTTATCAGTCACACACACCTGCATACACACACACCCTGACTACAATCCAGGGCAAGTGATCATCCCAACATGTCTGATGTCTGAGGTCAGTTAGTGCTATATTATTATTCCCCAGAAAGTATGACTGCTAAAAAAAATGTGGAAGTGAGGATGTTCCAAACAGAACTAAGGATTATGTTTACGCATGTTTACGCATTTGGCAGACGCTTTTTTCCAAAGCGACTTACAGGGGAAAACCAATTAAATCACTCAATCAATCAAATTTTATTTATATAGCGCCAGATCACAAGAAAGTTATCTCTTGACATTTTATATATAGAGTTGGTCAAAACCAGACTCTAAGCAAATTTACAGAAACCCAACAGAATCCTCCAGGAGCAAACACTTGTGACTGGTGACAGTGGCGAGGAAAAACTTCCCTTTAACAGGCAGAAACCTCGAGCAGACCCAGACTCCTGGAGGATGGCCGTCTGCCTTGACCAGTTGGGGTTAAAGAGAGAGAGTAGAGAAGGGGAAAAAGAGAGAGCGATAGAGATAGGGACTGGGGGAGAGGGGGAGAAGGGGGGAGTAGGGGGAGACACATGGAGGCGGTTGAGGATAAGTGAGTGGTGATGATGAGGGCAGGGAAGAGGCCGGACCACCGCAGCAGGTCCAGAGATAATCGTGAAAGAATCTGTGGTTGTCCTGGGAAAAACCTTATTAGAATATTTAAAATGGAATGTTTGAAAGTGCTAGGACAGGAGGTGCTCTCGGAAGAGCTGGGTCTTCAGGAGCTTCTTGAAGATAGGCAGGGATGACTCTGTTCTTGTAGCACTTGGTAGAGCGTTCCACCAACGTGGAACGACCCATGAAAAGAGCCTGGATTAACTTGAACGACCAAAGAAAGTTTCCATTGCAAGGTCGTGAAAATGGTTCAAGAAGGTAAGTTTTATTATTAGGAGATAAAATGAAAGTTATTAATATAGATAAGGTGAAGCTCTGAAGAAAATAATGTGGGCAAAAATGTCACAATAAATCAATTGCTATTCCCCAGAAAATGACACTTGAGATCTATAATCTATAATGTACTAAATGATGGGTATGGAAAAAAAAAAAAAAAAACACTGTACAATATGGTCACATTTGTCACTACAGATGGTTTGTCCCCTTATCCCTTATTTTTCCCCATGTGAGGAATACTTTTCCCATGAGATAAGGTCACAGGGATGAGGAAAAAAACACTTCCCAGAATGAGTGTTGCAACCTAACATACTAGTGGCCTGAGTAAGATCCAAACACAGTGAGTGGCATTGATAAGTCCAATCTCAAATCAACACTCACTCATAGGAAACAGGCACACAGATATAATCAGACACTCAAAATGTGCAGCAAAGTGTATGTGTATGCAAGTACTCACACACACACACAACAACATATTTATCACATGCACATCTGCAGATAAGTGTGGTTACTGTGTGGGCCTTAAACACACATTAAAAAAAGTTAGGATACAACACATGAGGGGCTCTACAATAAAGATCAAGTGACTATGGAAAGTATTAGACATGGTCAATTTAGGAAGCAACAGGAAGACAGGAAGAGAAACTGAAACAGCCCAATATTGGAGGACGAAGATGATTCTAGGAATATAACTCACATTGAATTAATGTACTATGCTGTGCCACAAGAACAACTATGAGATTAAGCTAAGAAAATAACAACCATCACCCACTACTTGTAGTGACTGTCCCTGAATGATGATGTCATTAAGTGCACAATGCATAATAATAACCCAACAGGCTCCTCAGACACTGAACGTTCCAGCAGACTTATGCAAGAAACAAAGCGCTCTCTTAACTGTGCAAACAACTCACCTTAACGCCATCTGGCTTCTTGTTGAGCAAACTCTTGGCTGCTGTAAAAGGAAAGAGAGCAACAACACTTCAGCATTTGAGTCCTAAGCCTGAGGCTCCACTAACATGCAGCAAGCATATCAGTCAATTGTGCTTATCTTCAAATTCCAGGTGCAAAATTCAGTCGCAAGAACCATAATGCAATGCAACAGATGGTCTGAACAGCATCATCATTTAAGCAAGTCTCTTATTACATATTAATTCAACTATAAGGGGTTGAAGGGTGGGTGGGAAATTTAGGGTGTGTGCGAGGTGGGCAGATGATGGAAAAAAGATAATCTACCTGTTTCCAGCAGACTCATACAGCATCTTTACAGTTAACTACACATGCACTTACCAATATCTTAACACAGAAATACAATCCTTCTCTCATTCAGTTGTGACAGTATACGGAATCCAAACATCAAATAGCATATACAGTATTAACATGCTGTAATCTGGTTTAAATTTCATTCTGATCACATATTTGTAGATTTGCAAGCACGGAGTTCATTACTAATAATTGGAGAACAAAACACCTTATCTTCATGCATATGTAAATGCCTGTTAGAGGAGCAAGATAACCTAAATATTTCAACTTATTGGTCTACAACCAACAACACCCACTTCCCTGTCATTCCAAAAATCTTACCTCAAATGGAAATCACAATCCAAACAAAAGAAGGAAAGAAAATTGAAAAGGAAGAAAAATGATGAATGAAAAGAGTCACAAATGTACTAATGCATTTTAGTGTAAAATGAGCAGAGGAAAGCAGGCTAATCAGAGCCTATCAAATGAAATGCATGCAAAAAGTATGATTGAGTAAAGTAGAGAGTGGGAAAGCAACAGCTTGAGAGACAGAGAAGAAAAAGATATAGAACGATGACTCTGTTTACCAATGGCGTCATGTGCCAAGATCATCTTTCTTCAATAGAGGAACAGAAGGCATGGCAAACTAGGTTAATAAGCCTCTGTTCTTTTTATGTTAAAAATGCTGCAAATGTTTGCCTAATCTGGAATGCCTCTGTTCTGTTTTCTGATGAAGATCTTCTCAACTATACTACCTCCTACATTAACAGCTGGGAAATAATATAATAAGATTAAGATTTTTACTTCACAAAATATTTTATATGAAACCAGGTTTTGGAGAAGCAGGCAGAGAGGGACATACCTGAGAAATTTCTTGTGACCAGCAAAGTGGTCAGTATGGCTCCCTGCAGTGATACAAAGAAGGAAGAAAAGAGTGATGATAAAAGAAAAAAGGAAAAGACAGAAATAGTGAGACTGATCAGAGTTACAGAAAGAAAAAAAGAAGCACAGCAGATAGGGCATCTTGGAGGATTTAGAGAACTGTCATCATTTCTGAGTTATCCTGACCCTCTGAGGTGAAGAATACAAAAAGAGGGCATGACAAACGTCTGGACGATTGTTCTACATACAAAGAAATCTGAGGTAGCACCAGAAATCTTACCTTGAGTTTCCTCCTGGCATTGAATTTCTTCAGGCACTCAACAGTCTCCTGCCTGTGCATCATGGAAGCTACAGTGGACCGTTGCTGCCAGAAAAAGATATTCAAGGATTAGGAGATAAGAAAAACAATAAGTGGGAGAAAAGTATGAATGATTGATTATGTAACTGTAAAATTGTTTACTATGGGCAGAGTTTGTTTTATTGTGTATTTTTCTTTGCTGTATTTTGGTATTTGTGCATGTGTGTGATACATACACAGATCCATGGGTGTTTGAGAGCTTCTGCGGCAGTGATACGTTTACTGGGGTTGATCGTTAGCATCTTGTTGATCAGATCTTTGGCCTCAGGAGTTACAGTGTCCCACTCTGGGGATGGAAACTGAGAAAAAAAGATACAATGCAAGAAAGAAAATCATATTGTACAGGTGATGCTAGTAACAGCAAGACATGACAAGATCTGCTATACATGCCTTGTATAAAAGGAAAGAGGAGACAACAATTTCCTGCAAAGGATCAATAAAGTATCTATCTATCTAAAAATGAAGAGATAATGAATAAATGAGGGAAACTGTGTAACGTGTCTAGAGTGTGTATGTCTGTGTGGTTCATTATGGAGGTGCACTTACATCATAGGCTCCAGCCTTGATTTGTTGATAAAGTCGGTGCTGATCTTCATCCCAGAAGGGAGGGTAGCCCACCAAGAGGATGTATAAAATAACACCTGGAACAACACAGGATGTCACCTATAAGGTAAATGTAGCACTACACTATGAATAGGTGACAAGAATTCACTACGTTTCAGAATAAAAAGAACTGAACTGAATAACATGTAATAAAACAAAACATCAACTTAAAAGCATAAATGTAAACTGTTGGAGCAAGGTGACAAATGGAGGCTTTGGTTCAAGCATCAAGGAAATACAAGCAACTGCTGTAAGAGAAATCAATGATTTGCTATTTACCACAGGCCCACATGTCCACTGGTTTTCCATATGGATCTTTCCTCAGAACCTCTGGTGACAAGTAGCCTGGGGTCCCAGCGAAACCTGGAGGAGTAACATGGAGGGTGGGAGGAAATGCAGAATGGTGTGGGGAGTGGGCAATTCAGTGGCTGGGCTGTTGTCAACTGGTTAAGTGAGCACTGAATGACTGATTGCCTGATAGATTGGTCAGTTGACTGATCAACTGATTCAGGTTGAAAAATGGATGTATGAATACTCACCAAACCATGCCTGCTGGTCCCCCTGCACCTCGATAGCCAGCCCAAAGTCAGCCAACTTGACCGCCGCCCCCTTCAGCTTACTGGCCAATAGAAGGTTCTCAGGCTGGGGGGGGCGGAGTCAAACAGGTTAGAGGTGATAGGTCACACACTCTGGGAACAAGCTGCCCACAGACACAGATCTAAGATCAGATTAGCTAAACCAAATCCTAATCCAAGCAATTAGGGGTCAACAATTGCTAAACTGCTCGTAAATCAGTGTCTGAGGCAACTTCCTTTCTGCCACACAAATGACAGAGCAACAGAAATGTGCACGGGACCAAATCTCTTCGTGACCACTGACACTTCCACGCTGGAGATGTGGACTTGCTCCCTCAGCCTCATGGATTCTGAGGAGGTGAACTGGTGGGAGACATGATGTATCCTTCCACAGTTGCACCAATCCACTTTTAAAATCCATGAGTGGGAACAAAGTGCACACTTCAGGGAGAAGGATACAGGAGGGAGGTGTGGTGACGTGGGTGTTAAAACAAGTGACTCAGCCACAAAGGGGTAACCACAAACACACACTCCACACTAACACAGTTTAGCATGATCATAAATATATGCAGGCTTCCAGTAAGCACAGATGCACACGATCTAAGACACACAAAAACACACACACGGACACAGGTGCAGAAAGGTCTTTGCTAACCTAAGGCCAGTTAGACAGTGTGCTCTCATGAATAATTCATTTCCTAACATTTAGAGAATCTAAACACAGTCAGCCAGTGAGCAGTCAGTTTATGGCAGACATATGACTCAACAGCACGACAATAACTGACAACTGGACACGTCTACATAATGATTTACATAATTATGAATAAAACCCTTCTGATTATGAAGCATCTGCAAACTCAAAATCACTTCAGCAAAGACCATCTCCTCTAATAAGGAACGATAAACCATCATCACCATTCTGAAAATAAATCATTTAGATTACTTTACGTTAAAGTTGTATGTTCACAAAAATATTCAAAAGGTCTCTTTCCTCCACATACAAATCTCTCAGGAGGTTAGCAGAATACAAACTACTGCTGGAATATTCATGACCTTGGAAAATCTTTCACATCTCAACATAATTTTTACATAATTATGCAAATGACTGTCATTCCTGAGTTTTCAGTCCATGATTGCTCCTATTCCTGTCACCATAGAGTTGCACTCAGTACTGTACACACATCACATCACATCATCTCACATCGCATCACATCACATCACATTACACACACAAACCCTGATGCTACAAAGCTCTAAGCAAAACCAGGGTAGTTTTAGATATGGACCTTTACTCTGGGTATTCATAGGACAGGTACCAAATCAAGAATATTGACTAATTCAATGAGAATCTAATCTGTGCAGCTATATCAGGTGTCTGTGATTTGACAGGGTTAAAATAAAGGTAAGGTCAAGGTCAAACTATTAACTGCTTAAAGCAATTTTGAAAGTCTGGGAGTATCACGCACCCAGTTTCACCACTAACTTGAATTACTGTCACCACAACCATACTTACATCCATGCTTATCCATATGCATATACACAATATAGTATCAAACTAATTTAATAAAAAGTAGTACATGTATTTTTTGTGGCTAAAATAAAGATACTCTATAGACATCTTCCACCTTGCAGAACACAAGATTGATGCAATCACCACAGTTTGAAGATGAGCAGCCAGCATTACTGTCACAATTTCTGCATCTGACCAAAGGTGAAATATGGCCACAATATCCTCTTCTGTTCCTGAGTTATAGCATCAAATAATGACCAGAAAAGTGTAGTCAAGCAAGCGCAATATATCATTAAGGTGTGGTGATGGTGACTTTCGACCTTTTGGATATAAAATGTCACCATCTCATCATTTTATCCTATTCCTTATTTGCGTGACATTTAGCCATTCATAGCATGTGAGTCCTTGTGTTATGGCCAAAAAGGTCATTTTTTTTGTTTGTTTTGAGGTCACAGGGATCACGATTTTGCCCACAAAACTCTAATGAGTTCATCTTTGGTTCAAAGTGAATGTTTATACCTGATGTGCTGTCACTAGCACAGAGGCATAAAACAGCAAAACTGTTGTAGATTTAACTTGTCAGAAGTCTGGGGTCAATACTGTGCTGTCATCTGCTGCACTGAGTCAAGACTAAACAGGGCTGCAGCCACGGCTGTCATCATACAAACCTTCAGATCTCTGTGGACGATCCCATTAACATGGCAGTGGTGGACACTCTCTAGGATCTGCTGTATGCAGTGGCTGAGGGCAGGAGCATGATATAAACATATAGGATTGCAATGGAATAATGAATGGAGAAAAATGAAAAGAGAAGTAGAGAAAAATTAATACAAGAAACAATTTCATTATAAAGTATTGCATGTCCGAGTCATTAGGCATTTTTTTGTGAAGTAGTTGCACTTGTGCAATAGTAATAAAGTGTAATTTGATCTAGTCTGATCTACAATGCTATTTCAAAGATGACATTACGAAAGATGAACACAAGCTATTTATTCACCAAATCTGCAATACAGATAATCCAGATCTATGACAAGAAACACATGAACACACACTCTCTCTCCCTTTCCCTCGATTTCCCTCTAGGGAGGCAGAACATCAACCTAAACCTGGCAGTGGAAGGTAGGCTACGTATGATTAATATCACAGGCTATACATCGTTAATCACCTTTATAAATAACTCTATGAGGTGCCTCAGAGACAAGGCAGCTGTGTCACACCTCTGAGACAACCATATGTGAAACACACAAATATACATACACATACTGTACGCATTTAGTCACAAGCAGTTGTTCTCTCCAGTACAAGACAGAGCTATATAATGACTGCTGTGCTCAGCAGTGTGTGTGTGTGTGTGTGTGTGTGTGTGTGTGTGTGTGTGTGTGTGTGTGGTGTGTGTGTGTGCGTGTGTGTGTGTGTGTGTGTGTGTTACCTGGCATCAGCCTCACTGTAGTACTCCCTGGCTACGATATCTTCAAACAGCTCGCCTCCTGTCACCCTGTGAAGAAACAGACACAGCCTTAAATATGTTTCTGTCCTGGTACTGAGAAATGAAATACAATTATCCATGTCTTTAACTCTTTAGCTCTTCAAGCTATTTTTTTATTCTTTTCACAGACATTTCTACATATGTTAAGATAAATATATTGAAAATTAAGTAAATTTACTTGTACTTATTCATGTTTCAAGGTTATGTTTGTTTAAATGTATGATTATTTAGTTGTGAGTGGTAGCAAAATGCGACAAAATCTGTAAAAGTGGTAGGGTGATTGTGATTGGCAGAGAATATGAGTGTGGCTAATTGTGTGAGTCTGTTACTCACAGATCAAACACCAAATAGTGGAAACCCTCTTCTGATATGCTGTCATGGAGTCGTACTGTAGAGGAAAATCAATAAATGAAAAATAAATATATAAACAACATATCAAAGTAAAAGAGAGGATAAAATGACGAGTAAAAGCATTTCAATCAAAGAAACTATTAAGTACTGCTCTTATTGTATTATATTAATTGCATGAAGTTTTTTTTTTATTTTGGTGCATATGACTTACTGTAGAAGCGTAAAGTATTTCTTTTCAGATCAGAGACAAAATGTTCATCTTCATTTTCAGACATTATTTTATTATGGAAAAGCTATATTTCAATTTCATGGAAAACCTGATGAAAGGATGCTCAAATATTGACAAAATAATAGAGGGAGTAAAAGTGAATGAGTGTCAAATGAACAAAACAGGAGAGACAGGATTTACTAGAGGAATAATGAGGACAGAAGAGTAGAAGGGGTCAGTGGTTTACAGAATGGGTGCTGGGCTCCTGTGTGTTTCTGATGACTCAGCTGGTAGAGCGCAGATACATCATCATTAGATATCTATGTGCGCACACACACTCACACACACACACTCGCTTTGTTTCTCTCTCATTCTCTTTCATACTGGTGTCTAGAAGATGAATAGCCTGAACAAAGACCTGAACAAAATCTGTGTGTTTTCATTTGTATGAGTAGGTGTATATCCATGTGTATATGTTTTGAGATAGAGAACTCGTGGCTCACCAATGTTAGGGTGCTTCAATAAACGGCAAATCCTCGCCTCTCTCTCCAGCTTTTGATGATCTGGAACAAAAAGCATTGAGGATGTCACAAACACAGGATACAGGCAGGTTATTTTCAATTTTCTTTATGATTCTATGCTATGATTGGCTCTCTGAATCATCAAACATAAAGCTGGCTGCAAGTTAGCTTTGACTCATAAGACACAGCACAGTGTTTGGGCATCGCTGTCAGCATGTGCATCTACACTAATGTACGATATGTGTTTGTGTGTGTCCTGGCTTCCTGTCAACCCAGCTATTTTCCCTTTCAGAATTGAAATGCTTGACAAAAATAATGTGACCTGATATGTGCTTGGTTATGTGCCATAAACAGACAGGCAACAGCAAACAACAAACACAGCGAGCAGTCAGCATGGATTCACATTAACCTCTAGCACTGGGATTTAATATGAGCTCCTGCAATACATACTTGCAAATTCCTTTTGATGCTTTTACCTGCACTGACACTCAGTATAAGTATATGCCAATGACTCCTAAAATACACTAATTCATTCATGAAGTTACAACAAAAGCATAAGTAATATTTTATAATACAAATGGGTTTTGAACCATCAGCAGGTTTAATTAATTCATGTAGTAACAGATTACAGTATTACATCGCTAAGTAAACAGTATTATTATTGTGCATTATTAGATATGTGTAAATGTATAATGGAGTGTTTTTCAACCTTGGAGTCGGGACCCCACGTGGGGTCGCCTGGAATTCAAATGGGGTTGCAGGAAATTTCTAGTAATTGATTAAAAAAAACAAAAAAAAAAAAACTACTAATAAAAAATATGTGGTCAGTTGAGAGACAATCACAATACATAAAAGACAAACTTTGAAGCTGAAAGTGAAGCACTGTGGTACTGTTTATCTTTCAAATGTTCGTTGTGGTCGGTTTCAGATGCTGCAGCTCTTTCATAATTCATAGTTTGAGTTCTTGTTTGTTCAGTATTAATTGTCAGCTTTGTAAATCCAAGCTGGACTGACTGTACATATCCTGACCAAGGAAAATAATATTCTCACTTTGTGCAGTAATCTACACCTGGCTTTTCTGCCTCCATCCATAATAATATACATTATATGCCTAAATGTTGTCTAAAATTAATATTTATTTGCAACATAGTATAGCAAACTATTACATGATCAAAAACAAATTAATTTTTGCAAAAAAAAAAAAAAAGTCTCTATTTTGAATGTCTGGGGTCGCCAGAAATTTGTGATGTTAAAATGGGGTCACGAGCCAAAAAAGATTGGGAACCACTGGTATAATGTAATCTAGCATAGTTATAGTAGGTATGTAATTCATTGGACTGACAAAACAAGGCCTTAATTAGCCTTTAGCTTCACTTTTGGCATTCACTGTGCCATAGTGTCAATATGTTCATGTAATTTTTTAGTTTTTGGACACATTGCATTGCTGAACCTAAACCTGACCAAATGAAGCAACCTTAGATCCTAACACTGCCCTCACAGACTTAGGTAGACACTGTAGGCACTAGGCATGATGGGTAATCACTTCGTTCACCTCTCTTCTCAATAGGGTCAATCTGGACTCATCAGAGCATATAACCGTTTTCCATTAAAACAGTCTAATCTTTATGCTTTCTACAAACTGGTGATTCTTCAAGAAATGAGAAGTGACTGCATCACTTAGAGTTAAAGAACTTTTTACAGCTGAAATATTAATCACTGCAGTAATTTTCCAACAGGAGACTACAAAGTTCCAAGTTGAATATGAAGTGGAAATACTAATTCTGTGGTAAAATAATAGCTCAAAAGTGTTGCTTTCATCTTCTTTTTTTTTTTTTTTTTTTTGTTATTTTGATGTATAGTTCCAAATGTATTCATTAATTACTTTGAATTTGATGTGCAGGAATTCAGAGTAACTTACTTAGAAATGTATCACTTTGACATTGACATTCAGTTCAGTTCAAATTAAGTCAAATGTAGTTCAATTCAGAAAAATAGAATGCGTTTTCACAGGCAAAACAGTAGTAATAATAAGGGGCTATCAGTTTTTTCTTGCTTCAAAATATTGCCATTATATCAGCCTTTACAAATCCACTATTTTTTTCAGTTATCTAAGTTTTTTGTCATCACTTTACAGAAAATTAATCCGAAACTACAAATTATGTGTCTATTTCTACACAAACACACTCTGATCGAGTGGTGGGGAGCATTGTAGACCTACTTTAGAAGTGGCATTACAATTATATACTGTATATAGCACATAATTGAGCCCTGTCACTCTAAATCTGCATACTTGACAACAACAAATCCTCAGAAATATAGGAAATAGATAGTGCACATATTCCACAAACATCAAGCACAGCAGGTATTGGATGCCTTGTGACCACAGGGAGGCTGCAAGGCATGTGACCCAAAAGCCCTCAGAGAGAGTCTCAGATCTCCCTACTGTTTCACATATCTCACCAGACTGGTTTCATTTGACTTTGTGAAACAAAAAATGACTCTCAAATCCCCCTGTCACAAGAAACCCAAAGTCCACTGACTCTAATACGGAACAACTGAGTCAGAACAGCAGTCGTTATAATGAGTGATGCAATATGGTGCTGAGGCGACCCATTTCAGCAGCGCCTCGGGACATAGAGAGCAAAAAAGAGAGAGAGAGGGAAAAAAAGAAGAGCAGGGGGTTCTACTTTTTTCCAAATAAAATAGGACGCCTATTTTTCACTCTCATCCGTGCCTCCTTTTTCTCTGCTCATCTTGATGCTATGGAAACTGTGGGCTCAGTTGAGAAGCAAGACCAGCAGAGAACAAGCAGCTTGTTCCTATTATAGAAACAGGTATCTGTATGTTTAACTCAGTGCAGTGCATCTAAAAGAAGAGATGGGAAGACAAAGACAAACCTACAGCTGCATTACACTTTGAATGAAGTAAAATTGTGCATGCTACCAAAACAGCAGATATAAATATATGTTAGAGCTGCACAATATATCGTTTGACCATTGTTATTGCAATGTATGTGTGCACAAAACTCACATCACAGGTCCTGCAATGTAGGAGGCAAATGAGCTCAACCTGACATACACTGCACACAGCGATCCACCAATCACAATTGTTCTTAATCAGTTTGCCGAAGCAGACCACGCCCCAGCACATGGAGCGAGTTGCTGGTAACAACACTGAAAAATGAGCAACGAACAAGAGAAAATACGAAGACTTGGTGTCAAAAAGAAAAGCAACGTCAGTTATCTGGAATTATTTTAGCAACAAGAAGGATGATACAGAAACATGAATTCTGTGTTGACAGTGTCTTCCACCTGTCGACACAATGAGCGGAAACACAACTAATTTGTTTGACCATTTACATTGGCACCATATAGCCATTATATCCTCCTGAGTAGTTTTTCATATCGCAATATATATCGCAGGGTTAAAAAAAATTGCGAAGTCAGTTTTTTCCAATATCGTGCAGTATGTGGTGTAAAAAAACAAAAAACATCCAATGTCAAGATACTAAATAAGTAAAGCAGAGATACAGTGACTTTGCAATTGAAGCAAACATGTACATACATATGATGAAGTGCTGGACTGTAGTCTGAAAAAGATGTAAATATTCAACTGATAAACTCAAACACATACGTCAAGAATATTGATACTGGGAGCATATTTAGTCATGTGTTAGCAACCACTAAGGATGTAGTAACAACCAATAAGGATAATGAAAAAACTCTTACTAAAGGCCTACACACACTGATGCAAGCACAGCTCAATGCAGTACTTCCGTATTGGTTTTAAGTTTGCCATATAAAGCCTCAAAAGTATGCCAATGTTGAATTCCTTTCAAGTGTGCTGCCAACTGCAGAGATAAACACAACACACACAGAGGAATCCAGTCACCCTGACAGGCAGATGCAAAGGCAGAGCCTGAAACAAGGGCAGCTCAGCCATTATTTTATGATTAGCAGGAGCCTCTGAGCAAGGTCACTAATCGCTCCATCTCTGCTGAATGACATAGTCTCTTTGCCTCTCGTAGTCGAGTCATTGTGTGTGTTTTTCAACAAATTCTGCAGTTAATCACTGTCACGAGTTTTGCTGTATAAGATGAAGCAAATGCAGTCACAAAATGTACAGTTCCTTGAGTGTCCACTTGAAGCTTACTCCAAAATGTGGAAACTTAAAGGGGTCATATTTTGCTAAACCCATTTTTATTAGTCTTTGGTACATTTATTTGTGTATTTGGACCCTAATAGTTCATAAAGTTTGAATTTGAACCCTCCATGTGCTGCTAAGCTATATTTATATTCATTCTGGCAAAAATCGAGTGGATTTCTACAACCCGTTTCAATTCCTGCTTAATTTGTCACACTTTATAACTAGTTATATCTTGACATTTGCACATAGAGGGTCAAGACTCCCCACGAACATTTCTCAGAGTAACTGTTTATCAGTAACAGCAGTTGGAGTAAACACTGAAAATATGTCCAAACTTCGAACTGATTACCTAAACTGTTTAGTTGTTGGTTGTATTAACAAACACAAGTAGCTGAATGGGACAGAAAACACGGTCAACAACTTGGAATAGGTGGGGCGTTAAGTGGCTCATTTGGATTTAAAGGGCCAGAGTTCAAAACGACCTGTCTCATGTCATTAGTCAGAAATAGGGTTGAAGATAGACCTGTGGAGTTGAATTAATGAAGAATTCAGACCCAAGCATTGCATTTACAGTTTATGTAGACCACGGGCAAATGTTTTAAAATGCATAATTCCATTTAAAAAAGCAAAATATCACTCCTTTACGAGCAGAAATGACATGTTTACAGCCTGGAACAAAAACAGTTTGTGAGTGACAGGTATGCAAGTGTTATGTCCATGTTTAGTGTGGATCTGCTGACCCAGATATTCTGCACTTCTGTTGACTAAAGGCAATCACAGCAGATCATAAACTACTGGCCACATACAGTATAATATACTGTTTATGTTTCACCCTTGAAGTTTGAGTTTGTGTCATATCTGAAGAAATCATCTCAGGGCATTTCTTCAAAATCATGTTGACGAGTGGACAGACACATAACTCAAAAGCATTTATATTTCACCTGTGTCTTGAGCAAATATAGTTGTGAATTTGTGTCTATAAACTTTCTTCATTTGCAGTCAGTCTAGGGCACAGAGATCTAGTCACAGAGGGTTTTAATGCTCAAGACACTTTAGAATGTCTGTTGCATAAAGGGAAAAGTCAGTACAGTAGGTCAAAAGTACAAGTTAAATGAATCACATCAAGATCTACATTATTAGTTACTATTTTATAATTGTCAGTGATTAAGTTAAGAAAAAGAAAAACTATGCCACATTTGTGTACAGTATTGGGTAGAATTGTGTCAGCTTTGGCTTGGATTTGTCAAACTTACAATATACTGTATGTTTGTCATATGTCTGTCTTACTTCTTCGCTCCATAATTTCCACCCCCGCTGTTCTTCCACTCTCTTTCAATCTCTCTGCTCTCTCTCCCTCCTCCACAGGTAGTCCACCTCCCAGCCGGCTGGACATCTGTTGTCTAGCAACTCCTGCACCAATCAGAGTGTGAGGCTTCTTCTCTCCTCTGCAGTGGAACCAGCCTTGCATGCAAATGGCCGACACTGAGAGTTCACACGCAACTAGAAAACTCTACAGAACTACAGAAAATCAGGTAGTGTATTCTGTAAGGTCAGGCACACTGTACAAGACATGAGTTTATATCAGAATAACAATAACAGATTTGGGCAAAGAGAAAGGGATAAGAAAGGAAAATTTTGAGATTTTTGCACTGTGATATTCAAGTTCTGAGGTAGTACAAGCACCGCATCAAAATAACTGCTAAGTTAAATAAATGTCTATATTCTTTCATTTAGACTGATGCTCATGTATACTATTTAAATAATTTTTGTTTCTCTTTGCAGCAATAGTTTGGACTTGAAATGATGTTCCAGATGTAGCAAAAATGTTTTGAAACTCACTGAATGAAGAATAAAAACTACATATATACTATGATGTCACCGCAATTTTCTTCATAAAACTTTACTTGCGTTGCTACAGGACTCAATACTGTACAACAGCCAATAGCTCTGAATGTTCTGAGTGCTGTTTGGTTCAGGTTAGCTGTTTCAGCACTAAACTGTATTCGTACGGTCTCCCACTGTTCATGTGATTTTTCTTTGAGTGTCTTCTCTAATAGACTAAATATCCCATTTTATTCATTCCCGTGAGCAATCTTGTGCTGTAGCTGACGGGAAAATCTGCCTGACTCTCAAAAAGTCTCAGACTGACAACAATGAGCTTTGACTGGTTGACGAAACACTTTACAACACTTAACTGTAGTAGTGTGTGTGAATGCAAATGTGTGTGCATGCTAGAGCCCTTCTGCCACAGACACTAGTGAGATAGTTTTTGCTTGCGAGGTTAAAACTGACAGCAGCATTTCTACATAATGCGAGTTAATGTAATTGTGAAGGCAAATGTGAAGCTACCCAAGTCAGCTGTTATCATTCAGAACTGCCTGAATCTTTGCAGCTTGATCCAAGTTCCCTGTCCTAATGTCTGTCTATGTACAGGTTTGAGTCACCATACCATATGGGAATTGCATTTTCATATATAAATTAATGATTAAAAAAAAAAAAAGACAGGAAAACTCTACCTTTTCAATACACAAGATCTGTTTTCCTTTTCTTCTTTCCAATGTACTTAAAGCTACAACCTTCAACAGTCACCATCACTGGACGTAAATTCCATAATTCCCTTTTATAGGGAATTTCCCTCGAACAGGTCTACAAAGAAACTGAAAACTGAGGAAGAGGAACAGAAGGATGTGCTACGCATAAAACATCTACTGGAACAAGCTCATGAGAAGAGAGATTGGAGATAGCTATAAATAGGAGATTGAAGAATCTGGTTCTGCAAGTAATTCCAGTTCTACAGACCTTATATATCACATGTTTTAGTCAGTCGGCCTGTTCACATGACCATAAAAATCCAATTAGTGGGAGCAATCAGATAATTGTAATAATCAGATCTGATGTGTTTACATGCACTTAAGAAATGCGATAATCGAAAACTCTGGTTTTGACGCTCCAGTCAGTTATAGGATTTCTTTTGGAGTATGTATGTACGTAGTGATGGTAGACTTAAACTTCCTGTTGTCTTCCCCTCACATTTGACTATGTCACTTAAGTGAGTAAGTTAGTAAGTAAATTTTACTTATAGAGCACTTTTCACAGACAGGGAATCACAAAGTGCTTTAAAGTGCAAGACAATTAAAATACAATTAAAATACAATAATACTTCAGTTTTCTATTATTTTAATTGTGCTTACACATGATGTAAAAGAACAAAATAAATTAGATTAATCTGTATACCTGCAGGAAGATGTACTGGGGAGGAATCCAGGTGTGTTAATCCAATTTCTCATAATCAGATAACTGCTGATACTTGATAAAACATATCAGATTATCCTGTTTACTTGATCACTTGAAAAATCTGATAACTCCAGAAATCGGATAATGATGGGAGTATTCGTTTGCAATATTGAAGGATTCTGTTGGGTTTCTGTACTTGGCTTGAGAATCTGGTTTCGACCAGCTCTACATGTAAAGAGTCATTAGATAACTTTTGTTATGATTTGGCGTTATATACATAAAATTTGATTGATTGATTGATTGATTGATTGATTGATTGATTGATTGATTGCTGTAAACAGGCTCATTGTCCAACACAGTCAGTCAGAGGATGAAGTGAGTGTGCCTCTTCCCATAACTGATTGAATAGGGTACATGCACATATTGTACTTAACCTAGCCAATATTCCAAATATCCTAAAGGAGACAGAAGCAGGAGTTTAGGCAAAATAGGTCTATGAACATTGCCTGACACACGGTTTGCAGATCCAGATGGAGGACAGACAACAAGGCAATGTTCAGACAGCAGCACACTATGACCTGAACTCAGAAGTAAGACATGCCTAAAACCACACGTTAAGGTAGAAAACACCCTTTCAGCATGCTGTAATTCAAGCTGTCTGAGAGGAGACAAAAAATTAAACCCCCTTCTCTATTCCTTGTGACAAAAGGTTTTGGTGACTCATGGCTGTTTTTTGTACCAATTGCTGTTAGATTCCATCTGCCCAGACTTTACCACTCTACTCTGTGGTTTGAAGCAGAAGCTTAGTAAAGTGACTTCCCATTTCTACAGCTGTGTGAATCAGTGTCAGATCATCCCTTTTTATATTTATTCTTTTACTTTGAATTAACAGGAAAGAGATGCAGAAGAATTCCTGTGTTTTTTCCCTTTATTTCAGCTCTTGCAGCTTTGAGTCACAGTTGATTTCTGACAAAGCGAACACTTTACAACTTTGCTTTTCAATTGTTATCAGTTGTTGCAGCAGCCACAAGAGGTATCCGGTGTTTTAGCAGCAGTCTGTAGTCTGTTCAGATAGAGAACATGCAAAAGGATGAATTCTGAATATTTCAGAAGGATGACCACATTTTTCATTTGTGTCTAATTTGTATTTGTAAGAAATTGTTTGAAGTGAATGTAGACAAGAATTGAGATGACCTGTTTTTCTGTCAGTTGCTTTGCTGTCTCCAGGATATTGACCTCCTACATCTGCCACATCATAAATGATCTTGTTGGAAATAAGCTACTTCTTGGCATCAGTACTCCAAATATATAGCCTCCACAGTGCCCAGGTTATTATTTCACACCTCCATATTTAGGTTCATGATCCTGCTGCCATTTATGCCAGTGTTGGTGAGCAGGTTGCAGGCCTGATGTTAGTTGTTCTTATTGTCTCCTTCAGTTTGATGATTTGATTACATATATTTTATAGATAACTGCATTGATGCAACTTACTTAGCACATATACCAAATTCAATCTTTTAGATTAAATATCATGGTTATTTTCCATGGTCCTAGATGATGAAATATAATGGCAATTTCCAGGAATCACACAGCATTATTGATGAATACATGAGGAACTAACTGCACTTCCTCAATTATATTACAAAAGGGAAGTGACCTCTGTTTGTGTGTGTCTCGGGCATTACACAAAATCCAGAAAGAGCTGACTGATGCAGTTTGGCATACTTATGTATTTTTGGCCAAGGAAGAAACTAGCAAAAACAGCAAGTGGATAGGACCAATATTTTAGGAGAATTTAATAATTTTTGAAACAATAGCCTTACAATCACGTTACTGTGCCTATGACGGTTGACAGGAAGTACAGTACCATGCTGTGTGATGGGAAATGAAGTTAAAAACAGGAACAACGCATTTACCAACTTCAGTCCCTAGATATGGTATTAGTATATTAATTGTCGTTTAAATTTCAAAGAATGATTTACCAAACAATTTTTATATCAGTGCTTGTAAAATATGGACAAACATATTTTCCCAAAAGTCAGCTCTCTCAACATAAAAACTACCACATCTACCACTGCCGTGGTTCCCCATGGGTCAATGTGCTAGTAACTCTTTAAGTGTAGATTACCTTGTTTGTTCTGCTGCAACCCAGCTCTGTGTGTAAAACTGAAATCAAGGATGATGTTTCTTAGTGCAGTAATATCTGCTTTACAATCTGGCTGCAGATGTTATTTATTTTTCATCTGACTCTCTTTGCTTACAGACTTTACTTACACTTTGAAGTAAATAGTGCAGAGTTGCTGCTAAATCTGCCTTTACTCTACACATCAATGCTATCACAAAGCAACTTTAACATATCTGAAGATGACCCAGACAATCCACTATCTCTACTTCCCTCTGTCTTCAATTCTGTGTTTCTTTTTCAGACAGTTTCTGATCTGTCGCGTCTGCAACCGCACTGCAGCAGAGTGTAGTGCTCTGTGTGTAAGAGTGTGTATTTTGACTTCCTGTAAGTATACCACTACCAGATTTAGAGATAGACATAGATATTCGAAAGCAAGAGGCAAAAACAAAAGACAGGGAGAAAAACTGTAGATAAAACAAACCTAACTGAAAAAGGTAGTCAAATACACACAGAGAAGCAAACAGAAAAACCTGCATCATTAGAGCTTTTGACTGATCAGAGTACACTTGAAACATCCAATTTCTGCTTTGTACATTTACTCAGATTCACCAGGTTATGGTGGACATACAATTTCTGGTCTCGTGTTTGATCTTACAAGGCCATTTTTATTTGATATGAATTCTCTCTGTCACACACATGCATATTTTCAATAACACTGACTCACATTATGTATAGACATAGTCCAGAACAGGTGTGTCAAACATATGGCCCACAGGCCAAAACCAGCCTGCTATAGGTTCCAGTCTGGCCAAAGGGATGAATTTGCTAATTTAGTCTAGAAATTTTGGGTTTTTCAAGTAATTATACAATATGTTATTCACATTTTTTGTGAAATGATAGTTTGCAAATGTAAACATTTTCATAATTTAATTTAACTTTTTTGCACTAGAACAAAAACAAAACTTGGAGTTCTCATTATTTATAGGTTTGATGGGCTATCATTTTACAGGTTTGGCCCACTTGAGATCAAATGGAGCTGTACTGTATGTGGCCCCTGAACTAAAATGAGTTTGACACATCTAACATAATGAACAAAAGTCTAACTTAACCATTTAACCTTTAAGCATGCACCCCAAATAATGTCTTAATATCTCTTTATATATCACAGAGCTGGAATAAACCTGCTCTACTACAATACTATTAAATGTATAAATGTATATCTGTGGTTGTTAAAAGAAGCATTTTCTGCCTCAAACATGAAAAAACAACAATATATATTTCATCTGTCACCCAGTAACAAGTAATTTCATTGCTTGATCAAAAAGGATTAAACCGTGAAAATAAGAGGGCAAAAAAATTCTAACACCAGATTGTTGAACTGTACCATTTCATTACAACAGAGTGTTCACTATCTTCACTAGCAGAAAAAGAGGCTACTGCTTGGGTATGGCCTGGGATGGTCACAATTCAATTCATTTGTTAAAG
This sequence comes from Sphaeramia orbicularis, assembly GCF_902148855.1. Classification (NCBI taxonomy): domain Eukaryota; kingdom Metazoa; phylum Chordata; class Actinopteri; order Kurtiformes; family Apogonidae; genus Sphaeramia; species Sphaeramia orbicularis. Next base: position 41,007,007 of record NC_043957.1, read on the forward strand.
TGATCAATGAATAGATCAGTAATGAACATAAACATAAACATGAGTACAGACAAAGAAAACCTGGCCCTATAACCCTATACAGGGTTTACCAGGGATGTAACAATATGCATATACATATATAAAACAGGATGCTGAAATTGCTCCACTCCAATTTAATTAAGAGTTTTAATTAAAATGATGTAGTGGGGTGAATGTAACATCCTCTATGACCAGCAGCTAAGTAGTCCTCCTCCATACAGTTCTATTCAACCCCCTGCAGAACTGGAGTCTAATGAAAAAATCCAGGGCTCTGAGACACCGTCACCCTCTGCTGGCTCCCAATAGAGGAAGAATTATGACACTGATAACTCCCTTGCTTTCTCTTCAGATGAGAAACAAAAGGTGGCTGGTGTCAGAGATAAAAGTGCCCCCAGAGTATTACTGAGAGTCTCATAATTTATGGTAATGTCTGGCTTTATCTTATCCTGTGTAATGTAGACACACACAGATACATACAGTACCAAACCCATACATGGTTCAGCCGAAAAGCACCAAGCAATGAAAATACTGTGCAACTATTTGAGACGATCATTTCTGTTGTTAAGCCACAGACCACCAATGTAAGCTCCGCTATTGTCAGAAATCATTAACTACGGGGCTCCGTGGTAACCACAAGAACTGGCATAGCAACAAGCTGGAGGTAAGGAAGGCTGATATGTTTCGTAATAAACCTGCACAAGAAGTTTGTACAAACCGCAAGCCATTTTCTGCTTTGATCATTACAAGACAGTTGCCTTTGTCAGATTTTGCCATATACTCACTGATCGTGCTTACTCAGGCAAGCATTTACATAATCAAGTAACAGTAAAGTGTACTTACTGCCACATTGTTTTAAGGTGATAATCATATAACTATTAGAATTCCTATAATACAATGCTCCATAAAATGTTTCTTTATTTGCTTATAATAGTTTAGGGTGAAGCCTATCTTTGAAATCTAAACAGTCATCTTTGGATTTCTTTCTATTTGTATGTAAATGCCAACATATAAAAGACTATTGTTTTAATTGCGAAGTTAAGACTCCCAAATTATATATCTACTTTTTAAAATATGTGTTATTGTAAGAGGAACTTTTTCTTAAAGAGTTAGCACAAAACTGACCAAAGAAAAAGATGTGGGAGCAAAAAAGACCAAGAGAATTGTTAGATAAATTAAACTTAAAAAAACAAAGAGGAGGATGAAAAGGACATGCAATACAAAAGGCAGAGAGAGAAAGAGTGACCATCATTAAAAAACAGACCAAGATGCAGTTCTCTGTAATAAAGAAGGCCCTCACTGTCTGCAGAGTCCATTACCCTTATTAGTCATACTGTGAGTTCTGTCCAGGTCCAACAATCTATCGTTTAACACTGAAATCTTTAGAATACAAAGGCTGCAGTTTGGATCATAGCATACATTATAAATAAAAATTTAAGAGGTGAAAACTTTATACAGCAGCTGTAACTAACAAAACCCTCAGCTGTGAAGTGGTTGGTATGCTCTACATGCATCTTTTAAGTTAATGTCCTCTCAAAACAGCTCTGATTCTTCCTCTATATAAACAATTTAGCAGGATTTTCAAGTACTGTATTTATTGGAACCACTATTGGAGTGTGTTATTAGTATTATGAAGTTCAAAGGTGATCTGGGATCAGTCTCATAATGCAATAAATATAGGTTTATAACATTTGTAATAGATACATGAAAGTAACCATAATCATATCCACGTTCATATCAATATAATAAATATCACTGCCAATTTCTTAAGCAAAATATTACAAATTCCACTGAAATACACGAATAGCATTTCTTAGACTGCAAGTTTATATATTTACGCTATAGTTATCACAGGCAATAAGGATAAATGCACCCTCTGTCACTACAGTGAGACACAGAGTGAGATCAGCATTTAATTTTAGCCTTCAAGTGCCCAGTGAGTCATGTGATTCCAATTTTTCCTACTGATATCTCCTTCCCTTCCTACCCTTGTCTGTCTCTCACCCGATATCATTTGCTCTTTCTCCTTTCCTTCTTTTTTAGTTACAAAGGGTGCAGAAGCAGTGTGGCAGTGATGTAGTGGTGAACCACAAGAAAGCAGATGATAGGCAAGGAAAGGAAAAGCAGAAGTGAGGACAAATATTTATTTTGTGCAATCAAGGACAACAGTACACCACAATATCTGTACATTAGTAAAAATAACAACTGCACACCTTAACTAGCACAGAAATGGTCACAGATGAAGGAGAATCTTGATGAGATGAGATGAGATGAGATGATTGGCATCAACAAAACCAACAATGTAAACTTGATATGGTGAATTATGAATATCAATCAGTGAAAATACCATCAACATTGCATCAAAACATGTAATAAATCTTTATATCCCTAAACCATTTGAAGATTTGTTTTGATTTCATCCCATTTCTTCATTGGCTTCCTCTGTATCCCACAATTCAATGCAATATTTACACAGCGAGACAAACAGTCCCTTTTTAAAATTCCAAACATCTTTTTTCCGCAAAGGGTTTAGCAACGAAAAGCTATCTAACTGTTAAGACAAGCCAAAAGGGTCACATAGTTGGGCAATGCGCACAGACGTACAAACAAGGACACTCGCATGCACAAACCCACGCAAGGGATTACAGGCACACGAAAGCACATACACACTTGCTCGCATGTACACACCACATCACAAGCAAATGAAAAGTGACAAAAGATAGCAGACAGAGTTATAGTGACAGGACACTGACGCATGCATGAAAGGAGAGGACAAACATTCAGCTGCTGTGAGGGATACAGTGTGCACATAAGCACATGTACAGACTGTGTTGACTTGCAGTCCTGTCTTTCTCTTCATGATTATCTGCCTCTCTCTTTCCCTCTGGTGTCTATTCTTTTCCTTTCTTCTTGCTCTCCACTGCCACCTCTCACTCTCATTCACTGACTCAACTGCTGCTTTTAATGAAATGCTGCATAATCAGGATTGCAGATTGCAGGAATGTGACTGGTCCTACAGAGCCACCACATGTGTGTCCATGCAAAAACAGAAACACACACAGTGCCTTGATCTGCCTGCACTCCAGCCACCAATCCCACCCTAAACCCCTTTAAATTATATATACTCTCACACGCACATGTACTCACAGAGGCACACACACACACAGTGGAGTGAGGTTGGGGGAGGTCATGATCCCGCCAGAGAGAAAGGAATCAGACTTGCAATACTAAGGCTTATCGCGGAAAGAGGGTAAGACCATATCTGACACGCCAGCATGCCCGGTATGTAAACCTCCTCTCTGCACACACAGAGAATAAAGAGCAAATGTGTGTTAGAAATCTTGTGTAGCAATCTTTGTGAGAACCAGTTTTAACTTTTAACTGCTGAAGTGAGGACCTGACTTATTGTACAAACTGAGGACATTTTAGCCAGTCCTAACATTCATATGGGCCTATTGGAGGGTTCAGACTGGGTTTTTATGTGAGGTTGAATTTAGATTATCGTTGGGGTAAGGGGCTGGAGAATATGTTATATCATTAACAAGTCCTCACAGTGCTACTGTATTTGGCACAAATGTGTGTATGTGTACCCACAAATACATATGCATATGGGATGAGATAACCCTTTGCAGTATTTTTGGAAAATCTGTCCCAGCATGGAAGCGGTGAGACATCTATCTGTTTGCCAAGGTGTCTATTACCAAGACAGCACTCAGCAGGCAGGAGGGTCAACATAGGCAGAGGAAGGACAGAAAGGGAAGAGGATGCATGAGGAAGGGGTTAGGAAAGAAAGTGAGTGTAAATGGAGCAAAGAAGAGAGGAGAGGATAGAAATAGAGCAACGGAGGCAGGAATAGATGGTGAGGTACTAGCTCTGGAGAAAAGGTGAGGAAGGAGAGGGTGGGTAAAAGAAGTGGGAAAAAATAGCAGCTTCTTGTAAACCACTAAAAGAATATAGATATACAGGAGAGTAGGAAGGAAAATGCAAAACAGTGAGGAACAGAGGATATAAACAAGATGAGAACATAGAGTAAGAGGAAGCTAGAGGGGAAACTGGGAGATGCAAAAAAGGATTCAAAAGTTTATATTAAAAAATACACTGCAAAGAGGGGGAGGGGCTGCAAGTATAGCTTTATGAAATTCTGGTAAAGTCATTACTCACATCATCAAATCAAATTCTGCTTACTGGGAAAAAAGGACTTACTGTGTTGTTAACAATTGCCAAATCAATTCTAGTGAAATGATTCAGTGACCACATGTTAGTCTTATGCTAGCTGATAGCAGTCAAGCAACCAATGATACAACATTATATTGGTTGTAGAGGAGGGGGAAAAGAAAAGGACCAACACATCACTGGTTAGTGATCAAAAATATGCTGGTGGCAAGTCCTAGGTCATGTATGTGCTTGCACTTGTATGTGTGTGTGTGTGTGTGTGTGTGTGTGACCTAGTGTGTCATAATGTGTGCGTATATGTATGTGTGTGTATTCCAGCCCTGAGGCAACCGGGCCAGCAGCTACAATTACAGTGACGGATGTGAAAGAACTGGGTCGGCTTCGCAAGAGCTCTGCCCCTGGGATGACAAGACCAGCCAGAGCCCTGAATCAATACGAAACACATGCACACGCCCGACACACAAGTACACTCACAAGGTTGTATATCACAAACATTTACATAGAAATCAAAGGACAAATCTGAATACCACAAAAAGGAAAAACATCCTCATGCATCGCAAAAAGTGCAAGCTAACAGGCACAATGACAGTTCTCACTAAATGTTCTCAATGTTTTCTATGCACACACACACGGGAAACCTAATCAACCGAAATCCAGATGAGTCTCTGTCCCTGTGTACTCTTCTGTCTTCCACTCATTGACTTTTTGTCACAAACACACACACTTTCTCAGAGCCCCAAATCCAGGACAGCAATGTTCACAGTTCATTCACACATCACTCACTTGGGGCGTTTGTTTGTGCTCATGTGTTGTCTGTTGCTGTCCATGTGTGTGTTCCTACCTCTGGCAGAAAGCTTCTTCGTATTGATGATTTTGGCAGCATACTCTTGTCCAGAGGAGATCTTCACACACCTCCTGACCACAGAGAATGCACCTCTAAAACACACAAAAAAAGATTTGTTTAGGCACTAAAAGAAGTTATTCAGTCCACTATATCACTCTCATTATGCTTTGACATCTACAACACACCATACTGTACATTTAATAACTAAATGATTCTATGAGATAATTAACTCCAACAACGTGCCTACTTGCCAACCACTGTGTCAGCCATGTGTCCTGGTGTTTCAGGCACATGTATGAAGATCAAAAAACTAGGTCAGCTATATTTGAGGGCGAACAAGAGCAGAGAGCTGCCTCTCTCATCTCTAAATGCAGCCATGGAGGAGGCAGCTTCATCTCCACTCAGCTCTGCAGCCATGTAGGCCGCTTTGCTATTCAGCCTCCATCTCCGTCTGTGAATACCTTTTCTTTTAAACTGAATCTGTTCTCTGCAGTAAAATCTGGTTTAGCTCCAACTAACATCAGGGAAATCAGAATCAGTTAAAAACGTTTAGATCCAGGCACTAGAGAAGAAAGACCTTAACTGATCCCTGATCATTACATATTGCATTCCTTAAGACTAGCCACAGTAGCATTATATAGCAGTTACCTTATTCTTTGAACCAGGTGAGGATTTAACTCAGGGTGACTTGATAAATAAATAAACTGATGTTCTCTGACTTATATGTACCATGCACATGTTATCTAACATACTCTTGACCAAGCAGCTTGCCACTAAAGCTTATGTCTAATTTATAGGGGATTTGGAAAAGGAAGTGATCATTGCAAACCATGTTACATAATAATTTTACTTGATTATCCTGCATAGTTGTGCAGCATGGCACTGTCTGGCATATATTAAGTCCCACACGACATAGAAATGAATGCAGTTGAGCCCAATAAAATGTCCTTTGTTTCTGCATTTGAGGGCCCTGGCAAGCAAGCTGGAACAAACTTACAGGTTAGCCTCCTAACCATCTGTGCTGACAAAGTTTGTCTTTGTCTTGCGCAGTGTTTGTAGTGATGGAATAGATTAAATGAAATATAAACTGCACGATACTCTAAATAATTACAATTCACCACCTGGTTATGTAACTATGTTTAAAAAAAAAATCCCCTAAAAGATGAAGTGTTCTCTAATTTCCATGAGGCATCTTGGTTTTGTTTTTTGGGTTTTTTGTTGGTTTTTTTTGTTAGTCAGATGTAATATTTTTCTTGTGTTGAATCACTTTACTATCTCTTTGCCCATTATTATGAGACATATTTTCAATTACTTCAGAATTTCCGAATAAATTTATATTAGGACTGTCAAAATTAACATGTTAATGCAAATAAATCCGTCATCATAAAAAATCTGGTTAAAAATTTTAACACAACGCAGAATGACTCTGAACATCTCTGGCAAGACATTTGGGCAGTTTGTCCAAGTAGAGTTAGCATCGCACATATGCAAGCGGGCAGTTGATCCGGTAGTGACAGGCAGCAGAACCAACCCATAAAGATGGAAGATGCTAAACAGCATTGCATTGGTCCTCTGGATGGAAATGAGTACAAAAAAACAAGACTGAACAGTTGTTTCAAGTTGTTTTGTTTCAAATTGTTTTGTTGAAACTATTGAAGGTGTTTAATAAACATGTTAAGTGCATATATATTCCCTTTTTTCTTGAGTCTGTTTGCTCATGCAAAATAAAATGCAATTAATATAAATTAAAAATGAATGATATTTAATCGTGATTAATCAAAATTAATCCACAGCAACCCTGTGATTCATCTGATTAAAAAATCTAATTGTTTGACAGCACTTATATATATATACACACACACACACTGTATATACTGAATACTTAATATACACCTATGTATTGGTCAAACTCTAGAGTGCTAGTAAATTGTGCTGCATACAGTATGGAATCAGGTGAGTTAAATGCAGTGTGGCTGCATTATTCATGGTAGATGGTGTAAGATGAACACCATATAGGCTGTGTAGGGAGAACTTACAGAATCTTTTCATTCTTTCTTACTACAGGCCTCCTTCAAACCCAGTTTTTTCTTTTTAAAATGCTAAGAAGGAGACTATGGGAAACTGGGAGTACATTTTTGTGTTGCTCTGCTACACTGAGAGTCAACTCAGGTTGCAGACATCTGGGGCTTTGCATACTGACCAGAGGGTGCAGCGGGGTTAAGCAGTGGAATGACCACATAAACAGGCCCATAAACTCATGCATAAAAAAGAACTTGTGCCCAAAGTTCATGGGCACCAGTTCACACACATGTGTAGGTACAATGTCATCTCTTTCTCCGTGGCTCTCTCTGGGGTGAGGAATCCCCTGCCTGTCTGATAATTGACCGCAGCTCGGTGCTTGGCTGAGGAATGTGTCATCGCCAACTACAAGCTCTGCTGTCGCATTACCATGAGTGTATTTCTGTCACGCGGGAGGAGGAGGAGAGTTTGGGGAGGGGAGATATTTAAGGTGGAGGTGTGTTACCAAATCTCACCATTTTACGCACCCTGGTGACTTTCACCCCGGTTCATTTTGCAACATGGGAGCTCCTCTCTCTCTCTCTCTCTCTCTCTCTCTCTCTCTCTCTCTCTCTCTCATGACAATTTAAAGGTCGAAATGCAATACCAGAGGCAGCACAGGATACAGGCGAATGACGACACGCTCGATTCGACATCTTCTTTCGTAAGCACAAAACGTAAGCGGGTTTCATATGTGAGATATAAGAAAAACACAGGATGCGATTGCAGATGGCTGAATGATACATGACAGTGTATTTAACACCCCTCTATCAGGTTTCATACAGTATCAGCAGCGCGCGCAGGCACGCACGGTAAAAAACCAAACACACACAGGGCTCGGAATCCGCGTCCCTAAGCCAAGGCGGCCTATTACATAACAGACTGACATTTCGTACGGGGATGATGCCAGATGATAAAAACATGCTTCCTTACTTCCCCAGCTCCTCGAACAGCTGATATTCGTCGGTAAATCTCGTGCAGATCGTTAACGCCATCCTGAAGGAGGTGCCAAGGTGTGCGGAGACGCGGATGAGGTGCACTCACAAACAGTATCCACCGCACACAGTCGTCAACACCGCCCGGTTTTGTCTTGGACCTGCAAGCCAAACGCAGGGATTCATGCACAGCTAAAGCGCATCAGCAAGAGCTCTGGTGGGATGATTTCTGCGGCAAAAACACTGCCTGCGCTGAGTGGGGACGTGGGAGCTTCCGGCGTTTTCGGTAGCAGTTTCTTAAGTATCTTCACATGCAGTGGCTTGTCACAGCTCGAACACGCAGCATTTTGCGTGCATTTCTGTGTCTTTGGTCCGTCAACTGCTGCGAGTGTTGTCTCCCTGCGCGCATCATACGCCGCACTACAGCCTACCGCACCTACCACCGGCTGTGCGCTCAGTCCCGCCCCTTTCCCTGCATCCTCACCCAGCTCAACAACAATAAAATAATAATAATAATAATAATAATGTACCTTAAGGCTTAATATTTTGTAATAAACATGTAGCCTATCAGAAGCACACTGCATCAATATCCATAATAAAACATCCAGCAAGCATATTTCAAAAATAATAAATCACTAAACGCCAATTCTGTAAAGGAAGTATTTACCAGACTCTCCTAAAACTAGTATAGTCAAGTTATATCAGTATAATCATAATTATTGTCAATCATTTTTCATTTTTATAGGCTACTGACACTCCAAATATAGGTCAGCAGCCTACTTAGTAGAAAATTCCAAAACTGTTGATTCACCTGTGAAATCATACTTGGCTAACCAGTATGCGATGAAACCTCATTGCTACTGTGGTTTCATCTGGTGTGGCCCAGGTGAGAACAAAGTTATTACATGCAGAACAGTATTTTCTTTTGTGAGACATATTACCTGATGAATCTGTTATGTCTTCAAACTCTCTCTCTCTCTCTCTCTCTCTCTCTCTCTCTCTCTCTCTCTCTCTCTCTCTCTCTCTATATATATATATATATATATATATATATATATATATATATATATATATATATATATATATATATATATATATAATAAAACATGTGTTTGCAGTGTGTTTCTGATATATACTGTATATCAGGGACAATCTTCCAGGTCACTCTCGGAAAAGAGATTTGTAATCTCAGTGAGTTGTTTTTTTGTTTTGTTTTGTTTTTGTTTTGTTTTGTTTTTGTTTTGTTTTTTGTTTTGTTTTTGTTTTGTTTTTTTTTGTTTGTTTGTTTTTTGTTTTTTGTTTGTTTGTTTGTTTGTTTTTTACCTGGTTAAATAAAGGCTTTATATAATGCACATCTGTTGCTCTGCACAGAGTATATAGCATCTAGCTCATGTGCAACTCCCATTTCTGGATGGGCTTTTCACGAAAGAAATACCTAAAAACCTAATTCCCATCTACCTAATACAGTAATTACAATATCAAGTATTTCCCCAATACAGTGTAAACACACACACAACATATACAATCATACACTCAAAAAACAAAAAACAAAACAAAAATAAACCATCTGATCACACATCCAACATTACACATATTAAAAATGAGAACATTCTTGTTTTTATTTTATTTTATTTTATTTTATTTTTTTAACCAGTCCTTAGTCTTTGCTATGAAATCGATGTATGTCTATCAATGTAATGAAAATATACATGAAAATGTAATGAAATCTGTTATCAGTTTCAGGATAAAATAAAACAAGAATAAAATAAAAACAGAATAAAATGATAACTAAGTCTGCATTTACTGTATTCTTCCAGGAGTACACAATAGAATTGATATTTCAGTTCATAGAATACAATTCACAAAACTCTATTCTGTGAAGCAGGGTTAGGATTCTATGAAATGCTGGGTTTAGCAGTCAGTTACTTTTATGTATCAACACAGGAAGGTAAGACCCTTGCTGCTTCAGCGTCTAGAGTCTACACTATGATTTGTATGATTGTGAGTTCCCAAACTTTATCTGCCATCAATGTATGCTTTCATTAATATTTGTTTGTCTGTCAGCAGGATTATGCAAAACTATGGAATATTTGATTCAAAGTGTTTATTGTCATATCAATATGAAGCATGTTTCCTTGTACAATTAAATTTTTCTTTGCTGTCCACTGAATGCCAAACGTGAAATCTAAGTAGAAAAATTATGTAAAAGAAAGGAATTTTTAAAAGGCAAACGTAAATAGTGCAGTCATGCCGGTACAAACTGAAAATGTAAAAAAAAAAACTGAAAATGTAAACAGTGGATATTTGATTAACTCATACTGCTGTGAGGATTGGCAGTGTTGGAATTCCCTTTGGGTTTCAGATTAATTTAACTGTTAAACTAAAATAAAGCAAGACCAATACAGAACCGCTGCACCCACATCAGGTTTATTGGTGCAAGTAAACTGTTACCTCTCTTTAAAGGAAGAGGATGTACCTACTGACATGAAAGAACATATAACTCACCCAAGTATTTACCAAAAATAGGAGTGCCACTTCCTTCAAAGCAACAGTTATTCAGTTACTGTATATCCAATGGTTTTATAGTTCCTTTATACCTATTAGATTAGTCACAGCACAATAAAAGAAATAAAGTCTGTAGTTGTCTGTGGAGTCCACTCGGACCTGTTTATCAGAGGTCAAAGGATAGAGGTTTATCAGAGGTGAAAGGATAAGGAGGATCATTACCAGTGGTATGTAGGAGAGCACCGTCTGAGCCTAAGTCCCATGAGGAAAGAGAACAAAGCTGATCCAGGAAAAACTAAAGAACCTTTTATGTGTAAAAGAGTCTTTTTTTTCATTTTTGGGGCCCTTACAGTATAGATACAATATATATGTGTACTGTCGCTTATGTTGAACTCCATCTGTGACTTATCTGTGACATTTTGAGCAAAGTTACTCTTCTTCAGACTTCAAAAAGACATATAGAGAAGTAACTTTGATAACATATATAGCATAGAACATACACAAATTATTCAAGAAAATGAGAAATTAAGCTTTGGTTATCCAGCAGTATTAGTTAGTACTGGGATGTGCATGTCTTTGCTTTTTATTATTTATGCTACATTATGTAAAGATTATTTATAAAAGAAAAAGTTTATAAGAGTAGATAAGGCCATTGATGTAGAGTTAAATTCTAAATAACAGAATTTAACAATTTGATTTACAGTGGAAATTAGGAGAGACAAAACAGCATTGTTTTTTAACTTCATGTAACATTTTAATAAATCAGTTGGTTGCGATTAGAAGCACAAATACCAAATAAAACATACTTATCATAAATATATCAATAAATATATTAAACATAAGTTAAAGACAAAAGCATAGTAATGCAATTTTTCCACACAAGAGCTGCCAAAATGTTGGCAACAACACAGAAGTAGCATAAAGATAGACCCATCAGTAAAAACCATGTTTGATACAAACATAACAGTTAACTTCTGTTACAACTCTGCTGTCATTTCCATCAGCTGACTGGAACTTGAAGCTGTCCAGTGGTGGTAAAATGACATGAAGGTGATGACACTGTCATCACATCAAGTTTTGATTTGTAAAAAATGGCCAGGACTCTGGTGGCAAATTTCTCGGTGTCTCTTCATCGTTTTTTGCTGTAGAAAAAGGAAACAGAAAAGGATGATTATTCTCAGGGACATTTTCCAGTAAAGACATTAATATATATAAAATGCATAGCTGTCCATCTATTGTCTAAGAGTAGACTTTAGTTGATTGAACAGTACTTACTTTGCCAGAATTGCTTTGATCACTCTCTGCACCCAGCGAGCCTCGGGGTTCAGGCAAACCTCTTTGCCTGAATTTTTCAGAGTAGCACTGCAATGCCAATAAACACAGATATATTCAGAACAAGTTTGCTTGACAGTAGCAGTTACAAATTCTAGCATTATCAGGACAGGTTAAAGACTGTGAAATTAATCCTTACATGATCTCAGTTACATCACAGTGAGAGTTGGCAGGAATCAGTTCCACTTTCTCAATGTAGCGGCCAATGGGTTTACTCTCTGTCTGGATGCAGCGGCAGTGCAGCTCCATACCAAGGCTTCTCAGGCTCATCCCTGTAAGAATAAAGTAGTCATATCATTAGAAAGTGAAAAAGCATATTGATACCATTCACTTGATTCTACATGAAGAGAAAGGAAGGAAAAAGCTAAATGTGCACAGTAGTGAAAGTCAAAAAGCACTTCTGAATAGAAAGTATGTAACTGACCATCACAGATTATCTCTATTATATTCATAATTAAATAATAATAATAAAAACTCTTACCTTCACTGGCTGTCAAGAAGGCCAGGAGCACCACCAAAGAGGCAACAATTACTTTGCAGCTCACCATTTTAACTGTAATTATTTAAGTCTTAATGGATAAGAATATTCTTCAAAAAGCACTAAGCAATGTAAAGCACAGAAGCTGTTTTGTTCTCTATATGCTTTACTCTTTCCTTCTATTTCCTCTGGCCTCCACTTTTCCTTTTCTTGTTTTGGCTACCTGCTGAACTCTGCAGTTCGAATCTAGCGCTGAGGACGAGAGTGTCGCTCTTATAGGCATCTGGAAATGACTCATTTCCTCATGTTGCGCAAACCTGGGTTGTCTGCAGGCTTGAGTGGGAATTTACAGTGTGAGGATCTGATAAAGAATTTTAATACCAGCTGTGACTTATCAGCAGCACTCACATGTCACCATTTGTCACTAAAGTACACAGTGACTAAAAGTTAGCAATAATGTGAGTCTGAAATCATTCTTAAGAGTTCATGGATGCTTTCTTAATAAATGATCTTTATTAATACTAAATAGTTCATCAACATCATTTCACACGTTACATTGATCAACTCACAAATGATTCACAGATAGCATGACATGAATGTATTGAATAATTAGATGCTAAACTGTGAAAGAATGTCTGACAAAGAGTGATAAACCCCCAGTTTTGTCAGTTAAGATTTTACTCTCTCAAAGGCAATCTTAACCTGATGTCCTTACATGAACTTTGTCAAGACACTCAGACTTGTTTTAATGTATTTTAATATTGACAGTTAGACATACAGTTCACTAAAAAAGTCTTTAAAAACTGCAAGCATAAGTGACCTGATAATTGAAGTTCATCACAGTTGTGACAGGCTATAATGTAATAAAACATTATACCTAATGTAGAATTTAAATGTTTGCAACTGTGGGGAAAGAAGAGTAAGGTCAGCAATATTAAAGGGTATATTAAAATATTGTTTAATGGAAATTTTGCCTTAGTTAGTTATTAAGCAAAGAAGCAAAGAGACCAAAAAAAGATAGTTATGATATATAAAGACATCCTTTGGTGAAAACCCCAGCAGTGTACAAAATCATTAAATCCCCATGCAAAAAGAACTTTTAGAGTGAAATTCTAGATAACATAAGACTTTGACCCCTTGGTAGGTCTTTGCGGTTCAGCTGAACTGGTTTAGCTCTTTTGAAAACATTTAGTCTCCCATCCAAGAGACTTCTCCAGATTTTGACTATTAACTAAGTAATTTGTTTTTTATGTTTTCATGCCAAATCAAACTTATATTTTACACTAATCAACCAGCTAATGACACACAGATGAAATGTTATGAGTGAAATAAACGAAGATGTAATTGCTTACAGATTGGCTGACCGATGATGAAAAGTATTCAGTTTTGTCATTTAGGATTTTACCTCTTGAAAGGGGAATCTGAGCCCTGGAAGCATGAGCAATGTAATGGTTGTGAAACCGATAGAATTGTGTAACTAATGTTCAGTATATGTATACATAATTTTGAGGAAAGATTGACAATATTTTACGCGGCACAGTGATGTAGTGGTTAGCACTGTCACCTCACAGCAAGAGTGTCCTCAGTTCAGTTCCAACACCAGGAACCTTTCTGTGTGAAGTTTGCATGTTCTCCCCATGTTTGCATGGGTTCTCTCCAGATACTCCGGCTTCCTCCCACCATCCAAAGTCATGCACTAGTAGGCTAACTGGTTAATCTAAACTGCCCATAGATGTGAAAGTGAGTGGTTGTTTGTCTCTATATGTCCAGTTCATTATTAAAAATGTGAATCAGTTCTCAACGGACTTGTCTGGTTAAATAAAATAGATTTTTACATACTATTTTTATGGCACTTTTATTTCTGTTAGATAGCAAATCAAAGAGGCAAAAAAAGATATGATGAGTGAAAAGTGCCTTGGTCTGAAATCCAACTGGGTGTGCAAAACTATTCAGCTCCAAAGCACTTGTTTTTTTGCATATAATCTGTCAAACAAATCATAAATGGGAACATTTAATTTGTAAATCCTATGTGAAAAAAATGATTGCAGTTGGCATTTAATATACTTGTGAAAATATCATGTATTGCTGGCTCATGCATTTAATTTTTCTAAACATTAGGCAATGTGCCAAAAACTTTCATGGGACCAAGACCTGATGCAACATGAACAAGCTCCAACACATTTTTCTGTTCGTAATACGTCAGTAAACCCTCGTCCACAAAAGAATAAGACATATGTTGCAACTTTAAAACAGGATTCATCCTTTGTGGTTTTGAAACATGTCAAGATCTTGTGTCAGACAATGTAAGTGGTGGAAAATTAGGCATGTGTTATTTTTCAGTTAACACTGTACAGTATATGCTTGTTTTGATTATTCCTTCATTGAACAGGAGCAAAATTCATTTCATACATAAGGAACACATACACAGGAAACAGGCAGGAATATGCATTGCAAAATATGCTATATGATGACCTCCTTGTTTGCTCATATTTTAAGTGTGTGTAACTAACTTCACTGAAAAGTTCAAGTGCTTTCCATGAAGTGCTTTAAGTAAAAATATGTGGTGAGACATAAATCATCATAATGTGACTGGTTTTATGATACCCACAAACACATGACCATGTCATTTCCCTTTGGGTTATCCCCTGGATTCCAATGTGGTATTGAAGACCAGAAAAGGGAAAAAAGGGGGAAGTGTCCACAGTCTGTGCATGTATGTGATGTTTTTATTTTCATTTTCATTGATAGAAATGAAAAAAATAAATGAAGACACTCTTTAAAAAAGTCAATTCTAAAAAACATTTTAACCTCCATACAGAATTTTTTACGAGCTTCAAAAATGCTCTTATTTTTGATGTCTAAGAATCCAACTGGTCCTCATAAAAGTAGAAGTACAAGTAAATATACACACATCCATGAAAGAGGAAAAGTCTCTAAAGCTGCAGGAGATCAGAGAGGAAGTGTGATGAAATCCTCTCTGAAAGCATGATACATAGATGTTTGGATATTCCAAAACACCCCCGTGACCTCGGCAAAAACCTCTAACTCTATAATTGGAGTCACGGCGAATGTCATTCTATTTATGTTTAAGAACACTGTTAATTTATAAAGACAACAGACGTACATTTTGTGCAGCTATATTATGGGTCTCACAGAATGAATTATTGCAACCATGATCTTAAGACTTCTCATGGCTACATCTGATTAGTTTGTCATTATGACATAGAAGTCTCAGCTACTAAAAAGTGGTGTAAAATAAGTGAAGAAATCCTATCTCCAACAAAAGAGGTGAAGTGTGGGAGTCAAGTGAATAGCTTAGAAGTATATTCAAAAGACGTGCAAAGGAACAGGCTGCAGCATGAAAAAAATGTGTCTGTACTTTCACCACTGCTGGCTTTACGCCAGAAAGAAAAACAAGTATTTTTCTTGTTAATTCCATAAATCAGTGTTTGTTATCTTTGTCCAGGATCCTGACTACATTCCATAACACAAAAGAAAATATAAAACAATGCAGTGGAGGATAAAGCCACATATCTGTTGAGATGCTGAATGGCACGCTGCCCAAAAACATTCACTATCCATACCTGATCAAAAAGCACACAACCGACACAAACACATGACCACAAAACTACACACACTGATACTGATAAGACTCAGACAGTGAGGAGGCCAAGTAGGTGCTGGGAAAACCAGGAATGATTCATGAGCTTGTTGTCACCATTCCTTGTTGAGTGGTAAACAGATAGACGTGGTGAGGGATTAAATACTTTACAGTGGGGTTTAAGCTCAACGGTAAATAAGTGAGTTTCAAGGGAACTAAAGGTTAAAATGTTGTATCAGGTATCCGTATTCATTGTGTTACCTGCAGAAGACCACAATCATTTAGGAGAAAGACACGAGAATGCAGGTGGAGAAGCAAAGTAATGGACTACTGGTTATGGGGCTATGGGTAAAAATAGTATTTTAACCACTTAGACTACAAAAAAAAAAAAAAAAAAAAAAAAAGAAGAACTTTAAAAATGAATATGATTTTGTGTGCTATAGTTACAGTGTATTTCAGTTTGTTGTTAAAAAGCTTTCTTTCTTTTATCACTACATATTTTATCTGTATAATGTGTTTATGAATTCCTGTTCCATTATACCACACATCAGATGTGTTAGTCAGAGTTAGAAATGGATGTATGATGGCAAGTAAAATAGTAACAAAATCCTAAATATGACTTATACATTTTTTCATAATGACAGTTTATTGTCAAAGTATGTCACAAAAAAAAATCTAAGGGCTCAAGGGGCAAGGACCTGAGCTCCACACTGATGGAATGGCACTATCCTAAAGTTGTAATACAGATATTGACTGCTGAAGTTGGCTCTGAAGAGCCTTGAGTCCCACAGATGTATAATTTCAATTCCAGAAAAGTTAGGGCATTTTGAAAAATGTGAATTAAAACAGAATGAAATGATTTGTAAATCTCATAAATTTATATTTTATTTTTAATAAACCACATAAAACAAATCAAATGTTCCACTAATTATACAGTCCATAAATAATTAGTGGATGGAGGGAACTCAGTAGTTTGCAATTTGGCCATCACCATATTGTATTTTTCCAAGCCGGATGTGACCATATTTGAACAAAAGGTACATAACTTAGCTTACTTACTCGATAAAACATTCAGTTTTATTAAGTATTGCTTAGCAAATTAAGTTCACAGTCCTGATAGTGTAGCCTAATAACCACAACTAGGGTCAAGCTGTCTGGCACGAAAAATTGTGTTATAGTAAATAAACTGAAAATCTAATTTGGCATGTGGGCAAACACAGACACAGCATTCAGAATCAGAATCAGACGCTGACTGTGCCCTGTTCTGTACCATTACTCTGGTGTGCTTTTCCTAAATGCGACCGTTCTTATTACCTACAACAACAAATACAGAGACAGGCTATTGATAAGTTCATGATATAACCCCACTCCAAAAAATCTGATGTATCACTTCAATGTTTCACTCTTATACAGAGGAGGAGAGGAAAGAAGTGTCAGAGGCAAATGTCACTGAGTTTTTGGGTTACGAAGTGCTGAAGGACGGGGTAGAAGATTAATTGCCGTGTTCATTTCAGAAAAAAAACTTTTACTAGGCGTCCCTTCCTCTGTCTGGGTGGCCCTACAGGAGTTTACATTCCTTGTGTGTGTTTCACACAAAATTTAAAGGGTCATGCCAGAACACAAGTGATGTGTTAAAAACAACCCTAAAATTGCATGTTCTCAAAGAAAGTAATGCTTTGAATAAAAAGTTGCTGTTGTACTATTGTTTTGTATGTTTTTTCATTTTGTATTGCATTCTTTCTGCAGTTTGTAACAAAGCCGTTTTTGAAGTTGAGGTGATGTACTTCAAGATTATAAAACATTTTATAAATGCCAAAATAAGGCAGATCTGAAACAGAGATTATAAATACTCTTAGTTATTTCATAAACAAAGATAAGCAAAATCCAGATCCTGTCATGTGAACTACCCTCAGTTGCAATAGCCAATGCAGATGCCTTGGATTATTGAGTAACTACAGGAAGGACAAATAAGGAGTGAAGAAAAATCAGAGAGGGTCTGTCTTACAGTGAACAACTGAAGAGAAAAGAGCTGAGCTTTACATGTTTCAGCTGTATTTTACAAGTTATAACGCAACTCTATCTTCCACTTTAGAGCAGATATGACTGCTGCAACTATACTGACACTTCTGCTTTTCTTGGCCATCGCAGAAGGTGAGTCTGGTGCGCCAATTGCAGATTTAATGCATGAATAATTATAACCAAGAAATTAGGCTAAGAGCTGTCAAATGTTTTCTTTGTTGCGACTTTTGTCTGACAGTAATACCCTATTCCTTTTCCAACGTTCACTATGTTTCACTACCTGTAGGTATTGGCCTTGGGGATCAAGGAATAAATCTGCGATGTAAATGTATCAACAAGGAGAAAAAGCCAATTGGACGACACTTAAAAAAAGTGGAAGTGTATCCACCTAACTCTCACTGCAAAGACACTGAGATAATGTAAGTCCAAAGAGCAAAGTTGATAATGATTCTGTTACTTTGTAGTTAGAGAACAATAAGAGGAGTAATATTACTGGTGTCTTTATCTGGATCTGGAACAGTACTGCTTGGTCTTGTAAGCAACAATACTGTCTGATTTCACTACTGGTTTTCATCTTGCAGTGGCACTCTTAAAAAGGATGGACAAAGGATTTGTCTTGATCCCAGTGCTCCGTGGGTCATAAAGAGCTTAAGAAGGAACCAGAAGAGTAAGTTAATCTCTGCTGTGATTCTGACTGTGCAATAAATGATTTCCATACCTCAGAATAGTGGAGACAAAATGTTTCAAGTATAGTCGGAGCAGAAAATAAACCTTCCTTCTGGGAAATAGGTTACATTTGTTAGTTACCATAAGTGAGTAAGCCTATTTAGTTTTATCAGGAAGTAATATCATTTGGAGCAAAATTTCCACACTTGATTCATGAAAACAAGCATTAAATCAGGCAAGCAAGAAGGATAATAAAAGTTTAACTCTTTGTGTATCACATTGTATTTGAAGCTGTTGTACTGAATGTCATTTGTACTGATAAGACCTAAAATAAAAGTGAATGTATATTTTCTTCTGCAGGAAAACAACCCAAAAAGCAAACAAAGAGAAAGCGTGGTTTACAATAACACACCATGCTTGTTTGTGTGATGGGTGACATCCAGGTTGCAGCAGTGACACTTACGACATACTGGACACATCATTTAGCCAACTTTGCAATTTTCTAGTTGTCAGTAAGAAAAGAAGGCATAGTGACGCACATTTATCTCTATCAGTATAATAAGCATTATATGTCTACTTACAGCTAAAGTTAAAGGAAAATGAAATACTGATGCATTCAATTAAATGTCTTAAGGAGTGAAAATGTAAGGAATACCAAAGGCCAGCAAGATAAATGTATAGAAAATCTGGACTTTTCTGTCAGTTTTTCTTTCTTGATAAACACAGTATGACTCTGACCATAGAAATGAACTGTACAAATCTGAATTCAGTTATTGTTTTTTTTCTTTATATTTTATTTTTTCTATAATATTTGTTTGTCTATGTAAAGCAATATGTAAGTGTACGCTAATGATTGAAAATATGTGAATAAACAGTTACCTTGTTTAAAAATATCTGTGCCTTTTTGAGGTCATTTTTACAGACCCCTTGGCATACCAAAAGGAGGTATTTTTATTATTTTATGTAGGCATGATCATTATCTTGTTTACAAAGGATGATTATCTTGTTTGAACAAGTTATTATTTGGAGTCAACATCAGAGAGAGTAAACTTGTTTGGACAAGGCAAAGAAAAAAAAAAAAAAATCTTTTCAGGACTTATGGCTCCATTTCATTTTATTTTATTTTTGTCAAGTAGTGATGAATGCACTAGATAAAAAAAAACTAAACCCTATTCAGGACTAGGGGGTCTACTATTTATTTAATTTAATTTTATTTTATTATAGTGATGAATGGCCACGTTTCATTTAAGGTGATTAAATATAAGTTGAATAGTCATTCAATCTGTCAGTTTTTCGTTTTGGTGTTTCACCAAAAGGTCATAAATTAATTTTAATATTTCTTTAAAAGAGTCAAAGCATACATGGACCAGTGGTGTTTGGAAAATAATCATTAAGAGTCATAACGAGTGTATTGTCAAGAGAAACATATTAAGTCCTGGGTGAATGGACACTGCCACCTGCTGGAAAAACAGTTTTAGGCTCCAGTCTTTTCGTTTCTTTTTTTAATTGTGACATTTTATTGTGTAATTTTTTCAATTGGCTAAATGTAATTCTTTCTAACTTTGCCTTGATAGAAGCTAAAGGCTGGTTACAGTGGCGAACTTCAAATTATATTATTTGTCAGTAATCTTGTAAATTACTTTTTTTATTGAGCAATGAACAATTGAACAGTATATATACATAATAGAATACATCAAAGTAGGATAAAAAAAAAAAAAAAAGAACAATTTACAATATATTTTACATGTCAAATATATAGAAACACATTATATATATATATATATATATATGTGTGTGTGTGTGTGTGTGTGTGTGTGTGTGTGTGTGTGTGTGTGTGTGTGTGTGCGTGTGTGTGTGTGTGTGTGTGTGTCGTTGCATAAAATACAAATTATACAAATTAAATAAGATTATATACTTGTCATAGTTTTTTTAAATTCGTTTGCTTTAGAGTTTGTAATGTTCTTTAAATTGTCTAAATAATTGGAGAAAAAGGGCTTTAAAAACAATAATGTTTGGAGGCTGGAATCTTGTAAATCACAGTGTGAGCTCAGCTAAATTATGATGATCTCATGCTCTGATAATGTTTTAATGAACACAATAGCCTACATTTTAAAGAACACAACACTTAGACGTGCTGCTGTAAAAGGTCGTGATAACAGTAGTGATATCAGAGCTGAGGTGCAAATATGGCTAATTTTAGCAGCACGAATTACACGATGCTTTACTGTGGATGTAAACAGCTGCCTGTTTCCAGTGAGTTCACGCCCACTTTGAGGAAGCGGAAGATGGCCCAGCTCTGTTTGTTTCGTGCTCTTGCCGTAAACTGGAAGCAAACGTCTGAGTCCCATTAGTGATAGGTACATCTGCAGTCATCATGGATTGTTCTAAACTCTGAAAGCAGTCAGGAGAAAGACGTCATCAAAGACATGAAAACGAGGAGCCGTTGTGAAGATGAGAAATGCGCTCATATTCCTAACTCTGGCAAACTGTGCAAAGGTGAGCCTTTAGTTTGAGCTGGACTCGGTGCTTGGTCAGACTGTTGATGTTGTAGCTAACGGTGCGTCTGCTCGTACTAGCGCCACAGAGGGAGCTAGCTTAATTGTTTTCAAACATCGAATTCTGCCAGCACAGTGAAAATAAGTTACATAAACAGTAATGACATGATTCCGGGCCTCATTTCCAACGTGTCTTGGTTTGTTATATATATTTTCCTCCTATAAAACCCCTACATTAATATGAGCTAGTCGTTTGGATGTTAGTTCTACATTGTTTTGTCGTGTGTTTTTCTAGTACGTGCCGGTTTCCTGATGCTGTAACTGCGGCTCTCCTGTCTCCCATCACGGTGCTCCCCAGCTACTGCCTCTGCTGCCATGAAGGTAGACAGCCTCCCCGTGGAGCTGTGGAGGGTTATTCTGGCTTATCTGCCTCTCCCTGACCTGGGCCGCTGCTGCCAGGTGTGTCGTGCCTGGCGGGAGCTCATCCTGTCACTGGATAACACCCGCTGGAGACAGATCTACCTGGGCTGCCGCGAGTGCCGGCATCCCAACTGGCCCAGTCAGCCTCACCTGGAGCCCCCATCCTGGAGAGAGGCCCTGAAGCAGCACGCCATGGCCACCCGCACCTGGACTCAAAATGGACCAGAGCTCCAGTCCTCTGCCTGCCTCCTTTTCCGCCGTCGAAAAGACCGTAGGGTTTGGCATGTTGGACATGGATGTGAGTTTGAGACCCTCCGCGGGGCTCTTGGGGTGGTTGGACCTTATGATCGTGTTGTTCTCCATCCTGGGGTGTATGAGGAGCAGGCTGAAGTAGCGCTGAAGGTGCCTGTGGAGCTGGTCGGATTGGGCCGTTTGGGTCAGGTGGTCCTTCTAGTGTGTATGGAGCAACAGTGTCCCACTGCCAGGCTGTGTAACCTAGTCTTCATGCCACCTTGGTTCTCTTCTGTGGTCTACAAGGTGAAGTAACAGCATTTCTTGGGTCAGATTTTTTAAATTATCAGCATAACTGTGAAAAAGAGTAGTCTGTTAATTCATGTGTCCTTTAATATCTGTGGCTGTTTTTTTTTTTTGTTTTTTTTTGTCAAGACAGACCTTGCCAACGTATAGATCTAACAGTCAGAAGACTTTAGATAGGTACTTCTCCAAACTAAAACAGAATGCTGACCATGCCCCCATCAGCTCAGTTCACTCAAGTCAAAACAGTTTACTTATTAAAAGAATTCTAACCATCACAGTAATTTGCAGTGTTACAGGATATCTTACTGGAGAAATTCAGAATATGTATTAAAAAATAATCTTATATTTATAACTCCTCAATCAAGCTCAGGAGATTTATCTTCAGCTTTACTTTCCAGTGTTTAAAACTGTTCTCATTTCTCATTCTACAAAATGATTAAGCCCCAAATAAATTATGATCCCTGTGTTGCTCATTTGATGCTAGTGGTTCATTTCTGTAACTGACTGTTTCAATGGCAGTAAAATTAAAAAGCTAGGCTATCAGTATGCTGGCTGTCTTTTTATGCTTGAACATAAGCCAGACTTTACCCAGTAAAACTGAACAGTACAGGTGACAGCACATTGTGTTTATTTCATTTTATTTTATTATTATAACCTTTATTTAACCAGGAAAAAAGCTCATTGAGATTAAAAATCTCTTTTTGAAGAGCGTCCTGGCCAAGACAGCAGCAGCAGCAGCAGAAGTTACACAAATGGAAATCACAGCCATACATCCATAAACACAATAAAAGTCAGTACTAAAAACAAACTTAAAACAGATAAGAACATACATCACCATTATTTTAAAAGGTACTAAAAGTATAACAACAATGTTCCTTAATCCTTCCTACCTTCAATCAATTAGAAAAACATCTACACCCACATTTGTCCTTTTCCCATTCATTTAAAATGACTGAATGTATTAAGAGACCAGTGTCTTGAGTTTAATTTCAGTTTAATCAGTTTTTTTTTTTTTTTTTTTCATAAATCTGTCTCATGATATTCTGTGTTTGCTTTGTCCAGACATCATGGGGTCATGTCCAACTTGATAACTGCATCTTTGAGGGCGCTCAGCTGCAAATCCGTGGCCCGGGAACTTGCCAAGCTCGCTTCTGTTCCTTCTTGCAGGGCAGCTCTGCCCATTTGCTGGGTGTTGTCCTCAGTTTATTGGACAGTTGCGATTTCTCAGGAAGTGACACAGCCTCTGTGACTGTTGAAGGTCCTCCAGTGTCAGAAAGAAACTGGGCTTGCAAACACTTGGCAGGCCTGGCCAGGACGTATCCATCATGTGGCCTGTCTGGAGATAGTAGCCTTCCCATAGGGCCTCAGCCTTTGTCCACTGTCGGTCCTCAGCCTCCAGGTTCTAATATTAAAAAGGAGCATGTGAGCATAGAAGACTGGCAGAAGAAGACAGGGGTAGAGGTGGTATGTCAGGGCACAGTGATTGAAGATGGCTGGAGTGATGGGGAGCGCAGTGATGGAGAGGAAGAGAATCGAGAAGGAGAAAAATCAAACATCAAAAGCCTATTTACATTGGATTACAAAATCCCCTATGCCCATCATGGTCTGTCCCACTTGCTGAAGCCACAACCAGATGGCTCTCTACCACTGGCTTCCTGCCCTGATCCCCCGTCGGTGACTCCTGAGCCCCTCACCTTTCAGCAGGAACTAGACAGGGATCCTGATGCTCATATGTTGGCAGCATCCACTCATGGCTGCATTCTCAGACGCTGCCTGTTCAGGGAGGGGAAGGGAGGTGTGCATTTGTCTAACTTTGGTCAAGCTCGGCTGGAGGGCAATGTTTTCCGAGGGCTGAACTATGCTGTCCGTTGTATCCAGAACTCCACAGTAAATATGATCATAATTTGCTTTTTGAGAGTTCAAGTAACTGAATGCCACTTGAACTTAAATATGCAGCATGTCTTTTGAATAATGTATCACGTAAAGGCAGCTTAGATTATTAGTAATTAAGCCAAAGTTTCTTATCCCACCTGTTACTTGATCTGTCTGTGTGTCTCACCTTCTTCAGATAGTGATGGTGAGAAATGAAGTGTGTGAGTGCCGTGCATCAGGTGTGTTCCTGCGCCTCTCTGCTCAGGGCCTCATTGCAGAAAACAACATCCACTCCAATGGGGAGGCAGGACTGGACATCCGAAAAGGGGCAAACCCCATCATTGTGGTAAAAGCAGACATAATCAGTACCCACAAATCAGAAAATAACATCAGGTTCAATTGCATTGATATGCATGAAAACTCACAATTCCTTAAAAATTTTTTCAAGTAGGCATTTTTACAAATGTAACTGCCCTGACTTTGCCATCTGTCTTTTTACAGTGTAACAAAATACATAGTGGTTTGCGCTCTGGTGTTGTTGTCCTTGGCAATGGAAAAGGTTCAATTCGGAGCAACCAGATATATAACAACAAAGAAGCAGGCGTGTATATTCTCTTCAGTGGGAATCCTGTGGTCAGGTAGGCTCTAGCGTTTAAAAAAAAAAAAAAAAAAGAAAAGAACTCACCCAGGAATGTGTTGAGTATTTCATACTGTAATAAAAAAAATTTCAGGAGAGGTTTGAGTCAAAAACTACCTAGGAACGGGTTAGTAATGAACAGTTAATAAATTGACATTAAAAAAAATCCAGTGCTTTACATCCCCATACATTTCGTAAGGTATAAACAAAGATTATTTCTGAGAGATTTATTGAGATGAAACTGGCTTTCTAGGGAGAATGAAACAACTTAATATGGTTAAAGATTTGCGTCCTTCATACTCATCTTCTGTTTCCTTCTTACATAGTGAGAATCACATCTTTCAGGGTCAAGCAGCGGGGATTGCGATAAATGAGAATGGAAGAGGGATAATAGCAGGTGCGTAAATTGACATGTCCCATCCAGATGGATTCTTTCTTGCCACCTTAATACTTCGCCCTTACTTTATGCTATTGTGGAAATCTAAATGTTATATTTTCATTCACATAACTTCCAGATAATGTGATCAAAGAGAACCAGTGGGGAGGTGTGGATATCCGCAGAGGAGGTGATCCCATCCTGAAGAACAACTATATTTGTCACGGTTATTCAGATGGCGTGGTGGTGGGAGAAAGAGGACGTGGACTTATTGAAGGAAATCATGTCTACTGTATGTAATTTAGCCCATGACAGCATGTTAAATTTTTCTTGATACAGCATTTATGTTTGACACAATACCTTATTTTTACATTATGGTTTTCATCTTCTGTCTGTAGGTAACAAAGGCTGTGGTGTGTGGGTCATGTCATCCAGTCGTCCACAGCTCTTGGGAAACTACATCACCCATAACTACATGTATGGGCTGGCAGTGTTTTGCAGAAAGGATCCTGAAAACATCGAGGCCAGGGAGGGGAACTGGCCAGGGCAGGGAGGACTCGGTGGAGAAGGAGGCAGTGGTGAAAGGAGGGGTGTAGAGGGAGAGGCGAGAGAAGGGCAGGAGAACTTAAATGAAGAGGGAGAACTGTTTGCGTGGGAGAGCGATCTGGATAGTGAGGATGAGTGCCACTCTGCTCGTCGGTCCATCAGTGTGGCCTTAGTGGAGAGCAACTGTATGAGCTACAATGGAGGTAACGGAAAAACATACATTTCAACAAGTGTCAAAATGAATAAATTCTTTTGCTAGTATCTAAAATTTTCACTCTTATTTTCTATCTGCCTTTCTGTAGCGGTTGGTCTGTACGTGAAGAGCAGTGAGCCATTAAATGTCTTTGCTAACCTTGTGAACAGTAACCGTGGCACTGGCATTGCTGTTCTGCAGAGCAGTCAGCTAACCCGACTGGTTACAAATTGCATTCTTGAAAATGGTCGAGGTGGGGTAACAGTGGAGAAGGACTGCCGGGTGGAACTTCGTGGCAATGGAATCTATGAAAACAGTGGCCATGGTGTTGGTTTCAGTGGCAGTGGACAGATTGTGGAGAATGATGTGGTTGGAAACCGTGGATATGGGATCCATGTTTGTGCAAGTGCCGACATCAAGGTAAGGATGACCAAGACAAGAACAGTTTGATAAGCACTGATCAGAATCAAAATACCTTTTAATTCCCTATAGTTTCTCCGTACAAGTATAAGAAAAAGTAGCAGGAAAGAAATTATCAATACAACAAAAAGAAAAGAAAAAATAATTATATCTAAATATATATATTAAATCACCCTAAACACAATTAGAACAGCTATTTGTACAATATGTACTGGACAAGTATTATCAACATGATAAGCAAAAGAAATATACATTAAGTGTGCAAAAATATTGTAATTATAATTATGTGGTTACAAGGTGTAATAACCATAGAACTGTAATTTCTGTATTTCTTTTCTCATATTTCATTCTTTAGGTACTACGAAACCGTGTCCAACCAGCACAGGCCTGTGGCATTGCTATTATTGGGCCAGTAAAAGGTGTTGTCCATGACAATCTCTTATACCAGGGTCACCCTGGAAACAAAAAAGCACTCCTGCACTTGGACCCTGGCAATGACAGCTGTTTATTACGCAACAATAGTATTTTAAGGCATAATAACAGGTACAGACTAAAGACCATCAGTGGTTTTGTGCAGTCTCTGTCTTATGATGGTCAAATGTCTTACACTGGTTCAGACTAAATTAATGTAACTTTTTCTCATCATTTCATAGCTACACGTCTATGACCTCTTGGGTTTTGGAAAATCCTCCCCCACGTCCACTGGCTAGCTCCCCTTCTGGGCTCCCCTCATCCCAGTATCCTTCCCGACTTGGAATCTCCATGACTACAAGGATAAGTGCCACTGTAGAGAGTGGTTGCCACAGTGGTAGTATGTTCTGTTCTATCCAATGAATAGTGGCAAGCACAACTTGGACAAAGGACTTTGCTAAAAGGCTTTGTGTACTGCACATATGGAGCTCTGGGTGTCAGTGAATACTAATTTTAAATTACACTGTGTGCACAATTATTAGGCAAATTATATTCCTCTGGATTAATTTTATTATCAAACAAGTATAGTGCTCCGAGCTGATCCAAAAACTTTGTGAACCTCAAACTTGAATGTTTACCAAAGGAAAGTGAGTTTTGACTTTTTCAGGGGAATAAGTCTGCACAGACAGTAGGCAACTTTTATTGTCCATAATTTTTATGCAATGAATTAACTTTTTTCTGACTTTTGTTTATTCCCAGTTTTCAGAGAAAATGTAACAAATTTAGAAACACAAAATGGCAAATAAACCTATTTGGCTTTTCAAAAGTATTTGGTGACCAACGTAGGCATCTCCTTTTTAATAACTGCCAGAAGTCCATTAATGGAGTCTGTCACTTTCTTGATCCGTTTACAACTTTTGCAGAGGCAGCAATCACAGCCTCCACTTAATTCTACTAAAGTCTTGCAGTTCATGTCTTTCCTTCTGTTCAATTTTTTGCAATTTTTGTTTACTATTTGCAACAAAACATCTGATTATCCAGTGGTCATGCTTCAGTAGTTTAGCTGCTTGAAGAGCATTTCATCCACCAGAAAGGTGTTTTGCCAATTTTGACTTTTTATTGTAAGTTAAATCTCTTTTTTGACTCAGTTTACTTTAAGAAGCTGCCTAATAATTCTACACACCTTAATGTAGGGTGTCACACTCTGACTTATTACAAATACAAATCACCTGAGAATGATTAAATCCAATAAGCAATTGAATTTATGTTGTTTGGAGTTGGAAAATATACATAGACATAACAATAAGGTCAGAATACTCATTTGCCTATTAACTGTGCACATAGTGTACATACCGCACAAAAGTGAGTGCACACCTCACTTTTCGGCAACCATTTGATTATATCTTTTCAAGGTACCATACAATGGAAATTAAACTTGGATATACTATAGTGCAGTCAGTGTACAGTTTGTATAGCAGTATAGATTTACCATCCACTTTAAATTACTCAACACAATTGTCTAAATAGCTGACAACACAAGTAAGTAAACCCCTGTACCTGTCATTCAAACAAAAAGCCACCAGTCCTCTTTAGCATTTTCATGCATTTGTCTGCTTGACTGGACCTTATAAATTTGTGTATCATGAATGAGAGCCTTTAAATTTGGTGCTTTGGGTACAGTTCTCTTATACTGGCCACTACATGTTCATGGTACCTAATGGCAAAGAACTCTCTGAGGATTTGAGTAATATACCCTAGGCTATAAGAGTATTGGTAATGCCTTGAAACTAAGTTGCAGCAATTTGGCAAAGGTCATACTGCAGTTTTTCAAGATGGGCTCCACTTGCAACAGGGTCGACCAAAGAAGTTGAGTCCTAGTGCTCAAAGGTTGAAGAAGCAGGCCAGCCTGTCAGTGCTCACACCATATGCTGCACACTGCATTGAGCTGGTTCACATGGCCATTGTCCCAGAGGGAAGCCTCTTCATGAAGCTGGCTCACAAGAAACCTGCAAACAGTTTGCATTAGACCAGGGGTCAGCAACCCCGGTCCTCGAAAGCCACTGTCCTGCATGTTTTAGAAGTATCCCTCTTCCAACACACCTGATTCAAATGATTCAAGCGCTGCAGAAGCCTGATAATGATCGTCAGTTGTGCTGGAAGAGGGAAACATCTAAAACATGCAAGACAGAGGCTCTCAAGGACCAAGGCTGCTGACCCATGCATTAGACAAACAGTCCAAGAGCATGAATAACTGGAACTATGTCCAGTGTTCTGATGAGATTTACATGTGTTTGGCTCAGATGGTGTCAGTATGTCTGGTAGCCCCCTGATGAGTACAAGATAATTGCATCACACATGGTGTTGGTAGCGTTGTGGTCTGGGGCTGTATGAGTGCTGCTGGCACTGGGGAGCTGTGGTTCACTAAGGGAAACATGAATTCCAACATGTACCGTGACATTCTGAAGCAGAGCATGATCCCCTCCCTTTGGAAAACTGGGGCTTATAGCCATTTTATATAAGTTGAAGGTGATGGAGTGGCCAAGTATATCTCTAGACCTGAACCCAAATGAGCACCTGCTGCGGCATCCTCTAGCGAACGTGGAGGAGTTAAGGTGTCCATCATCCACCAGCTTTGTGGTGTCATTATGGAGGAGTGGAAGAGGATTCTAGTAAGGCAGTGCTACATAAGTGATATTCACACAAAATATTGACAATTTGGACACAGAATGGACATGTTCACTGTAAACTTGTGCTGCCAGCCACTTAAGACAATAATTGCTGTGTCAAGTTATTTTCAGAGAACAGTAAATCTATACTCCTGTTGTACTATAATAGTAGTGCTATACATGCTGAACACTGACTTCTCTAAGATGTATCCAAGTTTCTTTTCTATAGTAAGGTCCCTTGAGAAGATAACATAAAATGGTTGCTGAACTGTGAGGGGTTGTACTCACTTTTGAGGGATACTTATGTCCTCTTCTGGGTAAATCTGAAAAGAAATAATCTGCCCCTGTGGGTGTCTTAAACAGCTGAAGAGGCACAACATTTTTGTAAAACATTATTTCTACACTCTGTGAAAAGCAGTGCACTCAAAATATAGATCACATTTAAGTACTGTTGAAAGTCAACTTCCTAACCATTTCCACACTTCTCTTTTACATGCAGATTTCCTATCAATGTACAGAATCACTGTAGTCTGTTGGTTTTGTCAGTGCACTTCCAAGACTCGCTGGTTAGGAAGTGCACATTTATTTAAATCCTAGCAGGAGTCAAAGGCATCAGATACCAGCTTCAATGCTACAATGTTAAGCTGTGCCTTGTTTCAGTCAGTTACTGTATCTAGGGAAGATGTTTTTATAGTATAAGTTTTATATGCAAAACCAAAAAGTCTAACTCTAGCTCATGCCTCTTGTGATCATTGCGTGATCATTGTGATCTCTGCGTGATGATTTCCTGGTAACTGATTTTTTTTTTTTTGGTATCATATTATTCATTTTAGCTTTTCACATATGACACACTATTAACACATTTCCACTGAGTGGTTTCCATTGTAAAAGGGATCCAATCAAACTACGTGTACTGTACCATTTCTTGGTACCCTTCCATTGGAGGTCCATAGAAAAATGGTACTGTACAGATGGGTGATGCAAGACCAGCATTACTTCTTGCATTATTGCTGTTAGGTTTTGCATTTGCCCTAAACCCTGCCTACCAAGTGAGGAATAGGGCTGGCAGTGGAAACACTTGCCTGGCAAGGCCTTACCCTTCCAAACTGTACCAACCTGAACTCTACCACTCAGTGGAAAAGCTCCATGTCTTTGATAATGTAAGACAGCCCTCCAAACAAGAGAGCAAATACACCCCACACTCAAAACCACACAGACTTTACTGGTAATTGCCAGTAGTAGAAGGATAAAATGTTCAGTGTGCAATATGCTTTGTCTACAAAATGTGCCTATACGTTTAACCTGTCCAGGCTAGGTGTTTTCTGTCATCTAGAATTTGTTTACAGCTCATCACTGAACTCTTTTGTATTTTGTACAGTGAGATATTAAAATACCTCATACTCCTCCAAGTTCACCACTTTATTTGTCTGCATTAATAAACAGTCCATAGTGACATTTCCAATCTTCATAGTACACGTTTTACTTCCTTTTGATCTTCAGCGCATTTTCCTTCGTTTTCGTCTCTCCATGAACTGTTCATATTTGACCAGAGGTAGAATGAGAGAGGCATGCCTGTGGTCGTCTTCCAGTGCAGCCTCTTCTCCTTTTCCTTTAAACTTGCTTAGTGTCAGTCCCATCGATTTGGCAACTTCAATCATCCTGTAGGAAAACATCAAGTCTCTGTTACTCCTCATACTGACATTGATATAAGCAGCGTGATAAATTCTACACAAAAAGAATGGTAAAATTATCTGTATCTGATCAAATGTCACTGAAATATCCAACACATTTGCCTACCTGGCCTCTGTGATTCCCAGGTCACGGTGCAGTAATGTGAGGTTAGCAGTCATGTGCCCCATATGCAGCAGCAGAGCCAGGCAGTGTGCCGCCAGTTTGGCTCGCATTGATGAGGACACCATGTTCTGGACCCTGAAGATTAGGTGCAGTATGTTACATTTCTTTACACTAGACTGAGTGGCCAAATAAATCAGTGCAAGAATAACAAAGCATCTGTGAGACAGCAGTATTTCTGTTACAGGACATTTCAAACCACATACCTGCCATTGTTGAAAGTCTCCACAGTGAATGTTTTGAAGAGTTTTCTCTGAACAATGCGAGGGCAGCCTTCTTCCTGCCCAACTACAAACATAAACATGCATTTGTATTAAGGAATATCTCTGTATGTATAAGAGATAAGTGTAGGAAAATAAATTGACATGTAATTGAGGAAATGAGGGCTCAATTCACCCCTTGGCCCTCCCCCTTACCCCTCCATTTTGCGTGTTCACATAAAGGGGTAGTGGTGTCCCGATTCTTGATGAGTCGGAGGGAAGGACTAAGGGGGGGGGGGCTGTTTGGCCCTCAAAACATATTTTTCAGGACCACACTACAAATGGAGGGGTAAGAGAAATCTCTCATAATTCTGTTCAAATCATCGACAAGATGGAGGTAAACAGCAAAAAAGGGCAGCAGTGTGATGAAAGAAACACACAAATGTATGTATTTTCTTCATAAACAACTTAATCATTTGATGCTGTTTCAGTAGGTTATAGATCACATTTCTGCGGTTTGCCATTGATAGCCACAAAAAGATGACCAAAGCCCATGCAACAGATGGTTACAGCTGCTGACGGCCTGGTGAATTTAAAAAAAAGTTGTCACATCTGTTTATAGCAGCATTGATGACTGCTGCTGACGTTACAGGTCTCAAAGGGTTGTCTCTTTTCATAGGGGAATGTTTCAACCCCTGCCCCTTGCAAATCCATTTAAAGGGGTAGTGCTAAGTGCAAGGGGTAAGGGGGAGGGCCAAGGGGTGAAATGGGATTGGGCCAAGATGACTCACACTTCCCGTTCATGTTTTTCTGCCGTGCCAGTCTGAGGAGCAGAGAGAGGTAAAAGGCGCAGCGTGCTGTTTTCTCTCTGGCTTCACCTACACTTGGGAGGTTTTGTAAATGGCTCAGGACAGTCAGACACCTTAAACAAGAGAAGAAATACATGAGAAGAAAGCATCATGTAGCTTGAGCCTCAGTAAGTGTCAACCTTTTGTAGCCTTACCCTCCCGCATCACTCATCTTCTGCAGCTCCTCAGGGCTCAGTGTGGCCATCTTGGAACCAGCTTGCTCCAAAGCCCCAAACTCCACAGGAGTCAGAACTGTAAATGCTGCTAAGGATGGAGATGCCAACAAACAGACAAAATCTCTTCCAAATTCATAAATTACACATTACTGTGGTAAATTTATATTACACAGACACACAGCAAGCAAATAAAAGATACGATCGTCAAACTGATAGACATTCTCAGGTTTATCTGCATTGGCATTGTAGGGTGGAAGATGGAGAGTAAGGTCTCCCTGGGACTCTGTCTCAGCCACTTCTTGCTGTAGAACTGGTGACAGGAAGAACAGAACCAGGCATTAAGCCAAATGTCATCAAAAATATAAAGACCAAAAAAAAAAAGCAAAAGATGACGATCAAAGTGGCCAGAAATCTAAAGTTGGCCAATCCTTTTTCTTTGCTTTGCAGTGGACCTCATTATGACAAGTGACGTTCCTTGTTATTTGCTTTAAGGTAACGAAGACTGAAGTGCTGAGGTAGCTTACCCTCCAGACCTTTCTCATCAATCACACTGTTGGCAGCTTTAGACACTGCTTTATGCAGTGTATCACTGCCCACTTGGTTCAGTCTGCGGGAGCTCAGAGCTCTCTTCTGTTTGTTTGTGCCAAACGCTTCAATCAAAGAGTCAACCTTAAGAGAAAACATGACAAAGCTTAGATATTAATACCAAGTTCAGTCATGCTCTAGCTCAATCCTTGCTTATCATGGGAGAAACAGGACAAATGTACCTTATCTCTGAAGCTCAAAGTAGTATCCTGGGGTGTTGATGTCTCAGTTTCTCCTGGTGATTAAAAAGACATGGACAAGCAGTGATTTTAAGTTTACTACTGGGTGTCAATGACTTTTCCCATATAGCCTTAAGAAGTTTTTTCCAGTTTATTCATCTCACCTGGAATAAGAGGTTGCATATTGAAAAGCTGAGCACTGTGCAACTCCATCTGCATGGTCTGTTTGTTCAGCACTCCTACATAATACCTAAACATCAACAAAATATTAGAGGCATCAAGCCATTCAGCTGTGGCTGTGCTCAAAAGACAGATAAACCTACTTGCAAAGACTGTTGCATTTCATAGACGCTGCTCCAAAATTGTCTCCCACATAGGACAGTCCGTCAGTTTCAGCAACCTGGAAATTACACATAAACAAGTACATCTTATCGATATAAAGTACATATACATTAAGGCGCTATGCTAGCTGAAAATAGTGACTTATGTCTCACCAATATCCGTCTGGTCTTTTTCCTTGGGTGGTTCTCGTCTGCGCTTTTGTACATTGCAAAATCAAGTTTTTCTGCATGTTTGACGCTGCCATTGGAGAATCTGACTATGAGACATGACAGAAAAGAAGAGTTTCTGCACTTCAGTGTCCATACCATCAAAACACGTGTGCATTTCAGAAGGATTAACAATTAAAAAATAAAATCACACAACGTGAAGACTTTGGAATTAATTTTCTTCCTCACTGCTTCGACGTTGATGAAGGTTAAAACTAATAGAAAACATTAAAAAAAATATCACTGGGTATGATCGTACTGATGCTAGCAGTGCGGCTAACTCCCACGTGTGGAGTGTGGACCGGTTTTTTAAATAAAGACGGTAAACACGACCACAAAGTTAACGATCGTGATTTCAGATGCTTTCTTTATAAAATACTATCTACATTGAACAAATGTGATATACTAACCTATTACTGCTTTATCGGAATCCGTCTCTTCTCCACAACACACCAGTGAGCAAGAGGCAGCCATAGTTGTTGTCATGAGTTAATAAACCGAAGCAGGATTGTTCACATCTACGCACATCCGTCTTTGCCATTTGGGCTACTGAAAAACTTTAGCTTTTCACCGTATTTAAGCAATAATATTGGTGGTTAATTTTGCTACATGAAGCCGATTATTCTTGTGAATTATATAAATATTTCACGTAACACAATCAATGTTGATAAGTAAATAGTGATTCTATATTAAGATCAGAAAAAAGAGACACTGTCACAGTCGTGTTTTATAAATATATTTAGAACATATTCGTTAGTCTTAATACACCAGGCTTCAGGAACAGTAACAATAGATTATCAGTTATATTTTCATTGTTCAATTTGAATTAAATTACTAAACATATTTGAACAAACTGTCTCACTTCAGACTTCTGAATCAGAAGGGGTTCTACTCTTGTATTGATTTATAATCTTTGGTTACTCCAGTCTTGGTGAAGCAGTGCCTCCATGTGGTGGAACCATGAAACTGCACCCCTTCGCCTCAGCGGGGTCATGGAAGAGGAAACGAAGCACAGCGCCACCCTGTGAGTCTGGTTGGAAAAAAACTGTCTGAGTAGGTTAATATATTGGACATTTTTGGATACAGGCTACTTGTCGGGTCCGAAGAGTGATTGAACTCGCTATTTATCTTATCAACGATCGTTCTATCCGAACTGTGTCTGTTTGGGACACAGCTAACAGACGTGTCTGTTCGTTCCAGACAGACACCGTGAACGCACCATAGTAGCAGGTCTCGCTCCCACGGTCACACCATTCATTGCGAGTAAACTGCAAGATAGTGGATTACAAGGGACGTGGAGCCTGGCAGGCGAAATGTTACTACCTAGTGTTAGCTGCATTTGATGGGAAAAGCTAGTCTTCTGAACCCCAGCGGTCCTCTCCGTATGCGGCTGTTTGTGCTGCTGTAGCTAACAGCGGTGGCTGCTGCTCATTCAGCAGCTAACTTTAGCTTGTCCACATCCGGCTCTGCTACTTATTACCTACGTTTTCGGGAAGTTGAAGGTAACAACAGTTAAAACACACTTTTTGTTTTCGTTGTCATATCCCACAGTGCAATAATTGTGCTGATTAGTTGGGTAAATTTGCTCATTTGTCCGCTGTAATGCTGATTTGACTTGCATGATTGCTAACTATTAACCATTTATTAGTGCTGCGGTGCAGTGGAAGCTCGGCTATAACTGTGTAACTCAGGTTTAACATTAATCACATACACTGACTATAGAAAGCCATGTGTAGAATGAAGTGCACACTCATCTATACTGTTAGTAAATCGACAACCAATTAGAAACATCCTTAACAGATCTCACATTTTCGGCGTTAAACTGTAGGTACTGCCTTTAATCCCACTACAGTATTTACACTGTTGCCCATGAGGTTGGAATAATTTTCTTTCCAGACACATTACTCCTTTTATTCCCATTTATACCCATCAATAATCACCTTTGACCAGGTGCAAGGATTATATACTGAGTCACAGTTACACTTTATCAAGAATAAATCCCATTGTCAAAATCATTTCATGAGAAGAGGTCAAAAATATTTTATTCCAACTTCATGGGAAACAGTGTATTTACTATTTACGTGTGAAACATGATTTCTTTTACCACTATGAGCACATCATCTGTAAATCTTCAGTCTCCTGTACCTTCTACTCTGCTTTTAGACATCTTTCATTTAGTTACCAAATAATATATATAGATATATATGATTTACCTCATTATGTTTATTGACGGTCATTCATAAACATTCTCTACAGCTGGAGCTTCACAGTTCATCCCCACCACTGTCAGACTATACAAGACAGCACTGCCGCTCTTTTGTGTTTGTCTCCCATTTGTACTGTCTGACAGACTGCAATTCTACTTCTTATGTAAATATGTAAATAGCCTATAGAGTTTAATACTATTGTAATTTTTTGTATTGTTTCCTTTTTTGCATCTTTATGCATGCACATTTTCCTCCCCTTGATATTTTTGCTGCTTTAATCAGTGAATTGTGGGATCAATAAAGTTTCATCTTATCTTATTTAGTCTGACCAGTGACCCATTCACCCTAACATCAGAGTAAAGCTGCTGCATTGATCTGGTTTCTGTCGTTCTATCACTTCAAATTTTTTACCACCCTTTTCTTGTGACTTCAGGGCCATGGATTTCCCCGGACACTTTGAGCAGATTTTCCAGCAGTTAAACTATCAGCGTGTGCATGGTCAGCTATGTGACTGCGTTATCGTGGTGGGTAGCCGACATTTCAAGGCCCACCGCTCAGTGCTGGCAGCCTGCAGCACCCACTTCAGAGCTCTGTTCACTGTCGCTGAGGGGGATGCAAGCATGAACATGATCCAACTGGACAGTGAGGTTAGTATGTCATTGGTAATTCCACCATTATTCAGATGATGACAAGAGTACTTTGCACATGATGGATATTATGCAGACAGCATACTCTCTTTGGATATTCTAAAGTACATCTTTTTTTTTTCCTAAGTTGAATATTTCACACCTAAGAACTGGGGGATATTCTGATATTATTCCAATTTCATGTAGATTCTTTGGAGATGTATACACCCTATGAGGATTATGCATCTTTTTTTGGGTTATTAATGCACACGGCCCCTGATTTACAGTCAGCTGGGGCAGAGGCAAAGATTATCTGTTTGGAAAGTATAACACATCTACTTTTATCAATTATTTAAGACTTGAATATCAGCATACTTTGGCTGTGAGCAATTATTAAAAAACCTGATGTTTTCAACAAAGTTTCAATAATTGTGTGCACAGCTGCATATAAATAGGAATAATAGTGGAATATTCATTTTCATTAACCATGTAAACAGCTTTTTAGGAATATTGACTTTTTTGGAAATATGGGGGAAAAAAAGTTATTGTGATTTGAATGGAAACAATCAGTGGTGAAAGTTTCAGATGCCAAAAGAAGGATTTTTAGAAAGTGCTTGTGTATCTGCAGGTGGTGACTGCTGAGGCGTTTGCTGCTCTGGTGGACATGATGTACACATCTACACTTATGCTGGGGGAGAGCAACGTCATGGATATCCTTCTTGCAGCCTCACACTTGCATCTCAACAATGTAGTTAAAGCCTGCAAACATTATCTAACCACACGCACCCTTCCCATGTCTGCATCATCTGACAGACCTACACATCATCATCCTCAGCAGGACCAGCAGAGGCACCGGCAGCAGCAGCAGCAGCAAGTAGCAGAGCTGGCAGTTAACCCTGCTCTAGCAGCTAATGCTAACCTAGCAGCAAACGCCGCCAGATCAAAGTTGCAGCGCTCCTTCCTGCTGCAGCAGCTGGGGCTTAGCCTGGTGAGCTCTGCTTTAGGTGGGATGGAGGAGGATGGAGTCGGCAGCAGAGTGGTGGAACAGAAAGCCTCCTTTCCAATCCGACGCTTTCACAAACGTAAGTCATCGCTTGCCCTGAGCCTGTCAGAGGACAGAAGCAGGCAGAGGCAGCGGCCCACAGCTCCTCCTCTGGGGCTGTTGGGAGAGGAGCGTGTGAACACAGCAGGAGAAGAAGGAGCACTGCTCTCTCCAGACTCCCACAAGATGGGAGATGAGTCTAAGGTGGATCCAATTAGTGGCCTGGTAGGGGTCTCCCAAGATGATCCTCAAATGCCAAGCCAGTCAGACAGCGGACATTGTGAAGGGGAGGACTTGGGGCGAATGCAAACAGGAGTAAGCAAAGAGGAGGACATGGAGGACCAGGAGCCGCAGGACAACAGAGCAGAGGT
This sequence comes from Sphaeramia orbicularis, assembly GCF_902148855.1. Classification (NCBI taxonomy): domain Eukaryota; kingdom Metazoa; phylum Chordata; class Actinopteri; order Kurtiformes; family Apogonidae; genus Sphaeramia; species Sphaeramia orbicularis. The sequence continues at coordinate 41,044,839 of NC_043957.1, forward strand.
GAAAATAAAACTGGGAACAGAGGAGGATGAGATGGAGGAACAGGAACAAAAGGTACAGTTGTGTCATGTCTCTCACAGACACAACTTCAACTTCCCTGAGTGGATTTGCAGCCCGATAATTTGAGTTTTATGCCTCATAAATGTCTTAAATACTACTTTGAGAAATTTTAACAATTGGACTGCATTATGAGGCTTACCTTTATAAGGCTGTATTATCTTCAGTTTTTCCTTTAAATGTTTTCTGGGGAAAGATGTGCATGGTGTAACAGAAGTATAAAATGGAAAGAATAACCACTAATGTAATATCTGCTTCAGAAAATATCAGAGTGCATTCAGCAATTGTGTTGCAATCTAATGAGGGTCCTCTCTTGACAGAACTAGACTCTCATTGTAATAAGTTGAAAGTGTTGTTTGGGTTATTGTGTAATATAGATTCAGTAAGATCAGCAGTATTCGATTAGAGAACTGCACATTTCAAGAAAATGTGAACTACTAACTTTGGCTATAAAGCCATTTATTGGTGTTTTGAAGTATGCTTCTGTTTGCAGCTGTGCTTAACTTTTTGTTTTTTTGTTGTAGGTGGTGGTTAAACGGGAGCCTCTGAGTTCTCCCGAACCCACCGATGAAATCAGCGATGTGACATCACAGGCTGAAGGCAGCGACCCAGCAGAGCCAGGAGGCCAAGAGGAAGAGGAGAAGGTGGAGCTGAGCCCAGAGAGCAGCGATCGCAGCTTCACGTCGGAACCCCAGCCCAGCTCTGACTCCCTGCTTCAGCCCAGTTCACAGCTCCTCCTCAAGAACAGCATCACAGGAGGCAGCACCATGGTTAGAGGAGCCTTCAGCTGTAATAATGGACTGAACAGCAAACCTGGTTTTAGTATTTCAAGCTTCCTTGGCTCAAAAGATTTTGGAAGCGGTGGTGCAGGACTGGTTGCTGGAGAGGATGACCTTCCTAACACCACAACAGGAGACACAGTGGCACATCACTTCCTTCTTAGACAGGATGCTGCTGGGCCATCTGGCTCTGCCTCTTCCTCCCTTTTGCAGTCAGGTCCCCTCAGTGGAGAAAATCGCAGTAGTTTTGGAGAAAACTTACAGTCTGATTCACTGTTCCTTCGCCCCATGCATGACAGTCTGGGAAACCCTAGAGGAGCTGGAGGAAGTGGTGGTGGAGGCCATGGCGGCGTAGATCCGTTTGGTTTGGATTTCCAGCATTCAAGTCTTGGACTGCACGCCCTGGGGCGACCATCACGAGGTGGTGGAGGGGCGACCTCCACCGCTCTGGGATATCCAGGCTACAGACGTATTGCTCCAAAAATGACAGGCGGTATGGTTGGAGAGGAAGGAGTTGGTGGTGTGCTCCAAGATGCTGCCTCGTCATCTTCAAGTCTAACAAGTCCACTGCTTCTCAACGAGAGCGGGGGGTATGAGATGAACAGCGGCCGGCCCACCTCCCTCCCCCCTCAGCTGACCAGAGCTTCAGCAGACGTCTTGTCCAAGTGTAAGAAGGCGCTGTCTGAACACAACGTCCTGGTGGTGGAGGGAGCTCGGAAATACGCTTGTAAAATCTGCTGCAAGACCTTCCTCACCCTCACTGACTGCAAGAAACACATCCGAGTTCACACAGGAGAGAAGCCCTACGCCTGCCTCAAGTGTGGAAAACGCTTCAGCCAGTCATCACACCTGTACAAGCATTCCAAGACCACTTGTCTCCGCTGGCAGAACAGTAACATGTCCAACGCACTACTGTAGGACCAGCAGGAGGGTGTCGGAGTGGAGGGGGGTGGATTCAAATCAGTCAGAAGCTAAATCTGATCATGTTTGAGTATTCAGTGCCAGTGTTTTCATGGTGTAGAGTCCCAAAATTGTTAAGATTTTTCTTAAGCAGATCTGAGCAGTTCTGTCCAAACTGAGTAGTTCTGATCACAGACCAAAGAAAGGGATGAAAATGTCTCTGTACAATGGATTTAGTGAGTGCAAAACAGTAAAAGATACATTATTTGACTTGCCTCAAGGCAAAAGGTATGCAGGACATTCAGTGAGTCTATAGAGTGTAACAAGAATCCTGGGTAGGGTTATATAGAAAGACCTGTTCAAACTTTACATATAAATGTTGGATCTGATACTTACAGAGCTAAACCTGCCACACTATAGGTCAGTGTTTTTCAACGGGGGTGTCACCGACCCCCAGGGAGCGTTGGAACATTGTCGGGGGGCATTTGGAAGGACAAAGCTGAGAGGGGGGCGCTGAGGCACAAATGGGGGGCCCAGGGCCAGGTGGCCCTGATGATGTAAGGGGGCATTTTTTCAAAAAAGGTTGAGAATCACTGCTATAGGTCAAATCATTTTTTAGGCCTTATTTTTACACCAGATTGTCAAAATGATCACTGGACACTTTAAAGCAGTGTCTGACTTTCATCACAAATTTTTTTTTCACATTTGTAAAACCCCAGTGATATCCTAATTATCACTAATTCATTAGTCTTTCTGTGCTTATGCACCTGAATCACTTCCCTCACATTGAACAACTTCAAACATGACTCCATCATAAACACAGTCCACTTGTTTACATAACAAACTGAAATGTCATTTGGGTCTTTTCAGAAATTTTATCACGAAGTGCATTGTGGGAATGGGAATTCCATGCAGCAGCAATTTTGCTGTCTCTTGGTGAGTGCTGAACCTAGATGTCACCTTTACCTCCATCCACTGACTATACTCATTCTTTAAAACCACCCTGGTGGACTGGAGAATTTTACGTTGTTGCAGTCTGGCTCATTTTCTTGTCGAATATTTGAGAAACCACTTTCGCTTCCCACAATGCACTTTGCAACAAAGTTTCCAAAAAAGATGGAGTCATCTTCAAAGTCGTTCACCGTGAGGGAAGTGATTTAGGTGCATTAGCGCAGAAAGACTAACGGATTAATAAAAATTAGGTTATCACAGGGGTTTACAAATTTGAAAAAAAATGGTGATGAAAGTCATTTGCTGCTTTAAGCCTCTTTGTAGCAGTACACTTACAGAAACAGAACCGACTCAGTGATCACAGAGAAACCAAGCTGAGCAGTAAACCAGTAAAAGTGATATGCTCATCAAGTGATTACAGAGTAGAGCTTCTTCACATCACTCTTGAGTCATCCTAGTCATGTTCACCCTGACTGAACTGTGTTTGAGACATAAGTGATTCATGGATAGTATGGATTCAAGGTGTGATCACTTGAAAATGTTCCTACTGTATGACTATGTGCAGGACAGGAGCCTGGCAAAATGAACCTAGATAAATTTTGTAATTTTCTGCATGTTCATAAAGGAGTCAGGATAAAATCACAAAGTAATTACCCATTATTACCAAATAGACTATAATGAAAAGCATCTCTAACTGCAACGTCAAGGTGCTCTGATATGAATTGACTGTATTGATGTGGCCTTCAACTCTGTATGACAGGAGTTTATAGTTCATGACCAGCCTGTTGACAGTTTAATCTCTGTATTCTGTCACAAAAATATGAATCAATTTATGACCTAATTTGTACTTAATGAGGCAGAGAAATTATGGTGTTAACATCCATTCCCCTTCTAAAACAAGTCTGAAATTATAATATTGCAGCTTAATGCATCTCAATCTTAAATGCAATATTATAATTTGAACATAGCTGAGCTTTAAGTGCGCTTTACTTTGTGGTATGAAATGTGTAAACCATCCTTTTTGAAGTGGTCTGGATTGGATGCTACACTGCCCACGTTGCCGTCCTACAAGTTAAAAAAAAAAAAATCAACTGTAATTTGACGTTTAATGACCATCATCACATCATTCATGTTTCCCTGGTCATTGCTGTGATGTGTGTCGTGTGTGCTTTTAAAAGGGCAGTGAAACTGTACTGAGAGGAAGAATAGACCGTCCGAAGGTTCTGCCTATGATGAAAAGTGCTTTAGAGATGTAAATATTGCACATTTGTGGGTGACGTCGTAATTTTCTCTTGAAGGAAGAAACTATCAAAAGAGCTAAACATTGTGTAAAAGTTTGCGACTGTACTTGATATCAGTGCTTAATACTTGTCTATTAATTCAGTACATCTAATGTTGTATCTATTACAGAAGCCCTTAGACAAATCACACTTTTTTACAACTAAAATACCCTATATTTACTGGAATGTCAAAACATTTCTATATTACAGTTATCCAAATGTGCCAGCTCTTAACCCATGATGTTGGGTTTGCAGGCCAAGGTTTTTAAATTTTTATTCCTCTTAGCAGGCGTTATAATATACACAATTACACATAGTTTAAAAACAGTGAATTCTTCTCGGTCTTTGCAAAAACTTAACTTTAAGTTTTTTCATGTATCACATAATGGGTAACTGTAACTTGATGAATTTCATATACCGTAAGTTTGACTACTGTGTTTCACTTGAGGTTTTTTGAGTGAAAAAGACAAAGCAGGTGGAAAAGTAGCAGTTCATAGGAAATAATAGTATTTCAAGGAGTTATTCTGCAACACATGTAAATAAGAGCGGTAGCTGACATTTGTTGAACTCAGTCTTCATGTAGTGTTGTTGAATTCTGTTTTAGTTAACCGAAATGAGAAAAACATAATTTTTAATACATGTTTGCCTTTTTGTAAACTTTATTGCTTGCTGTAATGTGTCACCTACACTGTCGGGGAGAATCACACAGCCATTGTTTCCATTCCTAGTTTGCACCTTATTGTACTGCAAAGTCATTACACTGTTAACCTGTATAAAAAGAATATTTGACCTTTTTCATTAAGTAGAAGAATAACCGCCCTGTAGCAAATTCTCCCTGTAACCATAAGCTATCTTCTTGTTTTTCTTGTTTACTAGTTAATTCTTAACAGTACAGAACCATGACTGTTATAGTCCCACTGAGGACATTGGCCTTAAAGCTTAGAAATACAGTTAAAACTGACCCCAATCTTAAATCCCCTGCCCACATGTTGATTCTTCTCACATGCAGGAGAGAGCACAATGTGATTTGTTTTTCAGAACTATGGAGGTGTAGAGGTGAAAATGGGGAGATTCTTCAAACGCTGGCTTCTATGTGTCAACTAGTGGTCCCTGTTAAGAATTTTTATGGTTTTATTTTCTAATGCTGTTACATGAAGACATAATGTGGATCTCTGGAAAAAATGCACTAACTGTTTCAGCCCTGTATGAATATGCCAAAATGAAAAGATCTATTGAAAAGGCCTGAATTGATTACTGCCTTATGCCCATTAGCTTAAAAAGCTGGGGTTTCGATGATATGCCAAAATTGATTTTTGTTTTGTTTGGGTTTTTTTTACTATATGCTCAACATTGTGTAACCATGAAAGGACTAAACGTTTGTCTCTTTACTGGTGAAGGCTTTCAAGATTGTAAAGTATGTTCAGTTGTTGTATAGATTGAAATTAAAAAAAAAGGTGAAATTCAGTTTTATTGTGGCTGATGATATTTATTAAACGATACAACACATTAACAGAAAAAAAATCATGGAAATTAAAGAGTAAGTAGCGTCAAGTTATGAGTCAAAACTAACTGAAATAAGGACACATGTTACAAAAATAAAAGCTCCAGCTTTATTTCAATCCTAAAGGTCCAAACTGTTCAGTGTTTAGTCAAAGTAGTTTTTCTTCTCACAGCTTGAGCTCCTTGATCAAAGGCTCACCCCTCAAACCCAGCAAGAGGTTGTTTGCTGCCAGGGCCGACATGGCATTCCGGGTGGTGTAGGAGGCACTGGCGATATGAGGGAGAATCACTGAACGAGAAAGACAAGTAATGGGCAGTGAAAATCCAAATTGCTATAATTTTGTCATGTAATTGGGTCAAAAATAGTTTTGAGAAAAGGCTAGAGGAGTGTGGACGGAAGTCTGTCACACTCACCACAGTTTTTGAGGGTAAACAGGGGGTGGCTGGGGGGCAGCGGCTCAGGAACGGTAACGTCTAGTCCAGCTGCTGCAATTTGCCCAGTGGACAGAGCCTCATAAAGGTCCTCCTGGTTCACTACACCCCCCCTGATCCACGATACAGACCAGGATTATCAGCAAAAGTATGCATTACAATATTTCTAACCACACATTTTCTCAGTAAGCATTACAAATGTTAAGAACGTTCTGTGGGTAGGTTAAAGGTGGAGTACCTGCTTGTGTTGATGAAAACAGATGTATTTTTCATCTTGGAGAAGAGGTCCTTGTTGCAGATCTCCTTTGTCTCCGGTGTTAAAGCACAGCACACAGCTAAAAAATCGGACTGCTTTGCCAGCTCATCTAAAGAAACTAAAGCACAAGAGAGATCGTAGGAAGAGTCAGACTGCTGACATTAGAATGACTTTATTTTTCATAAATTAGCCTCTTATGTTAGTATGATAGTCAAAAGATTATTCATACACAAACATCTCCACCATCCACTTTGTTAACGTGACTTTATTGTTTGACTACTGTGTTTTAGTTCTGTTCACAGTTTCTTGGTCAAAAAGACAAGTGGGAAAGTAACAGTTTATAGGGAAAAAAATAACATTTCAAGAGTTATACAGCAACATATGGAAATAAGAGCTGTAGCTGACATTTGTTTAATTGAACTCAGTCTTCCTGCAGTTTTGTAGAGTTCTGCTTTAGCAGTATGAAGCATTTTGAGTTACCATGGATTCATACCATATTCTGCATTGATTAAACTGGCCAGCTCAGGTCTGGGGGCTACGTCTGTGTAGATGAACTTCTTCACTTTGAAAGGTGCAAGACGCTCAGCTATGGCCACACCTTACAGGACAAAAATACACTGTATAAAGAGTGATTGAAACTTGTGTGAAACATTTCAACTATCTCTGCTGAATCACATAAACTCACCGATTCTCCCCAGGCCCAGTATTCCCACAGTGCTGTTGGCCAGCTCATATCCACATAGCCACAGGGTTCTCCATGTTCCCCAGCCTCCACTGACACAGAAACACAAAGATACTTAAGATATGATGATTTTGCTCTTGTACATTCTGTGGATATTTGCATATACATGCTCGTGTGTGTGCTACATTACGTCTTTGCTTCATGTGTGGCCTCTATGAGCCTCCTGGAGGTTGTAAGTAATAAAGCCACAGTCAGCTCAGCAACAGCATCAGTCAAAACCTCAGGTGTATAACCCACACGGATCTCTCTGAGGACAGAACACACAGTAGCATTAATATGGCCGCCTTTAGAATATGCTCAAATCGTTGTATGTTACAGGTGCAAGTTGTGGTAAATCCAGTTTTCTTCACTGTACATCTGCAAATTGCAACAGCAGTCAGATATAAATTAAAGCAGCAATCTCAAAGACTTCCTTGTTGTCATTTTTAGCGTCCCCTACTGGTAGTAAGTAGTAATTATAGGTTTCTTTTTGAGCTGCATTTCAGAGAAATGGAACAGGGTCATCCAGCATCATTCATCATAATTAGTTTGAGTTGACATTAACAGAATAATGCAATTGTGTTTTAGTCCAGGTTTGATATTGGTTGTATTAATGTAAATGCGTAAGTGTGAAGTGCATGATGCACAGTTGCAAAGGCTTAGTTCTGCTCCTGACTATGTTGGACAGAGTTATGATCATGCATCTGTTAAGGATTTCAGAACAGATACAGTCAAATGTGTTGAACGCAGGTAAAAATGTTTTAATCAGTCATTATGAACTAAAACTACTGACAATGTATACATGAAAATATTCGACATTGTAACTTCATTGTTTTATTTTAACCTCTAGGACAATTTAAATCAATTTTTGTGCTGTTGTCAGCAATTGCCTCACATTTTAATTTTTTGTTTAATCTGAATCATTTTCTGTTATTTTTATCGCCATTGTTTTATCCAGTTCTTGTTGTAACTTCTTAAATCAGTTTTATGACTTTTTGGTTTGTGCTTTTCATGTTTAAATATTACATCTTTATCTTTTTTCAGTTGTTATTAACACATTTGTTTTGTGTTGTTCCTGTCTATTATGGAGATGAGGCCTCTACCTCAGTTTGTTCAGCTAATAAATAAAGGCTGAGTATAAAATGTTGCTATTTTTGCACTGTATGTTTTTGGTTGTGGAGGTTAAGGGCAAAGTTTGAGAGTCATGGTTTTACTTTTCCTTAATAGATCAGAAAAATGTGCACATGCAGCTTTCATTTAGAAGAAGAGTTAAGAGAGGAAAAACCTTTTCTTCAGCTCCTCCAAAGACAGGTGGTCAAAACCCACAGACATAGTACTGACGACCTTCAGGTTCGGACCTGCAGAAGCACATCACACACATTCATAAAGACCATATCGAAGGCCGATAATTGTGTTCAGAGACTGTCAGCTGACCTGCAGCATCCAACAGTTCTGCATCAATCTTCTCTGTCAGCACACAGAGCAGGGCGTCAACACCTTTGACCTTCTGAAGCAACTCTTGTCTTGGGACAGGGACGTCGTCTGAGTCCCACAGCTCAAACTGAACTCTGAAAAAGGCAGATGCAATAACTGAGGATCCAACAGTTTGTACTGCACTGCACTGTGCCCCTAAGAACAAATACCACACTGTGAAAACCCAGTAAACATAAAATGCATTTCAAGAATGAAGAATGAAATTAAATTTGTCAGTGTGCAGTAAATTGGTCCCTGTTAGTGTTTTATTACATTGTTTTATTTTAATGTTACTGCACCATTCTCATGTTGGCTTTCACCCCGCAGTTTATCACAAGGAATTAAAATCAATATACTGTATGTGGACTAGAAGTATAGAGCTACAAAAAAATACAATTACTTAATTGTACATAAGTACAGAACAGGAGTAAATACTTAAACAGGACTAAATAGTTCATACAAAACTAGAGTGGTTATGTTGGGACCCTTCACACAATTAAAGTTCATTATGCTACTAAAAATGTACAGAGGTTACTATTAGCAATGAAAGAAAATCTAGGGATGTTGGAGGTATTTCTTTCTTTAGGGTGAGTATCTTTTAGGCTCCAAGTCTTATCTAACTTACCTCAGGATGGCCATCAACTGCCCTGTTTACTCAAAGTAAATGATGAACAAAACAGATATTTGCATGTAGGGATCAGAGCAAAATCAGCAGGACTAAGGTCTTCTACTGTATTGAAAAATAATGAATTATGTAGAATAAGATCAACATAAAGTGACTTACTGTCCAGATTCACGAAGGATCCGCAGGCCCTCAGGTGGTATCTGCCGGGTGACATACACTCGTGGCAGGGTTGACATCTCCTTCTGTAAGATATGTGTAGGACTTCGAATGGTTTTCAAAGAAGTGAGTGAGAACTGCTGCAGTCGACGTATTGCTATACCACTGTACCACATTGCAAAGAGAGGATAAATCTGTGGGCAAGTAACTGAGAGATGATAGTAGCACTTCCAAATTGAGAGTGTGTATATGTGTGTCTGATTTTGGCTTTGGTTCAGTGGGAGGTTCCTCTGTGCGCTGCTGACCAATATGAACAGAGGGAGGGTGACTCTAAAGTCTGAAGTTGAGGGATTCCTTCTGGGACAAGCCAGAGACAAAAATTAAGTTAAATCCTTCTACAGCTACAGGACACAATGATAACAGAGGCCAAATACACATCAGTCCACACATATGCACATAAAACTATCAGTCAAAGAACAGCAGTGGGCTCTGGGTTTTCCTTACATCACCAGAAAGGGAGTCAGTGACATGTAAATGTTTCACTCAGCCGCTGACCTTTGCTTCGTTAAACATCTGTAGTCCAAAATACAGTATTTTCTGTCCCCTCTCAGTGACTGGGTGAGCTTCAGCAGAGAGCTCCATTTTTCCCTGATAACAAACACACACACACGTATGTATGTATATATATATAAAATATTATATCAGATGCAACCCTGAGTGGTTTGAAGAATGAACATATGATATAGGTTTACTTTGTGTTTTATAGTCTGAAAGTTGTTACCAAAAGCTTATTCATGTTAAGTACAAGTATATGTAGGTACAACCACATTTGAAGCTTATCATCCTGGATGTACAAGCTGCTCAGGGTGATTTAACAGGTGATCAGCTGGTATTAGAAAGAGTTCAGCAGCATCAGGTTTTTTAGTGCTGTTGTAACTGGTCTCAAGGCTCACTCAAGATATTGTCACATGATGTGCACATAAAAAGAGTGGTCAGATAATGGGATTTGATTATATTTATATATACAGTAATACTGACATTAAATTAATAGTCAAATATATGCTATTACAATTTATTAAGTGTCAAATATCTGTGTGTAAATCTGAACACCAAATAGTAATGCTATTAAAATTCCAACTTAGCCAGTGGAAATATACTGTATTTGTGTATACCATTTAGGTTTATGAAGAAAAGTGTTGTCCCAGGATGAGTATAAACTAATTTAATCAGCACTAAGCTAGTCATACAGGAATAATGTATGTTTCTATTTGCTATTTCTGATTAACTTTATTATAGAACCACAACAATACAATCAAACATTACAGGCAACAGAAAACAGAAAATATACGAAATATAATTTTTAAATAAGTGTAATTCCATTTTAAATAATTCTTAATAATCTAATAGTTTTTCCTGCTTTGTTAGGTTATTAAGGAAAATTAATGAAAATAAATCTTTTTAAAAATTTGGCACTTTTTTCCAAAAATGTAGTCCAAAAAGAAAAAGAATAACAGCAGTAATGGAATAGATGAAGAAGTGACTTGGATTCTTAATTCCAAATGTAGATGTATTTTCGATATCTAAATATTTTTGAACAATATACAGTAGGTTGGTAGGATATGTGCTGTGTAAATTTTTCATATGCATTTCCTTGATGTTATTACTGACACAATACAGAAAAGGTAACGGTCAGGATTTATAAACATTTTAATTTGAGAAGATACTATTCCAGAGAGCTTTTCCTTTCGGTTTTAATTCTCAGTTGTGAAATAGATGAAGTGGAATAAAACCATGTGGTGCGTAGAAGAAAAACTAAGCATTGAATGAAACTATTGGATGACCCTGGTCACGTGGCCACTGTAACCCGGAACCATTCTGAATTTTTAACCAGTCAGAGCCATTCATTCCTGGAGCTCGTCGTGTATACTGACAGGTAGCTACGTGCGATCATTTGCCTGAATTTTTCAACAATATCCACTACGAATCATTTCATAGCTGCGTAGGAATACACTTTCTTGTATAGCTATGTAATGTGGGCAGGTATCTGTAGGCTAGTGTATATGTCAGCACTTTTTATGAGTTTAGGAGAAGTATCCTGTTAGCATGTTAACCCCCGGCATCAGGCTGCAGCGGCTCACAGTGCTAGCTAGCTGTAGATGCTAACATGCTGTTTTCCTCAGTAGACTCACACAGATATGACTGTTGTTATTTGTTCGGCAACAGTATAGCTCAGTACTATTATGTTTGTCTGTTGTTAGAGGATGGCACTTCATTAGCTCAAGGTACATGTATTACCTTTACAGGGGGCTGTCAGATGTCCGGTCAAGGAACTGACTAGTGACGGCAGAGTTAGCTGGCAGCAATTAGCCGTTTAGCAATAAGAGGGCGTTGGTTTCAGAAATCTTTCTGTAATCAGAAGCTTTTACATGCAGTAACTGTGATAGGTAATGTGGTCAGCGTTTGTACTTTTATATCTATTTGGTAGAGTTGTTTGATCTCGGTTGACCTCCCCTTCTTTCCTTCCTAGCATGGCTGCAGACTCGATGGAGATTGATGATTCTCTCTACAGGCAAGTATAACAATTATCTACAAATACAGAGTCTGAGTAGTGTATCAGTGAATAGATACACGCCAGTGGAAGACAAGAGATGATAGCACTGTGCTCGGTACTAAAATGAGTTATTGCATTTGATGTTTCTCGGTTTCCCTATTGATATGTTTTCTGCTAAGGGTGACCAGACGTCCCACTTTGTGTCAGGATGCAAGGCGTCTTTATTATGTCCCACATGTTGAAATAAAACCCTCATTTTGATTTTGATGGGAATGCATGATTTTCAGCAGATACTAGTCAGATTTCCATTGGGAAATTGCAAAAAAATCTAGGAAATTCTTGATGCTATTGTTTTCTTTTGAAGTCAGCATTTCAGCAAGTCTACTGTTTGCGATCATTACTGAAGTCCTACTGGTGCTGATTAATCTGTCCATGTATGTCAAGTTTCCATCAGATTTTAACAAAATTTTCAGAAAATTGTCAAATGGAAAAAAAATAATTTCTGCATGATTTTGTTCACTGCTGTTATTTGAATATTAAGAGTTTGTTCATGGAGATAACCAGCAGGGGTGTGTTAGCAGTATTATAATATTTTAACTGTTTATTTGAGTGAGAAGGGCATGGCTAAGACTGATACAACCATAATTGTTGTCAGGCTCCTGTCCTTCATTGTTTGAGTCATCATTACCTTAAGGAGATATGACATAACTAGAAGTTATTGTGACATGAGTTTCAGATTTTGCCATTTAGATGTAGTGTTTCACACAGTAACATCAGACCCGAGCTGCTGATTGAGACAATCTATCAATAAACCCTTGTGATCATAGAATATATTGTGATATTTGGAAATTTTTTACAGATTTCTCTGAAAGTGAAAACTGCTTAAAAACGGGAAACACACATTATCACCGATTGAATAATCATTTTAGGAAGGTCGAGAGTCATTGAAGAAGGTCAAAGATCACTCTTTTGGGCTAATGAGTTGAATTTGTTATTTTCTTGAATGAGTTGATATTCATTTTTCTGAAGAGGTCATACTCAAGTGATGAGGAGAAAAATGTTATTGCATAGGATGTAAGGGAAATACTGTTTAGTAAAAGATCATATATATTTTTTGATGATGATGATGATAGCTTTGTGAATCAAAGAATCAAATCCATATTTCCTCACATACCTTGTCTCTGTTGTCTTTTCAGCCGCCAGCGTTATGTGCTGGGAGACAGTGCTATGCACCAGATGGCCCAGTCCTCAGTCTTTCTCAGTGGAATGGGAGGACTGGGCGTAGAGATAGGTAGGCTATAACATCGCTGTAAACATCATTATTGCTTCAGTATTTTCATGATGTATTCTGCCGACTATTTTGTAACACAGCAATGTTGTGATTTCACAGCAAAGAATATTGTCCTGGCTGGAGTGAAGGTAAGGATTCTCAATAAATATTCATGTTAATTCAACATAACATCATAACTGGCCTTAGCATTTATATATTCACATTCAGTTACTGCATTAGTGGATGTACTTCTATGTGCATAGGCAGTCACACTTCATGACACAAAGCAGTGTGAGACTTGGGATCTGGGTTCAAACTTCTTCATCCGCAAAGATGATGTCTCACATCACAGGACGAGGTAATGCATGCCACAATGCTGGAATTTTCTTCTTACCCTCTAGTACACATTCACTTTGGTCAAAATGTAGATGTGTATACTTATTTCCATTCCATTTTCATATTCGTCTTGCACTTGGTCCACAGGGTGGAAGCGGTTTGTCCTCGGGTTGCAGAGTTGAACCCTTACGTTCATGTTGACATGTTGTCCTCTGCTCTAGACGACAACACTGATCTCAGCTTTCTGAAAAAGTACCAGGTAAGCTGGGAATTTATGAAAATGTAAATAAAGTACAGCACATAAGAGTATAGCATGTATATCAGCTTTCAATTGTTGGAAATGATCAATGGCAATGTTGTAATTTTTCTGCCAGTGATTACCATGCCAGTGATCACTATAATACAATTTAAGCATGAAGCAGAGATTTAAATCACAGCATCATTAGCAGTTTCACAGGCAACAGTCCACTCTGTATGTAGTCATTATTATCATTAATGGAAGAAGTTAACAGAACGCAAATCAGAAACAGGTCTGGAACTTGAAGTGTCTGCATCAAACATGTCAGTTTATGTTTTATTTCTGACAGTGAACTCTGTTTTCTCCTCCAGTGTGTTATTCTGACTGAAGCCAGATTGAGCCTCCAGAGAAGAGTGAATGATTTCTGCCACATGCAGAGACCTCCCATCAGAGTACGTCTACATTCCGTAGAGTAGATAGATAACAAAGGGCATTAATGAAACCTTCTGTTACGCAGCTGGACCACACAGACCAACATTAACCAAACGTGTTTTCTGTGTCCCTGGCAGTTCATTGGCTGTGATGCATATGGCGTCTGTGTGCGGGTATTTTGTGATTTTGGTGAGGAGTTTGAAGTGTCAGATCCCACAGGAGAAGAGCCCAAGGAGGTGTTCATCCAAAGTATCACACAGGTGTTCAGAGTTTTTATTATAATTACTTTTTCTGTGTTTTTCTGTGTACTATACAAGTTGCCAAAACCAATGATCATCCTTTTCACCTTAGATGTCTCTCTGTGTAATACATTTTTTTTTACCTGTTATTAGTGTTAATGTAGCAGGTATTAGCCAACAATCTATACTAAACATTAACGTTTATCCTTTAGGACAACCCTGGGGTGATAACATGCATGGACAACCAACCCCATGGTCTACAGACAGGCCAGAGTGTTGTCTTCAGAGAGGTCAATGGCATGAATGAACTCAATGGCTCTGTTCGACAAGTTTCAGGTACCTCAGCACTTCTGCGTTCAGTTATTAAAGTAGTATTTGAATAGTACTTTTGAAGTATTTGAAATGACCAATTTTTTTAAATTAATAATGTAATGCCAACATACACATCTCTATTACTAAATGATAACGCAGTAGTGTAAAGGATTATAATTTGTGATAAAGTTTTATTATTGTGACCTACATTAGGCTATTTGTGTAAATATTATAGAGCTTAAAGGAGTTTCTGCCATGTAGATTTTTTTGTCTATAGTTGACAATTAATACACTTTGTCTCTGTTTGGTCTGAATGTTTGTGGTGTTAGTCCTCTCTCCTCACAGTTTTGCAATAGGAGATACATCTCAACTACAGCCGTATGCACATGGTGGTTTCTTTGTCCTGGTGAAAACTCCAAAGACATATAGATTTGTAAGTTGATGTTTCAACTAAAAATATTACAGGATGCATAATTCCATACATTTCTTAATGGACATTTTCTCTCTGTGTGCTTCCATATTTGTCTGCTTGTATTTCAGGAAACATTAGAGAGACAGTTATGTGATCCTCAGGTCCTGACCCCAGACTTCAGTAAACCAGAGGTGAGTGAAAACCACAGGTGACTGTAGGCTTGTCACCTACTTCCATCTGATTTAACAATCAGCATAAGTTTAACCAAGTATGGAAGCATTCAAATTCTATGTCTTAATGCAATATTAATAATACAATACAGATACAGAGCAGAGGTAATAACACATAATGCACTAAAAATACATCTGTTTACAGAATGTGATTATAATCATTGAATAACCTAGCAACATTTTGACAAAGTTGTTTTTATTTTATAAATAATATGCAGTAGAATCACTTCACTTTTTATAATCGTGTGTTAGTTTTACCTGTTTTCAGAACCATGTCATTACCTATTTTGTTTCCCAGAACATACTCATGAGTCCAAGCAGTTAAACTGAAATGCCTCATCAATTTTGTTCAACTTTGACCCAGTAATGAAGAGCTGAGTCGTAATCTTTTTCCATCTCCATCAGGCCCCACTGCAAATCCATGCAGCCATGCTGGCTCTGGACACATTTCAGGAGCAACACAGTAGACTTCCTAACATCGGGTAACCAAAATGTGTTTTTTATTAGTGTCCATGTGTTTGTTGCATTTGTCATGTCTTGTGTTTGTTTCCATAAGAAGCAACTTATCTCATGAGTCGCCTTCTTGTTATGGCTTATTAAGAGTCTGATCTAGACCAGTTCTAAATGTAAAGTGTCATGAGATAACTTTTGTTATGATTTGGCACTATATAATAAAATTTGATTGATTGTTTGATGACATTTATTTTGGCCGATTTTCAGCACTTCCCTTGTTGAAATGTGACAGTTTTTCTTTTCTTGTTGCTTGCAGGTGTTTACAGGATGCTGAGGTTTTATTGAAGTTAACTGAGGAAGTCAATTCAACTCTCAGGAACAAAGTGAGGTTTTGGTTGTTTTTTTTGATGTCGTACATAAATTTTCTTGTGCCTGCAGAGACCCCCATACATTTTCAGATGCTGCACAGATGAAACCTGAGACCATCTTCCTCCCTGTCTGTTCCATACCAGGTTCCTGTGAATACTGACTTAGTGTGCTGCTTGTCGAGAACAGCAAGGGGAAGTCTCCCTCCTTTAGCAGCAGCTGTAGGAGGCCTAGCCAGTCAGGAAGCTCTAAAGGCCATCACAGGGAAGTTTGCACCGCTGCAGCAGTGGGTACGTCTAATATCTGAAATCAGCCAATAAAATGTATTCTAAACTGTAGGTCTGCAGACTGCAATTTCATTATGTTTATTCTGTGGTGAACTGTTTCTCGATCTTTTTTTTTTTTTTTAACCTTTTCCTCCTCTCTTTTTCATTCTTTGTCTGTAGTTTTATCTTGATGCCATGGAGGTAGTCAGGCCACTGCAGTCTTATTCTGCTGAGGAGTTTTCCCCCAGAGGAGATCGGTATGATGGATTACGAGCTTGCATCGGTGAATCAATGTGCCTAGAACTGCACAAGCTCAGAGTATTCATGGTAAGGCTTTCTCAGCACATGTAGGGTCTTGTATTTACTGATCTCATCTAAATGTGTAATAAGTAATTATATCCTTTTCTTAATTGTTCATTTACCAGGTGGGCTGTGGTGCCATAGGCTGTGAGATGCTGAAAAACTTTGCTCTACTTGGCGTGGGATTAACCACTAACTCTGGAGAGGTGGACAGTCTTCTGTCTTCTGGAGTATTATGCATTTCAGTTAACTGCATCCTTTTTATTGTTGTGGATTTGTTAAATCATTGTTGTATCCCTCTAATCTCAGGTATGCATCACAGACCCTGATCTTATAGAAAAGTCCAACCTCAATCGGCAGTTTCTTTTCAGACCTCATCATATACAGGTGAATAGATACTCTTCCTTCTTGTTTTTCCTTTCTTTTTTTTTAACCTTTACTTTGGAGAAACTCAGTTCATCACTTTTACTCATTATGGCATCACATATAAATACAGCTCTCATAATCTAAAAGTTGGGAAGGTATATCTTATGATGTTTACTCATTTGGTTAGCCCCGGAAATTTTGTCATTCCGTTTTTTTTTTAAAGCAAAATATCATTATCAGGTGACATTATGAGTAGAGTAGAAAGAGAAATTGAAAGGGAGGATTGATCTCTTCATTCCCTCTTCCTTACCATTCTACTACGTACAAATACATCCAGACACCTTCTTCATCTGTGTTTTAGAAACCGAAAAGTACCACCGCAGCAGCAGCCACTCTGGATATCAACCCAGACTTGCAGGTGGACGCTCATCTCAACAAAGTGTGTCCGGCTACTGAGGGAATCTACAGTGACTCCTTTTATTCCCGTCTGAATCTTGTGGTCACTGCACTGGACAACGTGGAGGCTCGGAGATATGTGGACAGGTAGGTTAAATATCAAAATGACATACGCTCTACATTATAGCTTTTTTTTTTTAAATGTTGTTTGCAACATTTAAAAAAAAAAAAAAAATGTTGTTTGCAGTGGTTAGCACTCGTGCCTCACAGCAAGAACGTCCTGGGTTCGATTCCAACACCAGTCGATGGGGGGTGGGACCTATCTGTGTGGAGTTTGCATGTTCTCCCTGTGTCTGTGTGGGTTCTCTCCGGGTACTCCAGCTTCCTCCCACCATCCAAAGACATGCACTAATAGGTTAATTGGTTAATCTAAATTGCCCATAGGTGTGAATGTGAGAGTGATTGTTTGTCTCTATATGTCAGCCCTGCGATGAACTGGCGACTTGTCCAGGGTGTACCCCGCCTTCGCCCCTATGTAGCTGGGATAGGCTCCAAGCGACCCCCGTGACCCTAGTGAGGATAAAGCGGGTTCAGAAAATGAATGAATGAATGAATGTTGTTTGCATTACAAACTTAGAACATGCTCCTGATACTTATACAGCACTTGTAGTATTTCTGTGTTTTAAGGTATTTCCTATTTTCCTGTTTAGCTTTTCTGTTTTTTTTGCTGTAATATTGTTACACCTATTTTATTTTATTTTTATTTAACCAGGAAACAAGTATTTAGTGTTTAACTGTTGAAATAGTGTGTTTATGTTTTTTTATTTCATTTTCAGCCGCTGTGTGTCTAATCAGAGAGCTCTCCTAGACTCTGGTACAATGGGAACTAAAGGACACACAGAAATAATTGTGCCAAACTTGACAGAGTCCTACAATAGCCATGTGAGTGAGTTTGTATATTTACTCTATTTGTTCTTTGAAAATATATATTCCTTGGTCCAGTCATTGTTTACTCGATGCAAAAAGAGTCCACCCGAGAAATATTCCTCTCTTTGTTTTTGGTTACTGCTGACCAGAGGGATCCCCCTGAAGAGGAAATCCCATTCTGCACTCTCAAGTCTTTTCCCTCTGTCATAGAGCACACCATCCAGTGGGCAAGAGACAAGGTCTGCCTCCTCCAAGCCTTACAGATTCCAAATGTTTACTGAAATCATATGAGAATATGTCTGTCAGTATGGTGCCCTAATTTAGATTTTTGCTTTTCTAGTTTGAGAATGCATTTGCCCACAAGCCCTCCATCTTTAACTCATTCTGGCAGACGCACTCCTCAGCTGAAGTGGTCCTACAGGTAAGACTTTGTTACATCTGCTTATTCAAATATAGCCTTTGTATTAATCTAATTTAACATTTCATTTTGTCTTATTTCTGTTTTTGTTTCACAGAGGATGCAATCCGGAGAAAGTCTGGAGGGATCATTCCAAGTCATTAAGTTGCTCAGCAGACGGCCCAGCCAGTGGGAACAGTGCATCACCATCGCTCGTCTGAAATTTGAGAAGTATTTCAAGAGAAAGGTAATGAAAAATACCTCTTCTTAAAAGTGTTTTTGTGTCTGCTGTATTTCCTGAAATTGTGACATCACCAAAGTGTTTTTTTTGTTTGTGTTTTTTTGTATTAGAGACAGGCCCTGTTGTTCTGTATTTCTGTTTCCTTCTGTTTGTTACAAAAGTATAATTGTTTATCTAACCTTGTTTTTGTGAATTAGTGCCATCTCCTCCTATGATATGAATCTTCTACATAGTTAATAATGTTTTTGTTTTTTTTAGGCCCTACAGCTGTTGCACTCTTTTCCCCTGGACACAAGGTTAAAAGATGGAAGTAGGTTTACCCGTACCTATTCCCATACCAAATTTTAGATCATGAAGCCTATTTAAAAGTGAAAGTTGAGTAATCAGTGTCTCTTCTTTCTCAGGTTTGTTCTGGCAATCCCCAAAGCGACCGCCAGCGCCTATTGAATTTGACTTGAAAAACTCTTTGTGAGTGTGCTCTTAAATTACAATTGATGCTTTTCCTGTATGATGTTTTTCATATTTACACTTGCTACTTTTTTCCCATTAGGCACTTCGCTTTCATCGTCAGCACAGCCCGACTCTTTGCAGGGATTTATAACATTCCCTACTCAGACAAGGTAGGTCTCACACAGAAATGTAGCACCTGTTAAAAGTATTCACACCCCTGGATATTTGCCCCTTTTTTGATTATATAACTGGAATCATGGTCAATATAATGACAATGAAATGAAAAAAGTCTTTAGTATCAAAGCTATGAAAAATTTTCTAAAAGACAATAGCAGTTAATTAAATGGTATAATGTAAAATAAGCAATTACATAAACATTCAACCCCTTCAAGGCAGTATTTAGTAGATGCACCTTTGGTCAACAATCACAGAACTGAATCTGTGGTTAAGCCTGAATCAGGTTTGGACATCTGGACACTGCAATTTGACTCCATTCTTCTTTGCAAAGCTGCTAAAATTCTGTCAGGTTGCACTGGGATTGGGTGTGAACAGGATTTTTCCAAGTCCTGCCTCAAATTCTTTAGTGGATTGAGGTCTGAGCTTTGACTCAGCTACTCCAGAATGTTCACCTTGTTGTCTTTACATCATTTCTGTGTAGCTTTGACTGTGTGCTTCGGGTCATTCTTAGTTCTCTTGCAGATTGGATTAGACTGTTCTCCAGGCTTTCCTTTTGATTTGCTGCATTCATTCTACCCTCTACATTTACAACCCCTCCCAGGCCTGCTGCCGACAAGCATCCCCACAGCATGGTGCAGCCACCAATATGCTTCACGGTGGGGATGGTGTGTTTGGGATGATGTGCAGTATGTGGCTTCTGCCAAATGTTGCTTGACACCAAAAAGCTCAGTTTTGGTCTCATCAAACCGAAGAACCTTCTTTAGTGTCTCCTTATTTTGGAGTCTCCCACATACCTTTGGGTGAACTCTAGTTTACATTCCTTCAACAGTGTCTTCCTCTTTGCCTTTCTTCCATAAAACTCAGACCATTAAATAACCTGGGCAGTGTTGTATAGTAACAAAATAATAATGCTTCACAACTGTACTCAGGTATGTTTTGGGAGAATTTGTACTTTACTGTGTATTTTTTATTCTGTTTACTTTTACTTCACTACATTTCCTAACTCAATTGTATACTTCTACTCCCATACATTTTTAATGCACAGTGTCATTACGCATTACCAAAATAAAGGAAAGGAAATTTGGTGTTTTCACCTCTGAGATTACCAGTGACTGCAACAAAGTCAGGAAGCTGATTTGTCATTAGGCTTAAACTGGTTATGAACAAGTGCAAACAGTGGTTCACACTCAACCTGTCGGCAATCTGTTGATGTGAGCAGCAGCGAAATATTCCAAATTCTGACTGCCTTTGGTTGTTATTGACATTTACTTGTACTTTTGCTTTCATTACTTGGGTACATTTAATTATAGATTACTTGATCTACTTAGGTACAGTAAATACTAGATACTTAAAGACTTTAACTTGAGTAGCATTTCAGTTGGTGACTTGAACTTCTACCAAAGTAATTTTGTATTAGGGTACCTGTACTTCCAATCAAGTGGGACTTTCCAGTATTTTATACAACACCAAACCTGGGTAACAGTTGTCATTTGCACAGTCTCTCTCATCTCTGAAGCTTTTGACTCCATCAGAACATTCATACGAGTCTTGACGTCAAGAGCTGCTTTTCCTGTTCTCTTGTTTTCATGGTGTAATTGTAGCCAGAAATTCTGACTATCCAGTTACTGGACTTTCCAGACACAGCAGTATTAATACTACAATCATTTGAGACATATTCATGCCCTCAGGTGATCTCCATTTCACTAGACTCCTGGCACCAATTATCTGGACTTCTGTTGAATTCAGTCACTTTCAAAGGAATGAATATTTACATAGTCACTTTCTTTGCATTATATATATTTAAATTAATTAAACTTACTTTGTTGGCATTTGTTTTCACTTTGAAAGAGTGTTTTTGGACATTTTTGTCAAAAAAGCCAAATTATAGTGACTATAATTCCATTTACAAAGGCAATAAAAGGGTGAAAACATCCATATTGGTAACTCATTTTTGTAGACACCCAACTGTGTCACAAAGACACTGATAGTTTGTTCTCTCTGTTCTATTAGGATCTCTCTGAAGAAGCAGTGACCAGGATTCTCTCTGAAGTCCCAATCCCAGAGTACCAGCCCTCAGAGAAAGTATGTTCAGTCACTAATCAAATGTTTCTTTGGAATCTGAGTGAACAGTGTTGTAAATTTCTTGATTGTTGTGAATCTGTCCCCACCAGTCTATAGAGACAGATGAGACGGCAAAGAAGCCTGATCAGATGAAGATGCCATTAAGCAGTGAAGAGGAGAGGGAGGCCATCATGCAGCTGGAAAAGGCCATCGTCACTGATTGTGTCACAGAAGGTGCACAAACACAACTAAGTCTGGATAAATGCTAAACAAGCTAACTTTCAAATGCCCACACAATCGAGCTGATGTTTTCCAAAACTGAAATTGACAAAACTAAACCTATATGTATGCTTATACACGCGCTCCACAGAGAAGCTACGGATGACTCCACTGCAGTTTGAAAAGGACGACGACAGTAATGGCCACCTGGACTTTGTCGCATCAGCGTCTGCGCTCAGAGCCACAATGTACGCGATTGAGCCAGCTGACCGCCTCAAGACCAAACGCATTGCTGGAAAGATCATTCCTGCCATTGCCACGGCAACAGCAGCTGTGGCTGGACTGGTAAGAACAGTCATGCATATTTTGTTGCATATCTCTCACATGCTATGCCTGTCGATCTTTATGTCTGTACTTGTCCTGATGAGATTAAAACTTATTTTTTCTAAGGACAGAAAATTTTGATTTTGGTGTAATGGTGTATCTTTGATTAAACTTGATCATAAATGTTTTATTGTCACTTTTTTAGGTTTAATAAATAAAAGATGTTGATTATTAATGTTTTATTGTCACTTTTTTAGGTTTAATAAGTAAAAGATGTATAACAAAATACCTAGATAGTTCTATCTATTATGCACTAAAAGGACTTCTTTTTTTTTTTTTTTTTTTTTGTTAAACCCAGGTGGCCCTGGAGTTGATTAAGGTGATCGGGGGCTATGAGTTTGAGTCTTTCAAAAACTGCTTCTTTAACTTGGCCATCCCTGTAGTGGTGCTCACTGAGCCAGCTCCGGTTAAGAAGACACTCATCAGGTACAGAGATATACACAGTTTACTTAACTTCTGCTGCTCTGTTTGTCTATTTTGGTTACAACGCTCAATGAACATCAGTAAAACGATAAACTGGATTTCCCATACATAAATTAACAATTACATATTGAGGTAAAAAATACCAAAATTTTGTGAGTGACCATGTATACATACAAAAATGCAACACATGAGCAGAAAAGCATTAGTGTTTTGGTCTGTTTACACTGAAAATGTGGTAATGACTGATCCTCAATGAAAGCCAGCGTTTGCACCATCATAGCAGCACATTTCAGCTCCATAATGGAAGCAAAATGCTCAATTCTGGTCTTCATTGTAAATTATTATGTCACAAAAAAATGTGAGATGTGTTATATCTTTCCTAGGGATAATATCTACTTCTCTATCTGGGACTGTTGGACCATCTTTGGCCATGAAGATTTCACTCTGTCTGACTTCATGAATGCAGTGAGGGTGAGAAACATTTACCTCCTGCAGTGACATGGGCTCTATGCCCAGTCCGTGTCACTTGCTGCATGACTGTATCTCTCTGTTTTCTAAATGAAGCCAAAAATGCCCCAAAATATATTGAACATATACTGCTGTTCTCAACCCAGTGTATCATTTGTGGTTTTATTTTAGGAAAAGTATGGAATTGAGCCCACCATGGTTGTCCACGGTGTAAAGATGCTTTATGTGCCTGTAATGCCAGGACACTCGAAGAGACTCAAACTGACGTGAGTGTGATGCTCTTTTTTAAGACAGCTTTTCAGTGTTGGCAAAGTATCCACATCTTGTGTTTATTTTGTTCCAAATCAGTAAAAAGAAGATTCTCCTCCTTTCCCTGCAGTGAGATATTGTTTATCTCAGTTGTCTGAAGTGAACAGCAGTAGTTAAATCTAGAGCCGCAACCGATTAATTGATTAGGTGCTTGAAGCCAATGCAAAAATTCCCAATGCGATTAATCGACTCGAATTGATTGAAGGGAGATATTCTATTGCAGTTTTCCTGAATTGAAGCTTCTTCGTGCGTCACAGTAAGCATCTGTGTGAAACACAACAGTGGAACCAATGTTTAACAGCAGAGAAATGAAGGAAACAAAGCTTTGATTCAGGAGAATTGTGGTTGAAAGATTTTTTTGGATCACTTTGAGTCAATTAATCGGATGCAGCTCTAGCTAAATCTGTGATTCTCTGCAGGATGCAGAAGCTGATTAAGCCATCAGTCGACCGGCGCTATGTCGACCTTACCGTGTCATTTGCCCCGGAGGCAGACGGGGATGAGGATTTGCCCGGTCCTCCTGTCAGGTACTACTTCAGCTGCAACGGAGAGACACCCTGACACCTTCCTTGATGTCGTCCTCAAACCTCTTGTGTCCTTACTTCCCCTTCTTTCATGTACACTGTTAAACCCTAATACTCCAGGCCAGGGCCAAGAACTTTCCCTCTGTATGTTATCGAATGAGGGCTAAGCTCCTGGCCCCAACACAAGCCCCTCCCCCCTTATTCTTCATGGAGCAAGAAAAGCCAGCTCTGGTCCCCCCCTTTTTTTTTCTTGCTTCAGATCTAGCCAGTGGAACACATGGCTGCTTCAGTAGCACTAAACTGTACCTGTGTACATATATTTTCTCTGTTCTATTTTTTACTCTGGTGAAATGCACAGCGCTGCTTGTGCCGATGCCTTAATTGATTAATGACATGTTTTCTGTTTGTGGCAGTGAGTCTGACTAAAAATTGTGTTTACAGATACCTTCCAACATTCTGCCCCATTTTTAAAGTTTTTATTTAAAGCTCTTAGGCCCTTCAAAGGGGTGGGGTAGGTCTGTTGGGGCAATAAAGTGTATTAGTATTTGATAGACATCTTCTAAATCTCACCTGTCCTCTCATTTGCTGGAAAAATATTGCCACTTACACTTTAGCCACTTTTTCCAGTTATTGGCCATTTCCCATGCTAGAAACAGATAAAGCCAATATTTGTTGTTTGTCATTGAAGTTAAACAGGTCAGGAGACAACAGCAAAACCACCAAAGAAACTGATCTTCATTATGTCTTCAGATGATTGTTCTCCTTTATAATTACTGACTGCCTCTTAGAAACACATGTGTATTACAATGGAATAGAGATGATCATAATATTAAAGAGTAAGACATGACAGCAGCTGCACGCCTGTTTTTCAGGATAAGTCTTATTTCCCAGCAAAGACACTTCAGTGCTACAAAAGGCAATTTTACCACTTTTCTCCCATAATTGGTACTTATTAGCTATTATGCAGTTGGTATGAGTGCTAAAAATGTCATATCACTGCCCTGTGGTTCCCTGAAGCTGCTGGTGTTTCCCTTTTGAAAAAAAAAAAAAAAGGATGACTGCATTGTCATTACAAATAAAACCCAATTTTGACAAATATCCAACAACTGTACCTACATCTGGGGTCACACTCCTGTTTTTTTTTGTAATCTTTGCTGTTGTTGATTTACATGTTGCATTTGTTTATATATGTGTCCATGACTTGTATTTATTTGTTACTCATTTTTGTCACTTTGTGTTAAACTGAGCCTGTGTTGATGAGCTCTGTTGAGTCATGGTGCACTGGTTAATTATTAATCACTGATGAACAAAAGTCATCTGAGAGCGGTTACGTAAGTTTATGTTGAGGGTTTTGAAACATGAGGTGATGCAAAGTATGAAATGGTTTGTTTTGGCGACCAGTGGCATTGATGTCAGTTTATTATTTTAATGGAATCTGCCTTTTGATGAACATACAATCTTCCCCAATCTACAGATTGTTGTCCATATCTTTAAAATGACCAATCTGGCCCAGACAAGACTCACATGAAAGACTTCTCAGAAACATTGATTTCTCATAAACCAGGGTGATTAATTGCACAGAAAACGTCTGATATCGACAACACTTCTTGTGCAGCGAATGTCGTAAGTGTAAAACAAAACAGTGTTAATGAGTGACAATGATAATGATGTATGTTCTCCTGACAGACAACCAATGGTCCAATAAAATGTGAGATTTCAGGATGTCCTCGAGATCAACACTGTCCTGACTTTTTTTTTTCTCTGTGGTGTGTGTCACATGCTTAAAAGTCAAAATAATCAGAACTGTGATAAAAGTCCACATATTTTTAATGTTTTACAATAGATAATCTTCTTTAGAAACTGATATAAATCACAAATATTGTTCATGTTTACAGTTCATATTCCAA
The DNA here is from genome assembly GCF_902148855.1 of Sphaeramia orbicularis. NCBI lineage: Eukaryota > Metazoa > Chordata > Actinopteri > Kurtiformes > Apogonidae > Sphaeramia > Sphaeramia orbicularis. Next base: position 41,070,621 of record NC_043957.1, read on the forward strand.
CCACATTTATTTACAGCTCCTTTTAAATGTAGCGTTATTAAAAATCTTATTTAATACAAAGGATAGTATTCAGATATGACACACACCAACATTCACATCATTATTATATATCTAGGTCTTGTAAGTTGCCCCAGCTGGGACCCACTTTGACTTTGGCCTTTAGTCTTACAAACAGTTTTACTGCTGACTCCATCTCCCTCTTGACTATCTGCGCAACCTGAAGAAAAAGGGGTAAAGACAAAAAAGTAACATGATAAATGAATGCAACTTTTCTGAACTAGGTTGCACCTATTCTGTGAAATGTACAGGAAAGACATTAGTCATTGAAACACAACTGGTTCCCTTACATTCATCACATACTAATGAGGGCCTAACTATTTAAGAAATACATGACTCTCCTACCTGTATGAGGTCTTCTTCTGTGGTTTCATAGATGAGCTCATCATGAAGCTGCAGGACAAAGTAGGCTCCTTGCAGATGAGGCGTCCTGCGGTGCACATGAGCTGTATAGTGAACATGATTGGACACCGTCATTTAATACATTGACACTCTTTAAACAATTGCGTACGACGACTTGACTGCATGTGAGGTTTAATCGGACGAGACAAATGGAGTGTGTGTTACCTGACAGTATGTGTTGGAGGGATATCGGAGCTGAAGGATATGTTTTTCGTAGTCGTTTCTGAATGTTCACAGTCGCGAGTTTAACAATGTCTGCAGCTGAACCCTGAACGGTGGTGTTGACTGCCTGTCGCTCTGCCTGAAAAAGGAAGTGAAAAAAAAGAATGAATGGAACCCGCTTTATCCTCACTAGGGTCGTGGGGGCTGATGGAGCCTATCCCAGCTACCTATGGGCGAAGGCGGGGTACACCCTGGACGAGTCACTAGTTCATCGCAAGGTCAACATACAGAGACAACCAACCAATCACTCACATTCACACCTATGGGAAATGTAGATCAACCAATTAACCTATCAGTGCATGTCTTAGGATGGTGGGAGGAAACCAGAGTACCTGGAGAGAACCCACACAAACACGGAGAGACCATGCAAACTCTACTTAGAGGGGTCCCTGGTTGGAATCGAGAGGTTCATCTCATGCATCTTATTCTATTCAGGTGAATTCTGTTTGATTCTCATTCTTACGTGTGCTTTGATGTGCACGTTGGTGTTAGTGATTCCAGGTAGGTATCTCCTGCGGCCCATCAGCGTCTGAACATAGCCTTTCTTTATACAGTTCTTCACTGTCTCTTTAAGAAAAGCACTGATTCCTGCAACACAAACCAAGACAATATAGACATTTAACCCACAAAGACTTACAAACTATTTTTGTGGTGGCTTTCAAATGAATCACTCTCTACATCTAACCTTTCCTAAGTAATTTATGACCAGTTATTATTTTATCCTCTGCATTTTTCAGCAAATAGCAATTATTTTATTATACAATTAAACATTTTTCTTTACTGACCACAGAGGTCTATGAACGTGACGTTCACACTGCACGTCTTAATACTCAATTCAGATTTTTTTTTTGCTTGAATACGATTTTTTGTGAGACAGCCATCAACCTCCTGTGGGAACAGTGTACAGGTCTGAAATGACCCACATGTGCAGAAGATGTGACGTCACATACGCAGCACACTGTTTATGGAAGTAAATATGAATCTTGTCAGGATCCGCCTCCTCCAGTGCAGAATTGTGACTTCTGTTGCATTTCAATCACGTAACAGTCGGATGAAATGTGACATGACCGTTCAGACTTAAGTTGCATTCAAAACATCATACCTATCTGATTTAGGACCACATATGAAAGTGGCTTAGGTCTGATTTGAAAAAAATGTGATTTTTTCCTGTCAGACGTAATAAAAAAAATGTGATATATGAGCCTTTACTTGCAGTGTAAACATAGTATAAAAACTCAGAGGAAATTCACAGATTATTCAGAAATTACAAAGAAAACTGAGTCAAAAGGGACTTCTTCAACAAAATAGATCAGTAACTGAATGTAAAAAAGCATCTACAATTTAAGACCACCTTCAAACTTAATGGCTTTTACTGGTGAATCAGTGTTTCAGAAGATGACAGTGTTTGCATATTCACTACAGAGACTTTGATGGGTCAAATGGGTCATATCTGATGCCAGTGGAAAGATGAGAAACTGTAATTTACTTGAATTATTGCAATGTATTGATAGGATTAATGGTTCAAAAATTAAGTATTCTACATTAATATATGCTTTTAGTCACCGACCAGTTGTATAGGTCTTTGAGGATTAATGTTTCCAAAGGAAAATTTAACTTTTACAATATTCTGTGAGTATTTCAGGTTCACAAATTTTGCAAACAATCTTTTTGGAAACAAAGGAACAGTTTTACACAACATGACAATTGAAACAAATACATTACAAGCACCTCCTCATGTATGTACTGGTCTATGCCCAAACATCTTTATGTGTAGATCTTATTGTTTTTATGTATACCTTTGTATCTGGCCTTAAAACTCTCTATGTAGCAGGCAGCGTCATTCTCCTCCACTCCCATTTGCTCCCCTAAAGACTTGGCTCCCATTCCGTAAATAATGCCATAGCAAATCTGAAAACACAAAAACAGGCAGACCAGTGAGCTAAAAACTGGTATGAGAGCATGTATGTGTCATTTTCTCTTTCCTGGTTGTGTACCTGTTTTGCCTGTTGTCTGAGGTTGTCATTGACAGTCTCTGGGTCCATACTCTTCCACTCAGCAGCGATGCAACGGAAGACGTCTGCTCCTCCATTCAGGACCTGGCACACATACAGAGAGGGTGTGTACTTTCTGTTATCTGTTTGGATATTTGGTACATCATGTCTAGTTACTATTTACTATGTGTAAATATAATCAGCTGACCTGTAGTAGGCGCTGATCCTTGGACAGGTGAGCCAACACCCTCAATTCCAACTGGGAATAATCAGCTGCCAATATCATTCCACCTACAGTAAAGTACAGGGACAACAATCTCAGACAACAACAAAAAAAAAAACTATTGGCCAAAAAGAGTTATGGCCCAGACACGTACATAGCAATCTTAATTTACCTGAAAAAGGTACAAAGGCGTGCCTCATGCTGACAGAGAATGCCGGACCTCTTTCTGCAGTACAAGCTGCAGATGAAGGAGCAACAGAGCATCTGTTTTTTCTGTAAGAAAAGACCTTTATTACAGCACCCCATTGTATTATTGTTATTGACCATTAGGCAGTATAGCACTTCATAACAATGGAATTGCAGTAACATTTCAGAAAAGTACAATATGGTGACTTACCCTGGTTTCATGTGGTAGCTTTCCTGTGAAGGTGGGCTCTCACCCACCACTGTGGGCATGTTAATCTCAAAGTCCTTGGGGACATTCTGTATGTTGGGCTCAGTGAAGCTCACTCTGCCTAAAAACAAAACAAACTGAGTTGATGCATGGTCTGTGTTTCCATCAAGTGCAACTTTACCCTTATTTTGTCTCCAACTCTACTCACTGAATAAATCTGAAAACTACTGAGGCGGAGGTGATTAGTGGCTGTATGTTCAAGTATCAATTTGAGACAGGAGTAGTTCAGGGACATCCGTATGACAGAGAATCACAAGACACTTGCATAGAACCATATGAGGCTTTGAAAGCATCAGTTTGAGTTTTTATTCTTGTTTTACCCACATGAGAAAGGCCCAACTAAAAATTAATATCCATATATGAATACACTGTATTTAGAAGTCTTGCTGCTTTATTCTTGCCATCATAGTCTTTTCCTATGGTGAACTGAGTCCCTGAAGTGGGTTTTCACTATATTTACTTCCTCTGGGCTCCATTCTTAGACATGGTATCTCCATCCACTGTTTTGCTGACAATGGTCAGATATATGTGCCATTAAGGAAGAAAGATGCCTTCTCACTTAAGCCACACCCGTCATGTCTTGATTCATATATGAATATCATGCCTTCATCACATCTCCGCTGGATTACTGTAATGCATTTTATTTTGATGTCAGCCAATCTTCTCTCTCTTGTCTCCAGCTGGATCAAAAAGCTACAGCTCATCTTTTAGCTGGAGTACAGAAGAGGGACCACATCACTCTGATTCTGGAGTGTTTCAGATGATAACTGTTTGCATGTTCACTACAGAGGCTCTGATGGGTCAAATGGGTCAAATCTGATGCCACTGAAAAGCTGAGAAACTGTATTTTACCTGAATTATTTCAATGTATTAATAGGATTAATGGTTAAAAATTAAACATTTTACGTTAAACATTCTCTCCAGGTACTCTGGCTTCCTCCCACCATCCAAAGACATGCACTAATAGGTTAACTGATTCAGCCAAAACTGCCCGTAAGTGTGAACGTGAGAGTGATTGGTTGCTCGTCTCTTCGTGTCAGCCCTTCGATGAACTGGCGATACGCCCAGGGTGAACCCCACCTTTGCCTAATAGTAGCTGGGATAGGCTCCAGCATCCCCGCAACAATCTCGAGGATAAAGTGGTTCAGAAGATGACTGACATTTAACATTTTACATCAGTAATATTCAATATTTTGTAAGTATTTCACTTTCAAAAATGTTGCAAACAATCTTTTTGGAAACAAAAAAGCAATTTTACACAACTGACAATTGTATGAATAAATACATTACAAGAACCTGCTCATATATGTACTGTTCTATGCCCAAACATTCTTATGAGTGGATGTAATTATTATTTTTATGTATACGTTTGTATCTAGCCTTAAAACTCTAGACGTAGCAGGTATTCTCCTCCACTCCCACACCCCTAAAGATTTGACTCCCATGCAAAATGCAGATTTTTACATGTTTGTCAGTTTTTATGTGCATTATACCACCACTGTCGCATTTAGTCATGCGATTCTGATTACAGCTCAAAAACATATTTTAGTTTTAGTATCACTTTCAATAAAATCATATCGTTATTGGTAGGAATTCTACAGTGTCAATAACTTGTGCCTACGTTACATCTAAGGAGGGGGATGTGATGTCCGTCTTTGCACATATGTACAGGTGGGTTTTACCTGTAGCTGTGTGTGTCTGTGCAATGGGATATATCCTGTCCATGGACAGTGCAGGGTGGTGTTGCTTCTCCCTTTGCAGGGGGAACACCACCTTTGTCATGGCATTAGTTATCCGCCTCCACTCCAAAATTATTCCAGGCAGTGGATGCAGAAGGCGAAGCTTCTCCAGAACATCCTGACAACAACAGTTCAATTTAGATATACTCAGTAGTTCATCTCAATAATATTACTGTTTCACTCACAGTACAACAGCAGTCTATTTATTTAGTTTTTTGAACAGCAGTAAGTATTTGTACCTTGGTGGTGCTGAACTGTTTTCCAAGCCGTACTCTGCCACCGCCTCTCCTTGTGTATCCCAGTGTCTTCTTGGTTTTTGAAGCACTGACATCACCATTAGGAGGCAGATGGAGCTCCAAAAACAACACCTACAGCACAACAGGTACGTGAGCACTTTACACTTTAGGTGAAAAATAAAACAGACTGAGAATGAGAGGATATGTCAGACCTGTGCAATGTCGTCGATGCTAGTGAGGGAGAAACTGTGTCCAGCAAGATCATAAGCCTGCAGTTCCAGCGCTGTGAGTTTGGCTTGCATCACATGCTTTTGTCTTTGACACTCTTGGACGCTGAAGCCCAACCCATTTAATTCCAACAGAGCTAAACATACCTGTGAAGGCATCTCTATGGTCCTAAACAAATCTGGTGAGTGTGCAAAAACATAAAAAATATTAACTCCACAGCTTGTACAATAACTATAATAATGCCTTCAAGTCAAATTTGGTGAGAGCTCTATTTACCAAGCATGCCATCTTTGTCTAGTAGTCCGGTGAGAGAGTTCATCACAGCGTTTACAAGCACACTCTCAGTCGCCGCCCTAACACGTGGACAGTATGTGTGTGCACTCCCAAGTCCATCCAGCAGAGGCAATTCTTCTGGACAGTAGACAGTCACCATGTTGTGCAGAATTCTCTCCTCACTGCTAGGGTCCAGCAGCCAACAGGCAACCTACAGCAGTATGTGAAAATCAGGATTCCCACTCTTTCCCTAAAATTATTATCCAAAACATTTTCAGCCGCTACAGAGACAAGCTATCGCATCATCCATTCCCCTGTCCTCCTCATTCTTTGGAAGTGTTCTTTTCTACTTATTTATCTAGATTGTTTCTATGTTTATTACTCAGACATTTAATGTGCAGTCTATGGCTATACTTCATCTATGAAAAATCATTATGACAAATGTATCATAGAATAATGCAAACACACCCATAGATTACAGCGTAGCATTTCATTAGCCTGACAAACTGGAGTTACAATGTTCAATTGGTCAATTCCCAACTCAACTTTCTCTTCCCTCCTGCACTTCCTCTAAAAATATTTGTATATTTTCAGTAAACCTCTAAAAAAACAATTTCCTTTGTTTCATCTCAGTTTAGGCACACAAGGTCACGAGGCAGGGGGAGGATAAATAATTTTCCAGGATAGCTTAACCGTTTCCAGGACATTGGACCTTTTTTCTCATTTTCCATATGTTTTCCAAGACTGGAAAATTGGTCAGTTATTTTCCAGGTTTTCCAGGACACATAGGAACCATGAAAATAGCATCACTATACTCAGAGTATCTGCAGGTTTGAGGAAGCCAAATTTATGACTTTTTGAGATATTTTTCAAGGTGTCTTTGGTCAAATTTAAGACCTTACATTCACGAAAATCACAGTAGAACAACGGGCCTCATAGTTATTTCCTTGTACCACTCTTAACCGTGTAGCAATCCAGCTGATATTACATTTACACTTCTCCATGACTAATGTTTCTGACCCTCCACTCATTCAGACCTCTGTTATGATAAAATGCTACACACTAATTACAAAGATCCTCAAAGTTTTTAAACCTTTGAGTGCCAGGATTAAGGATTAATTATTAATTTTAAGGATAATTGAGGCCTTAATGTAGAACGATGAAATGTAAGACTTTTTAAGGATCTGCAGATACACTGTATACTGCTGGATACAATGTTTTCTAAGACAAAGGATTATGTCAGTTTCAGGTAAAACAACAAAAAGGGAACAAAATGAGGGTAACAGATATTTCTACTATACACCAGTATAAGTGAACATTTTGCAAAAATGATTTATCACCTATTTTCTCACCTTGGGGTCTTCACAGTTTTCCTCCACAGTGATACCACAGCTCAGTACCAGCGTCTTGTACGCCCTGATGACATCATAAGTGATGAAAGCACCCCCTCTACGACCAAACGGCGGTCTGCCCAGACAGCACTTCACATGCTCCAGCCTCTCACTCACTGGCAAATCCTCATCCAATGGAGGAGGGGCGAGACTAGAGCTTAAACCTGAGGAGTAGCAGACAGGCTAAACTATGGAATCCCACTTTAAATCATATAAGGAAGAGGCTTCAGCAAGAGATGCCTCCTTGTGTATGATGATATATGTGTATGTACTGCAATAACCTTTGCTCTGCTCCTGCTGCAGAGATATGTAATATGCATCTCTTGCTCCCCAGCAGACAGAGAGTCCAATTAGCACCAGTCCTTCACTGTCTCTTACAGGAAAACCATCGACGCTGCTCAGCTTCTGATGAGCTGCTGATACTGTACAGATACATGAAACAGAATGCACTCAACACAGACTGGAATGTATGCTCAGTTACAAAATACTTACGAGACAGCATTAGTACATTAACTCTAGACCTAGAACTATTAATGTTTCTCTGTCTAACATTTTGTATGTGACTTATCACCATTTCTTCTTCTATCCACTGTATTTGTCAGTAAAAAGTATTTACTGACCATGTAGATGTTCAGAACAGAGAAAACTAAACCCAAAGTGATTTTTCAACAAAACATTAAAAAAGTCTCAAACCGTAGCCATTTGTCAAACTACATGGATTTTACTAGTGAGTCAAGTTGCACAAAATTTCCTTGTTCACTACGGAGCTTCTAAATGTCTTTGAGCGTTAAAGAAGGAACCAGCAGTGGGCAAAAATTCCATAATAGCTTTTCTGGTTATTGTAATTGAAGTGGTCCGAGGAAACTAAAATTTGAGATATCCTCTGTTTTCAGGTTTTATAAAAATAAAATGTTCCTAAAAATCTGTGACAGGCCAAAGTCTCCAGTCACCGATCTTTAGGAACATAGAAAGTGTTCCTATTGACTACAAATACATATAGTATATCTTTGGTTTTTCTTTGTGTTTTCACCCATGTTCATGTCTTTTCTTTTCTGCCTATGAAGGCTTCAGTGCTAACAAACTATTTATATCATAAATCATTGTCACTCTTGTGTTACAGTATCAATATATGGGGATATCACTTACCTCTCTTGTGCTTTTCTCCTATTCCTCCCTCAGGCTGCTGTCTGTGCACTTTCTTTTCACAGGCCAAAGCCAGAGAGTACCTCTCTTTAGTTTTCCACTCGTCAATGAAAGTACTGAAGAGCCGCCTGTCACTCGCTACATCTATGATGGAGAAGGTCCCGGAGTTGCTGGAACAGAGAGAAACATCCTGGGATAACTGAAGAGTGAAGCCTTCCTCAGTCATGGATGAGTCCAAATCAGAGGGAGACTTTTTGTGCAGAGTGGATGAAGAACTACTGTCTTGATGATGGTCACCATTTGGACCCAACCTAAACTCAGGTAGGGTCTTTGGTTCCTGTCTTAGCTGATGTTTGGGATTGAGATCTGATGTAGATTTTACAGGAGCTTCTGATGAAAGGTTTCTAGGTTCAGGGTGAGATTTTGTACATTTTGTGACTGCTGGTTTTACAGGAGGAACAGCTGAGGGAGTTGACTGGTTGAGTGGCTGAGTGGTCAGAGGTGACTGGACCGATGACATGGTCAACTTTACTCTCGGTGTGACAGGTGCCGTTTGCTGAGTCGGAGGAACAAGGTCAGCAGTAAACCCTGGTCTCTCAGTTACATTCTCTGTGTTGTGTATTGTTGGTTCTTCTTGAGGATCTGTCTCAGTAGTAGCAGCAGCATTTTGCACATGCAGTTCTTCTCTTTTTCCGCCTGCGTGCATTAAAGATTGAAGCATTTCCAGACTACCCACTGTATTTGCAGCAGAAGTCTTCATTTGAATTGCTGATGGGCCTGCTGTAGTGTTCTGCCAGAGCTGGTCTGTCATACTAGGCCAGCGGTCAAAGATCTCTTGGAGACCAGGGCTGCAGAAAAAAGCATCTCCTGGTCCAGCCTGGACATGTTCTTTTTCCTTGTCTGCCTGATTCATGTGTTCCTCATCTTCATCTATCTTTCCCTGTCTCCCAGCAGGCTCATCATTTTGTGCTTTAATGTGCTGTTTCAACTGGCGTTTCTGAGCTGGACTCCCATGGTCATTTGGAGTTTCAACACAATAAGGCTGAATCTGACCAGTTGTAGGTTGTATATGTACTACCTTCTCACTGTCGTCTATGTTGGGATTTTGAGCTTGATGACAGCTTGGTTCTTGCTCCTCTTGAGCTTTCTCTGTGTGCCGGAACAAACTTTGCCTCTCCAGGAAGTGCTCACCCACCAACAAAGAGTCTCCCCACTCTGACAGGTTAAAGGAGGATTCACTCCATTGAAGAGCCTCCAGTTTTTCTGCCTCTTGGTTGGCCAGAAGCTCACTGCGCCGTCGCTCCTGTGTCGATGGAAGGGGGCATTTGTCTCTGATCTCCTGGCAAGCTACTTCTTTATCTTCATGTGACTGGTCAAGTATGTGATTTGGGCTGAGACCAGCCAGCAAAGAGCTGTCATACAAGCTGTCAAACAGGAAGCTGCTACTTCTATTTAGACTATCTGAAGCATCCTGATAGGCACTGGTGGCCTCATCTTCATTAGCATCACCCTCATTTTTACCTTTATCAATATTTTCCCCATCACCCGGCCCAGGAGAAATCTGTGAAAGAAAATATTCTTTTTTGAGGTCCAAAATACTTGAACACATGTGTTGTTTATACTGAGTATTGGGAGGTTTTTGTCACTCACCTGATGGATGGTGTTGAGGATGAGCCCCATCTGACTATCTGTGATAGAAATACTCAACATGGGACCCTCATCTATACAAGCATCACACCCATTTCTTTCCCCATGTCTTCCCCCCTCCATTTCTGCAGCTGCCGCTGCCATTTCTTCTTCTCCTTCTGCTTCTACATCCTGCTGGTATGTTTGCTGTGCAATGATTCTCTCTGTTTGACTGTCTAATTCAAAGCTATCACCAAAACTCTCCTCCCCCTTTTGAGCTTCTCCTTCAGCCTCTTCTTCTCCTTCACCTCGTGCATACAGCTCAGGAGATGAAAACTTTTCTGCTTCTCTAACCTCCACTCTTCTTCGTTTAGCCTCAGGGGAGAATAAGGGAGCTGAGGCAGGTGAGACAGACATGTTTGCGTGTGTGGGAGTGTCTTGTTTGGGATCTTGAGCAGAAAAAGTGGCAGGGGCTGCAGTTTGGACTGTATCTGCTACTGTGGAGTGTGATGGCTGTGAAGTCTCTACATTTATGTGCAGTTTTTCAGTTTGTATTGAATGGAGGACTTTGCTTAAAGCTCTAGAATGCTTCAGTTGTCCTGGCTGCTCAGGTGAAGCATTAACTCCAGTGGTACAGCTTCCTTTTGATGTCCTCAAGGAAGTGTTTTGTTTTTCTTCAACACTGGATACAGGGGCTCTAAATCGAGGAGGAGGCATCGGCAAAGGCGGGGACCCAATATGTGGTGCAGATTGGAGAAAAGGGCTGGATAGAATCTCGGCCAGTTCTTGAGTCAGATTCCTTTCAGAAATGGAACGATTACTGTCTTGACCTTGTGGTCTGACTGTGGTCTTCACTTTACTTCTGTCCCCTTCTTTCTGATCTGCACTTATCAAACTGCTGCTACTTTGTTTTGCTATTTTATGTTTTTCTCCTTGTCTTTTTTCATTTGGGGTTTCTGTTTTTTTATTCATAGATGTTTCTGGATGTCTGTCTTTATTTGCTTCTTTCACTCTTTCTGTTGTTACTTCATTGCCTGGTTCGTTGCTGTTTTCCTCTCTATGCTCCTCAAATTTGCTCTTCACCAGTTCACCACCATTCCTTTGGTTAGGCCTGTTCCCTTTTGGACAGTCTTTAGAATCGTTTATCTGTGCTTCTTGTGAACTCAGAAATGAACAAGATGAACTATCAGAATTTGTGCTGTGATGCTCATCCTGTCTGTTAACAGCAGAAGCTCCAGGAGGAAGTGTTGATGGGTCCCATTGAACTCCTAAATGTGCCAAGTCTTCCTGAAGGAGGAGTCTTGCTTCAGACACTATCTCAATGGCAGCCTCCTGCTCTGTCAGGGCCCGTCCACCAGTGACCCAGACACACCGAAGAGTCCTTCTCTCTGCTGCTTCCATCTCACTCTCATCCACTGCACGTTTAGAGCTGTTGAAGACAGACATTTACTTTACATATAGGTTTCTGTTTAAAAAAATACAGTCTGACACTTGGCTTTTGACAGAGTTGACATAACTATTAGGTTTATATGGATGTCTGTTCTATCAACAGACATCCATATAAACCCCTAATAGTAGCATGTAGATAAGCATCTAAAAACCTACACTGACATCCTCTCTTCTTCCTGCATTGAAAAATCTACAATATCTAAATATGCAAATACTGCAAATTTCTGGTTTATCTGTAGGTATTAGAGGTTTCACGCGTCCTTAAATGAGCACTTTCAATCTATGAGTTCTAATGACATCAGGTTTTCACGTTACACTCTTAGAAGGTGCATACAAGATCATAACTGACAAAGGTGATGAAAAAAATTCTCTTGGTAGGTCCATCCCTTAGATTCAGGTTTTTGTTAAGCACAGAGACATTCTGCACTGTGAAGTCAGAGATTACAAAGAGCAAATGTTGAAAAGTACAGTTTTTGATTGAGGAGTGACTGCCTTTCTCTAAAATTCAACAGAAATTATCAGGTTGAAAGCTAGAATTGTGGAGGACAGGCATCTTCCTTTAGAGGTTATGTGAATATAATGTAATAATAATATATCAGATGTTCCCATTATAATCACTTTTGTGTTACTTATGGATTTACTATGTATTCATCCACTTGCCTCCAATCCTACAGGTACATAGAGAGATTTACCTCTTAAATGGTACAGCATTCCTTAATGCTTTCTCCACATCAGATACAGTTGCCCTGGCAAGTTCAGCAACAGTACACAGACCTTGTGCATAGAGTGTTCTGGCTCTTGTTGCATTCAAAAGTGAAACTCTGACCAAGTCGATGAGCTCCCTCTGGACTCCAAAGCTCAGCCTGGTCTGGTATTGGGACAGTAGCAGCTCCATGTTGTGCCAGCCCAAACGTTTGCAGAACACTGTTACCATACCTAAACAATGGCAGAATGGTTTCAGCTGCACAATGTCAATTAAAGTCATTTTAAAAAACTACATTTGTCCTTTGGATGTCATTTTATTAAATCATTTCATTTTGTGCTGAAACGTCAGCCAAAAGAGTGATGTCTATTTACATTTGTCATTTTAAAATCTTTCAACACACAAGTTATTATATTTGTTAATGCCTCATCTATTTAATGTCAAGCTTTCTGCGGAATACAAAGTTTGAACAATGCACTAATTAAAAAGGTAAGTGTCACTGTAAACTGTTCACAAAGTACATACCTGCATATGTTGAGGCAGACTGTTGGAGAGACTGTAATTGTCCACGATTACAGTTGTATTTGGATGCCACTGTCCCTAAAGGGACCTCATTCACCAGATCCTGTAGAACAAGTGTGGTGAAGAAACTGTGAAGAGATACATAAGAGAGGATGCTAATGACAGAAGTTTCCAAAAAATAAATAAATAAAACAAATTTTGAACAAATATGAGAAATTCAACAATACAATCAAAGCAATTCCAAATTAATTACTATATGCTTATCATTTATATTTTTATTGTTGTTCAGTTACACTAGATTGCTAATTGTTTCAAGATCATTCGCTACCCACTGAATACAAAATGTTATTATTCCTGAGCCACATGTATTTATTTAGCACATTCTACATTACATCATGAGCTGGTAGTGACTTAAAATACAACATAAAAAAAATAAATTAGAGGATCTACTGGTCAATACAATGATATATATATAAAGTGGCTTAGTTTTATTCCATATAGTATGTGCACTACCGTTTATGAATCGCCATCTGTCTTCGCTGTTTTTCTGTCTTGGCAACAAGTTTGCCACTGACGGACCGTGCAAGAAAGCCTTCCTGGACACCCACCAGCTCTGCTACTCTTTTCATTGATGATGAGAGCTGTTCCCACAAACAGAAAAACTGATACCAATCTATGGTAGTCCACTCTGCATACAATGGGGTGATCTGTGGAGGATTTACACACAGTATTTATAAATTAATTAACATACTTGGATGGACTCTTGTGGTGTATATGAGATCAGGAAAAGAGAATCTTAGTAACATAGAAGCTTCAGATGGTTTTGGTACAGAGTTAAGAGGTTATCTTTAGGGCTTTGGGTGGATGGATATCACTGAAAGAATCTAAGATGAACAAAAAAATCATGCATGATGCTACATCTGTACTTACCAGATACAGAATGTGCAAGTCATTTTCCAAAACAAAGCCCTTCATGGCCCGCTGGAGATCTGCAAATATACCCAAAGCCTCGGGAGGGGATAGAGATGAGGACAGGGTGGCAGCACCAAGTTGAGTAGGACGGTACTGCTCCTCTGAAAATGAAGAGATAGTACTCTGAGTAGGATGCTGATTACTACCATATTCTGAAATTATTGACTTCCATTATCCGTTGTCTTTTTCTTGCCTTCACTAACATTACTGCCATATTTTAAGAGAACATGAATCAAAGAGGTTAATACAAGTATTTTCTCTTTCATCAAAAATTAAAAGTACATCCTTAGCACCTTGTCCTTCCTTCTGGATACTAATGAATTCATTCTCCATCAGCCATTCAACACAGGCCTCTATAGCCCCCTTGCTGCTCTCTTCATTTGATTGTCTGCCTTCACTTTTTATGCTGGCGGTCAGGAGTGAGCATGAAGCATACGTCCGCACATCCTGTGGACTGCTGGCAACACCTCCCACAATGATCTATGAGAGGAGGTGAATAATGAGTCAATAAACAATAACAGAGTAATGTGTTTTAAGGTAACTTAGTTGGACTACATTATCAACTGAAAGAGTGAAAGATTATCTGCCACTGGCTGTAAATAGTACCTCTAGGATGGCCCGCAACATACTAGTAGTGACGCCCTTGCCCTCTCTTCTCACAAGGCAGCTGCTGATTGGCTGAAGAGCACCTCTAAGGAGAGTAATACCTTTCTGACGTTCTGCTTCCTTACACACCAGCACACTTTCACCTGAAAGTGGAAAAAACACAAGGTTTAGACCACAAAGGAAGTCTTTGGTTTGTATTTTACTTTTCAATAGAGTTGTTCTATAGCAAGAAACTGGCATTTGTGTACAGTGACACGTGTTACAATCCAGTATATTGTATTAAGGTAATTTTTTTCGTTCTACTTACAGGAAAACTGTTGTGGTATAATGAATAGTGTATAATATGGCACAGGGGTATTTTAAATAAACTTTTTATTAACATTAATATTGCTATGCATGCTTATAGATGATCAACATAAGTGTAACTTTTATCTTTTACTTCTGTTTTTATGGTGACACAATACACTCCATCCAAGGACAACAGATGAAAAATAGCCTTTTGGCTGATTCTGGCATATTTACAGCAATGCTGATTAATGAGCACAGTCTCTGTAAAACAAAACCAATAAAATATCAAATAAATTTACATAAAACTTTAACTGAAAAAAATATTTTTATACTATGAGAATAATGGGATCTGCATTTGCATTTCTTTCAGTCTCTGTAGCATTTAGAGTATGACATTGTCTGTAATCTGAGCATGACAATTAACATTTGCCCTTAAAAGTCTTAAAAATGTAAACCACAAGTGTTTTTGAGAATGAATGCAGTATCACAAGAGTAATATCCTAATACTTTAATACAGTGTACAAAAGTTTCTTATTTTTTAAGACACTTGTCCCCATTTTTTTCTTTTTTGCCTCATACCTGTTGTGTCCACTCCTTTTCTCCCAGCTCTGCCAGCCATCTGTTTGTATGTGAGTGGGTCCAACAAGTGTCCGTTAAAGGTAGGGGTTCGAATGATGACCCGTCGGGCTGGGAGATTAACCCCTGAAGACAGAGTAGAGGTGGCAGCCAGGACCCTCACCACACCCTGACGAAAAGCTCCCTCCAGCACGTCACGCTCATCAAATGTAAGACCTACAGAGTAACAACACACACAGTCAGGCTCAACTTATTTTTACACATGACTACCAAAGCCATAATAACTCAGCCAACAAGGAGAAATGTGTTTACCTGCATGGTGGAAGGCAACCCCCCAGCGCACAGTACGCTGGAGGATGGGGTCTAAACCAGCAGGAGTCCGTCTTAGCTGGGCAACTACATCCACTAGTCCCTCGTGATCCAGACACACCGGTTGAGGCTCTGATTCACCATGAGGTTCTGACAAGTTAAGAGCAGAATTTAGACTTGAGAGCTCATTTATGTCAAACCAAATTCTATATGTACATTTATAACAGCAGGTTTAGTTGTCAACCAATATGGGTTTGTCTGTGGCCAGTGACAAATATTTTAAACCATGCAGGCTGATTCTCAATGGTGAGATAAAAAAAAATTGTTCAAAATATTGTGCATGCATTGTTAAGTCGATCTATTCAATGCAATAATTTAAAAAAAAAAGGGAGGATCACTGACATTGTTCTAGATTGGTGGTACTCAAAGGGCTCTGTCCATAGTCTGTGCTGGCTGCAGGTTACTCTATTTTGTTTACGAGCTTCAAAAAACAATTAACATCCAATACCATGAAAAAAGAAAATGAGCTGATGGTGCTTATCTCAAAATGACATCTAATCGGCCGAGTAATCTGTCCATTTCTAGTCAGGTTTACCCACATGTCTCCATTTTGAGTGTTATGAGCCGTTTAATATCCACATACCAGTATGTCTGAGGTTGTAAAACTCTCTGGCGATGCCATCTGCAAGTTTCTCACACCAGTTCTTCGTGGGGCAGAACAGCAGCACAGAGTGGCCCTCTCTCACTGTCTCATAACACAAGCTCACTATGTGGTCATCATCACCCTTGATGTAGAACAGAACACATGATTATATTATTAGCAAACCCACAGGCTTCCTCATGATATTGATTTCATTAGAACACAATAGTAAAAAAAAGTATCACCTTAATCTGGAGGGCAGGGGTGAACTGATGAACCACTAAGAGGTTCTTGTCGTAGATGTTGCATCCAACCTTGAGATGCTCCTGCAGTGGAACCGGTCTAAAGTCGGTTTGGTAAAGCTCTGCTCCAAGCCAGTTGGCCAGGAGGGAGAGGTTTGGCAAAGTGGCACTCATACCTACGATCTGTACACCCTCAGAGAGAGACCTGTTAAAGAAATGTGTATATATAAACCCACAAAATATATAGCAGAACCACTGGATTTTGTATTTTTTAATCAAGGAGCAATGTATACAGACCCTGTGGTGTTCTGCTTCTGTGAGATGTATCGGATTTTTGTTAAGAGCAGCTCTAGTAGGTATCCTCTTCCTGAATCTCCAACCATATGTAACTCATCTACCACCACCATACCTAGGTGCACAGAAACATTAATGAATGCCAGACATGTCCAAATAGATTATAAAGTGATGGTAATATTATCATCAGTTTTCCATAGAATTCTTGGGAGCTTAGGAACTAATGTTATGAAGGGTTTCTATACAGAAATGAACAATGTAAGTTATTTTGGATCAGTTTTTATCTTTTCCAGAAACTTAGAAAAGATAACAAATACACAACACCCAAAAAGCTTAAAAACAGAATTTGAACAGAAGTCATTAAAGTTCAATTTTATGCACTTCATACTGGTTTTACATTTATTTGGCTTCAGTGGTGCACAAAATAGTCTGGATGCTGAACCCAAGCTTTATAATAGTGGGGAAAATCCTGTATTACTGTATCACAAATACCAAGTAGATCCATATTGTCCTCTTCAATGAGTCTGTTAATGAGAGAATTGGCTTTTTCAATGGTGCAAACAGCCACATCCAGTGCTGTGAACCCTCCAGCGGCCGAGGTGCTGCCCATATATCCTTCCACACGAACTCCTGCCTCTTCAAATACACTCTAAAGAATGATAAACGCATACATTTTACACTGAGCTAAATGCACAGAAACATATTGCGAATAATAAAATTTAAGCAACCTTTTTTCCCCTTGTCACTCTCACCTGTAGGTAGTGCATCTTTTCTTTGGCTACAGAGACAAATGGCAAAATGAAGAGAGCTTTTCTCTTGGTCTCCAGCACACGCTTCAACATCAGTAGTTCTGATACCAGAGTTTTTCCAGCACTAGTGGGGGCTGAAAGTGGAGAAATATAAATTGAAAATGAACTATCTCCCTAAATGATTTTCTAGAGAGATGTTCAGTTTCTTACCAGAGTATACCAGGTTGCCTCCTTGCAACACCTGTCCAACAGCGAGGCACTGAGCCTGCCACTCAAACATGTGAGTCACTCTGTGTTTCTGGTACTGTTCCAGAACAGGTTTTGGTAAACCCCAACTGGACAGCAACAGCTTTTCAGCTTGTTCTGCTGGAGCACACAAAGCAATGCCTACAATAGAGCACACATCATAACTGTTGTTAAATTAAACTGGTAAATTGATCTCACAAAGGATTACACTGGCATTACATTAGATTAAGAGTTTCATTTTAGAGTCCGTAACACAGATACAATATACTGTTAACTTAAAATGTAAGTAAGTAGGTTACATTTTTCATCCCATACACATATATGCAAGGTTTAAGGCTGTATAATAAATAAGGTATTGACAATAAACTTTAAACTAAATACACTTAAATTTAGTTTTCATAAATATATTAGATAGAATCATATCTTTCACTTTCATTTCCTCTTTGTTTCTTCTTTGCTCTGTTTTAAGATAAGATATACTTAATTTATATCTAAGGGGTTTTATTTCTTTATTACTCTCTAAATCCTATTAAATGTCGTCTTAAAATTGCCTTTCATGTATAAATACACTTGCTTTCTTTAAGTTCAATCTTTTAGTTCATTTTACAAAAAAAGTTTGGAAATGTGAATTACTGAAACAGCGTGAAACTACATATTAACAGCTTTCAGGTATTCTTTATTTGCAACCAAAATTAGAGGGTCAGGAAATGCAAAGTTTCAAGGGGAAACAGCAGAATCAAGACAGCAGTGAAGAATTGCCTCCCAAATAAAGCTTTATGATTGTAGCAAAGCAGCTCACCTGGCTGAGGTAAGGTGTCATTGAGAGCACTCAGGTCTAACCCACTGGGGACTGTGAGAACAGAGGCTGATTGATTCTGTAATGACTGCTGCAGTTTGGCCCTTTTCTTGGACACTGCAAGATGGGTGGGATTGAATAAGATGTAGTCTCTGGACACATTGGGAGGTGCCCCACCTTTGTCTTCACTGCAAGGAGAGCAATTTCTTCTGGACACAGGTTTCTGTGTACTGTGACGCAGAGAGCAAAGACAATTCAACGGATGCCAAAATAAAAATAAAATGACAGCTGTTAAATAAAAAAGAATACATGGACAATTTTTACGTTACATTCAGCTTACCTGGTGGAGCAGTCTACTTTCTGATGGAGATTTGTTTCTTGTTCTACCAACTGTCCGTTTACTGGAGCCTTCAGAGCATGCTCTGTTTCGTCCAAATCTTCGCTGAAGAGAAGCCTCTGAGCGAGGTCTTTGCAGTCAGCACTCCAGCCTGGTCTTTCATATTCGCCAGCTCTACCACCGATGCTCCCCGCTCCACTGCTGGGAACTCTGAACAATGTGTGAATGACCGGCTGAGGAGGTGCCATCTCAGTTACCTGCTTATTCTCCCTTTTATCATCTGTAGCAGTTGAAGGAGGCTGTGGACTTGTAATGGCAGCTGATTTCTGCGCATCTCTGTTTACTGTCATTGGACAAGCTTTGTCTTCTGCAGGTTTTGCAGCTTCAGCAGTATCCAGCATGTGCAGCAATTCTTCATCAAGAGCTAGTGTGGATTCTCCCAGAGGAAACCCCGCTCCTCCACCCTAAGGGAATATTGTATACACTGGTCACTTATAACTTAAGTGTGAAAGCATGGCAGCGAGGCTCTCTGTTAAACTCACCAAGGCTCTGCTAATGTTCTCTGAACTGTTCGTCTTGTCTGACAGACTGCTTTTGTCTGCATCAGGAAGATGAAAGCTGTTCTCAAAAAATATAGATTTATCACAGATAAGTGTGATGGTAGTATTGTTGACAGATATGATAGATAAAACCTGTATGTCATTTTTCTTTTTCCAATCATACCTCTTTTTCTTCTTGATCTGGTGCTGCCCCATATAGCATTTCTTTTTTGGAGGAGGATCGGAGGTGCTCATACTGAAGAAGTTGCGCTGTTCCTGATAAACGCGTGACCAAGTTGATAGTAATTAACATGACATCAATTTAACAACTGACACGACGTCCTAAACTATGTTGAATCTAGTGTAGCAAACATAAGGAAACAGTTAAATAACAACAACTGCTGCTGGAATTGTTTCGATTTCTCAGTGTAAACGCTTTTTCAATTGAGCTGCAAAAATCCAGCCTCAAGTCAAAGAAGCCGCCAGGACAGCACCGCCCGCCCCTGTGTTTCACAAAAACACTCCGATGGGGAAACAAGTTCCAATACGAGGGTTCCTATACCATATGTCAATAAACTGGCATTTCTATGCATTATTGTTATGTATGTATGTACTGACGTGGATGGATAATGTTTTCAGACATGTACAAAATCCGTGTAGAGGCATTGCAAAACTGACCAAAATAACTGTTAAAAAAAAAAAAAAAAAAAAAAAAGGGCAATTATTGCATAAAAATATTGTAGCCGTAAAGAAATCTATTAACTTTTACTATCCTTTTAACTGTTAACCCTCTGTGATGACATATTAATATAGACCCAATGTGAATGAGTAGATTTTACAATACGTTTGAGTTATTAGTTTTTTTGAAGTAATGATAAATGGAGTTTATATGCTACGGAAAAAATGTGTTGTACTACATGACATGTTACCTTCATACTATCAGTAGTATTATTATGATATAAGACTATTGAGAGATAGATTACATAAACTGTCTATGACAACATTTTTGGACGAAAGAAGTTTATATAGTGTAATTACTAAAATGTAAGGACCAGTGAAGTTGAATGAATAATTTCATTTGAGACGTTTGAGTGAATTAATGAATATGGGCGGGGCCTTGGTGTCTGTCTCGGGGTGTAGGGCGTGAGCGAGCGGCTGGTGGGCGCGCCCGCTGCGACGTTGCGGAGGCTTCAAGATGGCGGAAGCCCTGACAACTCAGGAGCAGCTGGTAAGGGTCTCGATTGACTTTTTTCTTATCTCTCCATCATATTTAGCATGTTCACGTTCCATCATCAAATTCATCTTTTACTGGGGATTTTTTCCATGTATTGTGTCACGGTGATGGTTTCCGGAAACGCCGTGGTGTAGTAAACAGCCCTGGCCCGTTCGCACCCTCCTGAGCCGACTGACTCCGGTGTGACTGACAGCAGTTAGCGTGTGTGTTAGCATGATGGCGTTGGCTAGTAGCAGTCGAGCCCGCTGAATCCGCTGTTTATCTGGGATAGTGGCTTCCTAGTGAACCTAGCTTTATCTGGGCCAAACGGAGATGTCCATATCGGAAATGTTTACTAGCGACACTTCGTTTACTAAAGTTAGCTATGCTAGAGTAAGTTGCTGCCGTATAACGGTTCGTTAGCCATCCAGCTACCACATGTAACCTAGCCGCCAGCTAATGCTAATAGCTATTGTTGACTTGCAGGGAATTTCATCGACAGCTATTTTGACAGACGTTAAAATGATGCTAGACTTAACATGATGGTGTATAAAGTCTAATCGCCGATTTCTTTGTTTGTCGATTGTCATACTATACTATGACACTCTCAGGACATACTATGATCGTACAACGCGAGTGTTTTCTATGGGCAGGCTCGCACTGTCCCTTCTATCAGATTTACGGTCGAGAATTCACAGAACTGAAGTTCCGATTCCTAGCATTGTTGTTGCCACATTTACTAGCAAAGGGGGTGGGCCTGACATTGATAGCAAACATCTAATGTCACGCAGCGATTCAGATGACAGCTTAATTTTATTGTTGCTTGTTTTTATCTTTGTAGTATTTAACGCTACAGTATTTACTGGTTTGCAAGCTAATTTCCTGGCGTGGAAAACATTTCCATCTCCGGATTTGCTAGTTTGTCTCATAAAGGCTAAAATCACTTCCCCTGATCTAGTAAATGTAATCGATTATGGATGCCAAGAATTCATAGCCTGAGGCTAATAAACCTGGTGCTGATGTACACTTGCAACATTAATGCAACATATCTTTCTAACAGTTCTATTCTGTTACTATGAGCCTAAGATTTGCAATAAAACTGTCACACAAAGTATCTAGAAAGTTATTATGGGTGTCTCATATGACCACAAATTTATTTACATCCTGAAATTCAGAAATCAGCTTTAACGTTGTTGAGTATGTGATGAAATGTCACTATGAATATTGTCACATAATTTGCAATCTGTACATAAACCACAGTATGTCACAATCAGTCAAAAGCCTTTTTTATTCAGCCTTTTTTATTTAGGGTGTTGCTATAAATGCATCAAAAGTTATAAATGGATGAAAACAAGCTGTCTCTTGTCATCCACAGCATTCTCTCAAGGCAGCACTTGCTACTGTAAACTTAGCAACGAGACTGATCAATTTGTGGTTGTTGCTTTACATGTCAGTTGTAACCCTCCAGAAATTAAGCTTCATCTTAATATGTTTTTTTCATCGTGACACCATACATCATTTTGTCCCCTCTTTCTGTCCCTCTCTCTCTCATATGTCTGATTAAGGCTGTGGAGGAGTTCCTGAGTGAAGTGCGTAGCAGGGAGCAGCCACACAGTGCTGGGCTCGTCTCCCAACCTACAGCTGTTAAGTTCCTTATGGCCCGCAAGTTTGACGTCTCCAGAGCCATTGACCTCTTTCAAGCATACAAGGTCAGTTGGTGCAGTTCAGTTCTTAAGACCACATCTATGAGGTGCAACAGTTTGTTGACTGATTCCAGTCACCCTGATCCACAGGATGACTTCTGTGGGGGCTCTCAGGCCTCGAAATCATTGCACATGATGTTTTTAGTAGAAGGCAACTGAACTTGATTGTGGTTTACCACCGATTTTGATAATATGTCTTGTCTTTACCATGAACTATTTAAATATTTTGTGGAAAATGTCAGACATGTCTATTGATTATGCTGCTTTTTCTTTTCTTAAGACTTAACTGAATGACAGGTCTTGGTTGTTTATTTTGTAAAAAAGTTTGACCCTTAGGCTTGTAGTGTCATTTAAATAACAATTAATTTAGACAGTAGAACACACTTCTAAACTTTGTAAGTTTGGAATACATACAAAAACATTTACAAAATGAGCCTGTTAAAACTGAAAGTTGTTGAAATTTTACCTTTTTTTTTTCTCATAAATGAACAAGGAGAGTTTTACTGAATTATTATCAAGCTTGTATTCAGCACACCATTGAGCATTTGAGTGGTTATACTTGTTGACAGATAGGTGGCTGTCCATTAAGTGTAATCCCACAGTTATAAGATTTGAGATCTGACTAGTAGGGATGCAACAGTACTTGGGAAAACCGTGTACCATTTGGTCTGCCCTGCACGGGACAATCCACCCTTGTGGACCGCGGGATTTCAGTTTTGCAATTGATTTCTCTCTCTCTCTCTCTCTCTCCTCTCTCTCTCTCTCTCTCTCTCTCCTCTCTCTCTCTCTCTCTCTCTCTCTCTCTCTCTCTCCTCTCTCTCTCTCTCCTCTCTCTCTCTCTCTCTCTCTCTCTCTCTCTCTCTCTCTCCTCTCTCTCTCTCTCTCTCTCTCTCTCTCTTTCTCTTTCTCTTTCTTGACATGCATGTAAGCACGCAGCGCGGGGAAGCCCCACCCATCTGTGAGATAACGGACAGAGAAGTGGCTTTAGATTCAACACACATTAGAGTCCTGCATGGGTCCACCACTTTTCCAACACTGGCACCCACCCGTACCCGCGTACATTTCACCTGCGACCCAACCTGAAATTAAACGCATCGTCTACACAGTAACTCACTTTTAAGTTCCCGCGGGTGCCTGACCCGGTGCAGTATTCTGACACACGTACAGTACCGTGACACGCTATTACAAGGAAATGTAGATAACCATGGTATTTTTATACCGCCATTTTCTTTTACATCCCTTTGCAGAACATGAATTTATTTATTTTAAAAAAGCCCCCTTTGGGCCTTACTTGTGCACGTGCCTGTTTTATACTACTGTATAAAAGTAGTGACGGAATAAGAAAGGGTTCTGTTCAGGACAGAAAGTGTTATTTTATTCAGTACTGAATTAAAGTGTTCCTACTATAAAATTCAGTTTTTGCTGACAAGCAAAATAAAAAGTGTAATTCTGGGAGAAAAATCGGACCGAACCGTGGACCACCTGTACCGCTGCACCCCTAAGGACTAATGACTCTATTATATGTTGTTCTAGCGGCAATGCAAGTCCTAACTGTGTCCTGTTATAACAGGCCATAACTTGTCATTAATTTTTGAATAGTATGCTCTTATTCGTTGTACAGTACCTTGAATGCCATCATGCCGTGTTACATGTGAGTATTTGGTGCAATAATACAGAAACAAAATAGTGATACCTTATATTAAAATATGAATTGAACTGCAATATCTGCCAAAGTTGGTACAGTGCTTCCCCCAAAGTTGTATTGTTTCTATAGTTGGAGGAGGGTACGCTTCACAAATATTCAGCAAGATAATAATCTTGCATCTTAATCTGTTTATAGTGACTTATTGTCAGTCTCAGTACTAAATGAGTTTGCAGGAGTTTGTGTAAAGTTTCTTGGGCTGACATTGTAAAGTTTTGACAATGGATTTAAAGCAAGTTCAGCTCAGCTATGCTGTTCTGCCAAGTGGGAATGGAAGCCCCAGTTTCTGTATCAGTAATCTGTTAAGGACATTACCTAAAATTTCAAGTGAAGCCATGATGACATATTAAATGGCTGGTCTAAATAATACAGCTTTGTGAGAATGACGAGACGCACTGCTCAATCTTCAAAATTAAGGCTCTGTATGATAGATACAAGTTGTCACACAGTTTATGCTGTTAATGGGAAATGCTGCTGTTTTATGTATGGTAACAAAAAAAACAGTATAGGCTTTGAGGATACAGTCTGTGATTAAAAAAGAAAGGATGTCCTGTCCCTGACATTTAACATGCAAAACACAGAGCTGGATTCACTTTTTGCACCACTGTCTGTCAAAATTAGAATACAAGAATCAAAGAGGGAATCATCAATATCAACCCTGACGAGGAGCCCTTACGCTCTGAGCTGCTGAGTGGCAAATTCACAGTCCTGGTGAGTGGTGAAACTCTAAAATCACAAATGCATATCTGATGTAACATTACATTTTTGTAGTGGTGTAAGTTGACCATATGTTTCATCAGCCTGGTCGTGATGCAAAGGGTGCTGCTCTAGCACTCTTCACAGCTCGCCTCCATAGGCCAGACGTCACTACGCACAAAGCTGTGCTGCAGGCCATCATCTATCAGCTGGACAAAGCCATAGAAAGGTGATACACCCTGCTATACCGAAAGTGCACCTTTTTCTCCTCCTCATGTTCTTTGTTGTTGTGGTTCTTTTACTTCTTCTTTTCTGTTATATAGATTTCTTACTATTTTTCTACTTATCCTTT
Source organism: Sphaeramia orbicularis (assembly GCF_902148855.1). Lineage (NCBI taxonomy): Eukaryota > Metazoa > Chordata > Actinopteri > Kurtiformes > Apogonidae > Sphaeramia > Sphaeramia orbicularis. The sequence continues at coordinate 41,095,540 of NC_043957.1, forward strand.
ATCTGTAAAGTGCTGTTTTAGAATTGTTTCTCCTGTAAAATGCAGACCGATATGAGACTTGTGTCCTATGAAAAAACAAATACTGCTTTATTCTTGTCTATTTTGTATTTTTAAAATTAATTTTCCTGCTTAACAGTCCCCTTTTCTTCCTCTGAATTTGGCAAATATTTTGGTTTTTTTTTTTCTCAGTGTGCAAACTCAGCGGGACGGACTCATATTTATCTACGACATGACCAACTCTAGCTATGGAAATTTTGATTATGAGCTCTGTGTCAAGATCCTCAATTTGCTCAAGGTAAATAAAAGAAGCATCACCTGACTGCCTCATCATGTCTGTTGGCATAAGTGTGTGTCTGTTTATCGTATTACCTTCGCCAGGAGGTATTGTGATCACTTTGCTTTGTGTGTTTGCGTGCGTGTTTGTTTATTTGTTAGCAAGATAACTCAAAAAAGTTATGGACGGATTTTCATGAAATTTTCAGGAAATGTTGATACTGGCACAAGGAAGAAATGATTACATTTTGGTGGTGATTGGGACAGGGGTGGGGGGGCAGATCTGGCCTGGTGGAGGTCTGTGTTCTCCGAGTGCTTTTCTTGTTTGCTATTTAATATTTGTGTTTCACAGGGGGCATTTCCGGCTCGTTTGAAGTGTGTTTTCATTGTGTCATCACCTTTGTGGTTTCGAGCACCTTTTGCAGTTCTTCGCCTCTTTGTGCGTGAGAAGCTGAGAGAGAGGGTATGTATCCGTTTTCATCTGTGTACTTTAGGTGTGTCATTTATGTTATGGATGTTGCACAGATGTTATACTTTGGTTTGTTAGGTTTAGTTTGTTAAAATGTACACTCTTTTGTTTATCAGGTGTGCACAGTGAAAGCACATGAGTTGGCAAGTCACATCCCAGTCTCTTCTCTACCAGAGCACCTGGGTGGGACATCCCAGTACAGCCATGTGGCATGGATCCAGTCTTGTGTTAACATACATACAAACACTGATCAGGGTGACACACAAGTGCATGACACACATGACTGTGTGGGAAGCCTGCTGCGCTCTTACAGTTTAGAGTGTAGCAACACAAGCGCAGGCGCTAACCTCTCCCACACTCATATAAATTCTCAGTTAGGTTCCGAGTTAGCCGTGGCTAACTCCAACTGCTACGATGATAGCAATGCTAACCCACACAACCACTGCGACATGGTGGAGGGCAGGACTCGAGACCTAGGCCAGTACCAACAGAGCCCACTTTCTGCTGCCAACAGGCTGCAGGGAAACCACCAACACTGGAACGGCTCAGCAGTGAGTGGGGCTAGTCCCAATGCTAACATGAATGGCCGTGGTCACCAAGCCCCGCCCCAGTCAGACACTCCTCCTGACACACCACTGTCTCAAAAAAGTGAAGGAGATTTAATGGATGGTAAAACCACAGACTCTGGCCACAGATCTCAGAATGAGCATGTAAAAAAGGATGAAGATGATGGGGAGGCTGAGGTAGAGGAAGGGGTGCCTCCGCTGCCCCAGAAATCTTTGCCTCGTCCCCCACAGTCTTCCTCCCAGTCACCACCCCTGTCGTCATCGTGGGGTCCTGACGATGAGGACCACTGCATGGACATGTCCATTCACATGCCAGAACAGGGAGGAATGACAGTGCATGACCTGGTGGAGCATGTGAAGAGGAGGAAGAAGAAGGGGATCTACCAGGAGTACGAGGAGATCCGCAAGGAACCACCAGCTGGCACCTTTGACTATTCCAAGTAAGGGAATCTGTAAAGTGAAAACGTAATCTAACCATGTGACTCTCTGTTATTCTTTACTGTATTCCCCACTTTACCTGCTGCAATTTTCTGTGTTTTGTGCATATCTCACACTGGCTTGTTTTTGTCCTGTTATCTCAAAGGAAACTGTCCAATCAGATAAAGAACAGGTACAGTGATGTTCTCTGCCTGGACCAGTCACGAGTGCGACTCTGTCAGCTCTGTGATGATGAGGATGAGGTAATAACTTTACATATACATTACTGTGGTCATTCCAATGACTCCTGCATGTGTTTATACCTTGCCAGTACAAACAACAAAGAAAGTAATGACCTGTAGCCTTTTTACATTATCCTAATAAAGTCTCCACTTGCACTCAACTGAACATATGTTCAGGTACATTACACCTGGGACTTACTGCTCCTCTCACCACCTATCATTTGAGCATATTTCCTCTGAATCGAGGTACATTTTTAACCATTATGGAGAGTAATTGACTGTTCTTGGAAGTAGATGGGAAAAGATGTTAAAATTACATTCATGAACAAAATTACTTCAGTCCCCAGCTACAAGTAATGTTCAGCATTCTCCTACAGGAGGCAATATATCCTCGGCAAGCAGTAGGTGTAACCCCTGTTTTACTCTGTGGTTTGCAGACATCAGACTACATAAATGCCAGTTTCATGGACGGGTACAAGAGGAGCAACGCATATATTGCTACTCAGGGTGAGCAGCTGTTGATACAACCAGTTGCCCCACTCTTTATTTAGTTTAGCTAGACCTCACCGCATTATATACTTTTCTCAGTTCCCTGTTAGACCTCAACTGGCCTGGTATTACCACAGGTTGACAGACTTTGTGTCTCACAGGTCCCTTGCCAAAAACATTTGTTGACTTCTGGCGCATGGTGTGGGAACAGATGGTACTTATCATTGTCATGACCACCAGGTGAGACAACTTTACTTCTGGTTTCTGAAGTAAACTGGGTATTAGATGTTATTTATGTGTGTGCAAAGCCAAGAGTGAGGCCTGAATGAAATTATATGTAATTGTGTGTTTCAGGGTGGTGGAACGTGGACGTGTCAAATGTGGTCAGTACTGGCCTCTAGAGGAGGGCAAGACTGAGCAGCATGGGTACTTTTTGGTCAGGAACACACACATCCAAGTGTTTCAGGACTTCAAACTCTCCCATTTAGAACTCTACAACACACAGGTAAGTCAAACAATGAAAATCACTGGTGTTTGAAACAATCAAATGTCCTCTGAACTTTCATTATTGTCTTCAGCTGTATTTAAAATTTCTTAATTACTAAAGTGAAATTTCATGTTTTTTTTTGTTTTGTTTTGGGTTTTTTTGATTGTTTTTTTTGGTGTGTGTGTGTGTATCTGTATCTGTATCTGTTCTCTTCTAAATGTGACCGTTTCTTAGTCTGGAGAGAGACGGGAGGTGTTCCACTACCTTTATGTGAGCTGGCCAGATTTTGGAGTACCCAAGAGTGCTTCAGCTATGTTGGACTTCCGTGAGCATGTACTTCAGAGGCGGGAAGCTGCAGTCAAGAGTTTGGGCTCCAGCTGGACAGGGCCTCCAGGGGGACCTCCTGTGGTTGTCCACTGCAGTGCTGGCATTGGCCGCACAGGTAAACATATGTACAATAATGCATATGGGCTGTGATACTACTAGAACAGTGAGATAAATTCTATGTAGTCCAAAGGATTGTTGGAATATCGTAACATTTTCTTCAATGCTAACATGTTACTCTTGCCTTGCCACTCAAAAATAAGGATTTTTTTGTGTTCCATGTCTGTAATCTTTGACTCTTTCAGAATATTTTCACAATCGTCTGTAGCGAGGAATAAGTTCCTTTGTGCATGTCTGGATTTAAAGCTCAGGCCTAAGAGAATAAATTTTGACACCACGAATGTTTCAACCAGATTAGATTTAGTTGTCAACTTTTTATAAATGCTTAATATATCCAAACCTCGTCACTTCATTACTGCTCTTACACTAAAATGTACTTTTATCACAATAGGAATATGTTTTTAAGATCTGAAAACGAACAGTCGCCGTAGAATCAGAGATTATGAATTTTTGAGGCAGATGGAAAGGATGGTATTTTACCTGTTTAATTTTTACATCATCTTACTTTTCATGGAGTAAGGATGTAAGTGCTGAATGGGTTCAACTTAGGGCTGAACTTTAGTTTTTGTCAACTCATGCTTTGCTGAAGGAAAAGTAAGATGTTGCCCAGTATGACCCAGGAGTGCCATAGTTTTAAGTTTTGTTGTGCTAATTTTGTTGGTTACTCATTGTGATGTGCAATGATTGTCACTATTCATGCCTGTGTAAGAACATGTCTGCTTTTCATCCCTCCCTGCTTCTCCACTAGGCACATTCTGTACACTGGACATCTGCTTGTCGCGACTAGAGGACATTGGCACGGTAGATGTCCGTCAGACAGTGAGGCGGATGCGTACACAGAGAGCTTTCAGCATCCAGACCTGGGACCAGTACTACTTCTGCTATACAGCAGTCATCGAGTATTCCCAGCGCCATGGGAAGCTCAGCCCAGTGCAGTGGTCTGACTCGGACATAGAGACTGACAGCGAGTGAGAGGCTCGTGGAGTGATTGGAACACAAACTGGATAACCAACCTAAGCCGAAGTCATAGGAATGAAAGAATAAGGAATGGTGCTGCAGAGGAGCTACACAGCTCTTCTACTGTAACAGAAAAGAAACAAAAGATGGAGATCTGGTTTTGGATCCTCATATAACAATGGAGACTCCCATAGCTGCTCTTCCATCAAGTGATTGGATAGAGAGGGAGAGGCGAAGAGCTGAAGAGAAAGTACAGGGAGTGAAGACTGTGTTGCATCACTGATTAAGCAAGCTGTCCTGTCAATTTCCGAGCCCCTTTATATTTTGCAGATTGCAGGGGACTTGGCCTGCCCTGAACCTGTCTGGTTGACAAGAGTGTTGTATGAGTTGTAGCATTTTTTTATATTGACTTGCACATGAGGAATGACAAACTTGAACTTTCCCCCTTAAACCCTCCATACCCCAGTCTTTGTTCATTTTTGTATTTCTTGTTCCCTTTCAACCCTGAACAAGTATGAGATCAGTACTCACAGATACAATGTGAGGAATGTGAAAGGGTGAAACTTGAAACTTTTTTTTGTAATTTTTTATTTTATTTTATTTTTTTTTTGAGAGGAAATGGTTCTGTGTGAGCAAATTGTCATAAGCGACAGTACATGAGTGTGTGAGCCATTTAATACATTTCTTGTTTTACTTAATTTCGATATGCTTGTTTTCTATGGTGCATTTTCTACGTGTGTCTCATATTTGTGCATATGTAGACTAACTTTTCAAAGCCAAAGTCCTCACCCTGAATGCTTGGATGTACACCTTAACTGAAATATTAGACTGAAGCCCATGTATATTCTTGTAACATACATTTATACATTATTGTGCATCATAACAACCTCTGAAAAAAGAGCAAACAAGCCTTGTTTAATATAATTGACTGAACCTTGAGAAGAAATGTCTATGTAGCGAGCCAGGCCATGACAACATATAGATAAGACTTCTGGTGTTAAAACTGGTATCATATTGCAAATCTGTGATTTGTCAGGTCTAACAACATCTTTACTGTCAGAGCGTTCAGATTGGACGATCTTAAGAAATTTGGCCTTAACTTGATTCACTGCCTCGTCATTCTCAGACCTAAGTCATACCTGAAACTGTAAACTATTTGATTTTCCCTTTGATTCTTCTCCTTCTGAATCTTACTCCCTTATCACCAGAACTTTTATGTTTTATTCTCGAGGCACACACTGCCTCAGATAATTGTGCCTTCAAGTTTTCATTAGTGTAATGTCTCACAGTCCAGCTAGTATACTAATAACACCCAAACTATTGCACTTGCATAGTACATAGTAACTGTGTGCCACACAGGACTCTCACATTTTGCCTATAGTCCTGCACATAGTACACAACAGGAAAGTAGTGAAGTATCTGGACTGAGACATGGCTATTCTTTTATCATTTGACCTCAGGGGGTAATTCTAGTGTTTTTTGCCTAGTGTCAAAGATCTGTTTCTGGGTTTGCCTCTGTTAAATTATCATTTAAAATAAACTATATCTACTTTATTTTGTATTTTTTACTGTATTGTAACCTACTATATTTATGTCTTTGTAAACTTCTGCAATATTGAAATCAGTGAATGTTGGTACGATGTACAAATACAGCAAACCAATTATTGCATTTGATAAGCTGAACAAATCAGATGGGGAGTAAAATATATTTTTCATTGTTCACAATGAAATTTGGTGGAAAATGTCACTTGCCATTGTATTTTCAGAACTGACTTGTATAAATGGTAATTGTTCAATTCTAGGGCTGTGGGGAAATGAACAATTATGTTTTTAGAGAGCTTATTGTAAAACTCTGAGGTAACATTAACTTTTTACTGTCTGGTACCCAATGCCAAGGACAAAGCAAAAAAGAGCTATTAAGAGAAGAAGAAAAAAATAATAATAATAATAATAATGGCTGCCATTTTTGTTGACAAAAACCCAGTTTGGTGTCTAGGACAAAAAAGTTTTTAAATGGGTTAATCAGCATGGAAAGAGAGCCTTGAATGTTTATGGGGTAATGGTGTCCGAGCAATTTAGTTAAGACAGAAGTGGGTTTTGGTGAATGTGGACCCTGCATCCCTCAATGCCAAAGGCCCAGGCTCACCCTACAGAGTTTTCTTAACACACATCCTCAACAGCCTACTAGCATGGACCTACCAGTGCAGCCTTGCATCCACGGACACAGAAAGACTCTGGAGCACCTCTGGAACATTACTAAAGATTACATGTAGTTACAAAATGCAAGAGTGTGTATGTTACAAGAGCCTTCGTCCCCATGCTACTTTTTATTTGTTTTATGAGAAACAAGGTATGCAATGTGGATTTTGTTATTGGTGTTCATTTGTTTCTGTGTTTTAAGTTCTTGTGATGGAATTATGGCCTTTTACATGCTGTCAACCCAGCTGTCCCATTAAAGCAAAGGTATTACTTGGAAGAGTACAAAGCTGATGTCATCTTTTCTTGCCTTGAATGGATTGGTACATCAATTAAATGTGGAGTGTGAATAGTTCTATGGGAATTTATGAAAGTGTACATGAAGTTGAATGTTTTTTTCTTTTCTTTTTTAAGATTTCACATTAAAATGATTGATTTTAATTTGATACAACTTACAAAATTCCTGCCAGCAACAACAGACATTAAGTTGACTATTCTCTTAAGTTTACAACTGACTGTTGAAATTTTATGTTTCAGTCCTCAACATCTTTTTTTATTTGTTTTTCAGGAAATAGTGCACAGGTGTTCAGTTGTTACAGATAAATTGTATGAATAGATGCATGTCAACATCTTACCACATTAAGAAAAAGGAAGGATTATAATAAAAAACTTTTTTTTTTTAATTATTAAAAAATATACAGGGTGGGGAAGCAAAATTTACAATGAACATTTAGTTGTTTTTTCTCAGCAGGCACTACGTCAATTGTTTTGAAACCAAACATATATTGATGTCATAATCATACCTAACACTATTATCCATACCTTTTCAGAAACTTTTGCCCATATGAGTAATCAGGAAAGCAAACGTCAGAGTGTGTGATTTGCTGAATGCACTCGTCACACCAAAGGAGATTTCAAAAATAGTTGGAGTGTCCATAAAGACTGTTTATAATGTAAAGAAGAGAATGACTATGGACAAAACTATTATGAGAAAGTCTGGAAGATACTATTAAAGAAGAATGGGAGAAGTTGTCACCCGAATATTTGAGGAACACTTGCGCAAGTTTCAGGAAGCGTGTGAAGGCAGTTATTGAGAAAGAAGGAGGACACATAGAATAAAAACATTTTCTATTATGTCAATTTTCTTGTGGCAAATAAATTCTCATGACTTTCAATAAACTAATTGGTCATACACTGTCTTTCAATCCCTGCCTCAAAATATTGTAAATTTTGCTTCCCCACCCTGTAGATATAGAAAATAAAAAACAAGAAGAATCCCCAGTCACTGCCAGTGAGCCTGTTTCAGTACTTTCTTGAGAATTTCCTCACACCTTGCATGTATGAAAAACATGAAGTCAAGTACACTGTAAACTTTTAAATATTTTTTTCTTAATCTGTCTTGAATGAAACTGCGAAGAACAACAGACATTTTACACAATCTTTATTGAGAATAAATATTTTTAAAAACATGTCAAAATGTGACTGGTCCAAGTTAAAAACTGAGGAACAAAATACTTATTCAAACCTATACACAGCATATCTTTGTGTTGTATGAGATTTATGAGTGTATTTACGTGAGTCTTTTTAACACAGTTCAGTGTAAAAGCTGTAACTTTGTGAGCATTAAGTAGGGAATCTTTTAGGCTATGGTGGGAGTAGAGCCCTTAAAACATTAAGAAGTGGTCAAACTGTTAAAAGATTGACTGGCAGAATATTGAGGAATGACCACATCATGACAGACTGTTTCCACACTCAGTCAATCTTCACACACAGATTGAGTGTCATTTGTGCATACAGTTCCACCTCTGTTTTTTCAGACTGCAAGTTGTGACCTGAAGTGAATATTTCATACTTATTGAGAGCAGTATCACCTGCGGACGCGGTTCATTTGAAATGTGTTGGGGTACGTTTTCTGAGAGCGAGAGCAGGAGGCACAGCAGACACTTCTGTAGTACGGGTAAATGCAGAGTCGGGCTTGAACCACCACCGTACAGCTATGATACTGGTCACTGCACGATGGATCTGAAAGGATGAGGGGAACAAAACATCTTTATACGACTGGTCATTGTCACAAATTCTTGTTCACAAAATATCCTAAGGTTATACTTTAAAATACAGCACTTCTTACTTCTGGTAAATAATTCATGTTGTTAAAGATTTGTCATATTTTTTATGTTTGCAACCAAAAATAGCGATCTGAATCTACAAATTACTCATGTCTTATTAGTTCTTGCAAGTAAATTATTACACTAAAGATTTTGCAGATTCTTCTTGTTTCTTTGGTGCCTAACACACACAGTTTCATCTCACTGTAACATCCTACCTGACCTCGTCTTAACCGAGGACATAACAGTACTCACACAGTACATGGAAGACTTACTGATCTCAGCCAGGCAAGCCTGTTTGTTGCATTCTTCTCGATTCTCTGGAGTCACACCGGAGTCACACTTGTCACTCGGGGCAATGTTGTCAGTCAGACATCGCACTTCACGCACCCGATAGCCACCATTACAGGAGCGTGAACACTGATGGAAAGAGGTGTTCAGAGAGTTACAAACAGATCGCAATGCAATAACTGTATCTGCACAAAATTCAGCATAATAAATAAAATACTAACAAAGCTAATAAAATAGTAATCATCATGTTTTCTCCTTGACATCCTCCTTTGAAACTGCCTCTACTTTAAACTGCAGGTGGACTGACTTACATTTACATTTACACTAGAGAGAGTAGAGAGAGTAAAGGAAGAGAAAAAGAGAGAGCGATAGAGATAGAGACTGGGGGAGAGGGGGAGAAGGGGGGGAAGTAGGGGGAAACACATGGATGCAGCTGAGGATAAGTGAGTGATGACGATGAAGGCAGGAGAGAGGCAGGACCACAGCAGCAGGTCCAGAGATAATCCTGGGAAAACCTGTGATGATCCTGGGAAAACCCTATTAATATATACTATATAGACTTGCTTGACACTTGAAATTCTTTCCACTAATCTGTCTTTCCAGACCTCCACACCTGGCTTCTCAAGATCTTCCACAGACTACACTGTCAATGTTGTTCTCATTGGAACAACTTTCTACATGTGTACTTTTATTATTAGGTGGCTTTTCAATGAAGAACACAAAACAATTTTGTTTTATCTCAGTCATATCAGGTAAACTCAATAATTCTAAATCCATAATAGCACCTGGCAATGCGATACAAAATGGTCTGATACATTTTTAAAATAACACCATACAGCGCATTGTAATAAAAAAGAAAAAAAGAGGAGAATAAATAGTGTATCTGTAAACACATTTAACTTGAAAGGTTATAGTTACAAAAAGTTCAGATATCCTTGTCTTAAAAATCTAAACTTAAATACAAACACTCAGGTCCAGTAGCGCTGTTTAACCAGACTAAAGCATTACCCATCGACTGCATACATCCAACAATTCAGTCCAGTGTTTAAAGGCTGCATCACCTTCAAACTTCCAGCACATTAAACAGACCATATTTAATATAACATGGTCTTTGTGTTAACATGTAAAGGAAAAACAGGCCATTTGATGGTTTGTGTGAACAGATCACCGCTGGTATTTTACAACCAAATTAGTTGATTTAATTATGTATCACAGATAATTAGTGTTTGTAGGTGCATTACTGGGTCACTCACCGTACTCCACTCCGTGACGTACCACTGGACTCCACATGGTTTCAGTCTACAAGGCTGAGCGGTGATTGGCTGAGGCAGACTGGAGCATTTGAACTGCTCAACAACCTCCATGTGACCATTGTTGTTGAGAATACAAGCAATACTCCGGGTCTGAGTTCCATTCCCACACTCTGCAGAACACTTAGTCACATACATAGAACAATAGAAGGTTCAGATCCTTTTCCTAAGAGCAGATACTAATACCTCACTGTAAAATACAGCCCTATGAATAAATGTTCTGTATCTTACTCAAACAAAAGCAAAATTTACAAGAAGTGAAAATACTGAGTTGTGTGGTATGTAAAACCATCCCTATTACTACATGGCTGGTTAAAGTTGAGCTCATTTGGGCTGCTTTATAAGGTGATGGGTAGTTTAATATACACTAACACATGTTGAAGGGTATATTGTGTAAACTCATCATAATGTTTGTCATCTTGTTATAGGGTGAGAGAGTCATGAACTGATAAAACAACCTTGTGATCAGCTTAGTGATTGTGCATTTTCCAGCTAATTCAACAAGGTTTTTAAGGGTTTACACAGCTAAAGAAGGAGGAGCATTTAAACCCATGAAAATGGTCGTCATCCTTTACTGTAACACCAAAATCTAAAATCAGTGTAGTTTTCACCGGTCAGGAAGGAGGTGCAAAACTGTTATATTCATTAAACCAAACAAATATAGTGGAGTAACTAATATAATATTGTCTGAGATGTAGATTTTAACCCATAAAGACCCAGCACGACTTTTGTCAGTTCCCAAATGAAATGTTTTCTATAGCTAACCTTTCTTAAGTGATTTATCACCATTTATTATAATATTATCCACTGTATTTTGTATTTTATCAGCATAAAACAGGTATTTTCTTGTATTTAATTCACTGATCATGTAGATATTCATGAAAGCTCAAATTAAAATTCAGGGTTATTATATTATATCAAAAACAGAGAAAACTGTTGAAAAAGTGACTTTTTTAGTCAAATCTATCAATAACTGAATATAAATCAAGCATTTCCATCCACTGTTATTTATCAAATTCCATGGGTTTTACCGCTGAATCAGTGTTGTAGAAGATGACGGTGTCTCCACTTTCACTACAGAGCCTCTGAACGTCCAAATGGGTCATATCTGATGACCATGAAAAGATGACAACCTGCATTTTACACCAATTATAGCATCTATTGATAGGATTAGTAGATCAACAGATATTAAACATCTTACATCAACAGATGGTTTAGTTAGGTGGTGGACGTTTGGGTCTTTATGGGTTAAACAGAGTACTGTTTTCATCTACTCTTTTCTGTGTGCAGGTAGGTTACCTGACCCCATGGCCCTGTGTACCACTCCAGACGCTGCTGACATGGGCCTGAGTCACATGACATCACCTCTGATGGCCGCTCCCCTTCACAGCTACCCAATGGGAGATCGGTTACATGGTCCATCAGACATATTGCTGTCCGAGTTCGATTCCCTGTGCCACACTCTGCAGTACACTGTGACATATTGTACACACAAATAACTCCTTAACAGTGCCAGTTTAACATGTTGTTTCTAATCCCCTACTGTGTACTATTCTCAGAATGATAGTATTTATTACCTGTTGGCTCCAGAAGGAAGTAAACCAGCTGCGTGCACAGGCTCCCATGTCACAATTCTGAAATGTGTCTGGCTTTAGGTTCATGTTACATTCCTCATCCGGCTCCACTTCACCCTGGTTGCTAATGCACACCACCTCCCTGCTGCGCTGACCCACTCCACATGGTACTGAACACTGGGCAAGATATTTTTATTTTTATAAGACTGTGCATATTTTCATTATATTGAGCATAATATAAATCAACTTTTGTAATAACTCTGCTGATAAACTAAGCTTATCATGTGTTTTGATGGTTAATCTAACTAATTGATTATACTAAACATTTTGTTATACAAGATAAGATTTCTTATGAGGGGGTTTTGTTAAAACAAATAAAAGCTGCCCTGATATAATCAAAGTTGATAGGTAATGACTAAGGAATAGGTACATTTATATTTACAAAAGGTCAAGTACACAGTGGCCACAGGTCTACTAGTAGAGCTGTGTACTTGTGTGTGGTTTCCTCACCGGGCTCCACTCAGAACGTATCTCCCACTGGCTGCAAATCTTCAGCTGACAGGTAGACTCTGTCACTGGCATGTCAGTGGACCCACACAGGCCTTGTGCCACTGTAACTGCAGTTTCTGTTCCATTTGCATGTACATGAGTGACCTGGCGGCAAATGACCTGGCGACGCTGATGGCCAGGCCCACACTTCCTGCTGCAGTCAGACCACTCCCCCATATCCCAGCTGTCAGTCATAGAGCAAAGGGGAGAGGTCGGAGGAAATTAAAGCAGTTTGTGGCCCAGCACAACAGATGTCTCTAGTAAGATAATGTTTCTCACAGAGCTTGTCCCAGCTCTTTCTGACAGCAGTTAGAAGGTATGGGAATCACAGTTAACTCACAATATAACACTGCCACAACGCATTACCCACAGGTGTAGGGGAAAGTTTCAGCTGACCAATATGAGGGATACATTAATCAATGGTCTGGGGTTCCTCTTCCTGAAATTTTTAAGAATCAAACAATTCATTTCGGGCATTCTTGTGCTTTTTATGCACTGATATGTGCCTTTTCCATGTCAGATTGAGGTGTAAATGTCCTAAGTGCAATATTTATGGGACAGGAAATACAAAATCCAATGTAGATGAGCATCCCTTCATTCATTCATTCATTCATTCATCTTGTGAACCACTTTGTCCCGGAGAGGGTCATGGTGGCGCCGGAGCCTATCCCAGCTACCACTGGGTGAAGGCAGCATACACCCTGAATGTGTCGCCAGTTCATCGCAGGGCTGAATTGCAATGAGCGTTCAACACTGATTAATAGACCCCTTGAGCTGCTAAACATGCTGAAATATTAGCTCCTCAAATGTGTTTCAGCAAGATTTCTGCTCAAGTTGAAAACTGTCTGCACATTAAAAGCATGTCACACATATCTGGTTTTGGGACACTGCAGATCAAAACGGCGGTGTTAAAGTTTGCACAAAAGATTTTGTGTCATATTTTGGAAAGACCATCAGAGTGGTGTTATTGCTCTTTTTCCATTATTTTTATTGGGGTACTCCTGCACCTCTGCAAAAACTATGCTTATGCCAACAGGTATCACAGTACAGATAGTCTGCAAGACAATTACCAACAATGTATCACAGCATCTGTGTAACTTAAGAGGAAAAAACCCTGAAGGGACAAACACCAGGTATTATATATTTGTTCATGGCATTGTGGTGTCAGTTTCATCGAATCTGACAAGTGAACCGAAACAATGTACACAAAGGTGTATAGTCTTCGCCTTCTTCCTCTTTAAAACACACAGGCACATACTCTGACTACATCTTTTATCCATATGTCCCATCATTCCAAGGAGCAATAGTAGTCAAATTGTCATCAGAACCCTTTTAGAATGCCTGCATGTTTGATAAAAATATAGATTTTTGATGCAAGTAATTCATCTAATTCAAAATATTGGCTTAGCAATATTTTATCCCATCCCTAACAGTTCGTGTGTGGTCGGTTGATCATGTTCCAGAAGGGGTGTTATACAGAATTTATTTTCCTGAAACTGCAAAGCTTAACAGAAACGAGCTGAAGCAGTCAGTTTGCGTTGCAAAACCTCAGCTGCTTCTCCTTCATCTATTTTTACTGAAATTCAATTTTGGCAGTTGTCTGTTGAAACTTTATTCCCAATAGAAACATAAATATTTCAGACTGACATCTAGCATGGATCACTGACACAGTGGGCAAAGTATCTGACAGACCCACAAACAAAATTACAGTCAATGCACTAATGCCCCACTACATATTGGCATCAGTAAGATCTAGTGATATTTACCACAGGACATGAAAACCAAACCCACATCAAAGTGAGTCATTGTGACTGACTGTGACTGGTGACTGACTTATGGCAGGAATGTGTGTGAGTGATGAAGACTTCACCCACAGTCACAACACCATGTGGAGCTAATTCAGTGTGTATGTGTCACCACTGATGTATGAGATTTCAGGTGCGTGTTTCTTACTATGCAGGGCATGACTGGAGATTGCAGTCCTCTTCCCGGTTTGTTGGTTCAAGAGCAGTGTCACAAAGGTCAGCTGGAACTGTCACCAGGGATTCCTTTTCAACACATTCCCACAGCGTTTGACGCCTGCCTGGTAAGTGAAACAACACACACATACGCACACAAGATTGAGCACGTAAATGTACTTTTGTGTGCCACAAGATTTCAATGTATACATGCATATTTTCAGGAGTGTAGATCTTGTATTGATTCTGTTACTCTCTTACCAGTGCCACAGGTAGTGCTACACTCTGTTTGCCCAGTCTTTGTCCACATGTACAAGGGTGTGGGGTCAGAGGCTGTATTCGGGTCAGATGGAACTTGGTTAGGATGGAGTTTCTCTTTGATTATGTCATTTTTTGAGACATCCTCTTGTTTGACTGTCTCCTCTGGGTGGGATGGTGTTACTTTCTCAGCTATGAGGAAATGAAAGGAGAGAGGTGCAAGGCCATTATTATCACTAATGAAAACTAATGAAACAATGAAAACTAGGAGTGAGAAATCATTAACAAAATAAAGATGAAAACTATTAAAACATGCAAAGCTACTATAGCTATTATTGAGGTGGGTGTGGAGCCCAGAGCTTGCAGGCAGGTGAGAGAAGAAAGGCAGTAGCCTAATTTAAAGTAGAAAAGAGATAAAGATAATGGAATGTAACAAGGTGAAAAATTACATATAATTACTTTTAAATAGAATGTGTTTAATACTAATTCTCTTGTGAGGATCACTTTGGATGAGACGAATCATGTCTTTGTCACTTGTATTAACCCTCAAAGACCGAAACAGCTGTTGGTGTTTAGTCATTAAAATGTTTAATGACTTCTGAACAATTTATCTTGTCAATGCAGTTAAATAATTCAGGTAAAAACACTTTCTCAGCCTTTCAGCATCGTCAGGTATGATCCATTTGGATGTTCAGAGGTTTTATAATGAATGTGGAAACACTGTTATCTTCTGCAACGTTGATTCACCAGAAACACCCATGTAGTTTGACAAATAACAGTTTGACTAATATAAACAGTTGATATTATGTTCATTTAATGCTATGTTTTGCTGAAAAAGTCTGTTCAGTTTTCTAGATTTTAATATAATAACCTTTGACTTTCCCCAGACTGTTTATGAACATCTATATGGTCAGTAAATTAAATATCAATCAAATTCAATCAATCAAATTTTATTTATATAGCGCCAAATCATAACAAAAGTCATCTCATGACACTTTACATATCAAGTTGGTCGAAACCAGACTCTAAGCCAATTTACAGAAACCCAACAGAAACCTCCAGGAGCAAACACTAGTGAGTGGTGACAGTGGCGAGGAAAAACTTCCCTTTAACAGAAAGAAACCTGGAGCAGACCCAGACTCCTGAAGGATGCATGTCTGCATTGACCAGTTGGGGTTAGAGATAGAGGGTAAAGGAGGAGAAAAAGAGAGAGAGACTGGGGGAGAGGGGGAGAAGGGGGGAAGTAGGGGAGACACATGGATGCAGTTGATGCACAGAAAACTGAACTAGAACTGTTAAACTGTTCAACTGACGATGAAGACAAGAGAGAGGAAAATACCTGATTTTCACTGAAAAAGGCAAAGTACAGAGGATAATATATAATAAATGGTAATTAAATCACATAGGAAAGGTAAAATATAGAGAAAAATTCATTTAGAAGTCACCACAAAAATAGTTCTAGGTGTTTAAGGGTTAATTAAAGTGTCCAAAGATCATCTATCATGTATACAATCCATAGACTCCAGGGAACTGGGAGTTTACTCTTTCATTTCATTTCATTAGCTCTTAGAAGTGTAGTGTCCATTGACTTATCTATCGATTGAATGCACTATTTTGATCGTTATTATAAAAGGCCACAGACAATCTTTTTTGTTCTGGTGCTATATAGTGCTTAAGTTTGGACAGTCATTGGTTGAAATGAAGCCCATGTCATTGGTGCTCCTCCAATGT
The DNA here is from genome assembly GCF_902148855.1 of Sphaeramia orbicularis. Lineage (NCBI taxonomy): Eukaryota > Metazoa > Chordata > Actinopteri > Kurtiformes > Apogonidae > Sphaeramia > Sphaeramia orbicularis. Next base: position 41,111,856 of record NC_043957.1, read on the forward strand.
TCAACCTGTGCTGACATCTAATCAGAGTCATTAAGAACAGATGTGGAGGTGTGAATATTATCTGTATCTGGAGATACTCTGGGATTTCTTTCAAATTAAATCATTATTTGTCAGCATCAACAGACACAAAATCAAGTAATCTCTTTAATGAAGGTTAAATATTTGGTAATGAAATAAAATCTGACCCCAGTGATGACTGCTTATTGCCTCAGTGTGTGTGGTACAGAGCTCTTTGCCAGAACAAAGCTTGGCTGTCTGCCTGCCTGTATCAAGTGTTATCGAAAAACACTAATCAAATTTTTAAAATGACAATTTTATTGAAAATGATAATATATTGGCGTCACTGCGACCTTACAGATCTGAACTGAAGACACACACTCTCTCTCAAACACACATTGGTCTATACATGTAGATACAATCAAACATGTGTTATATGATATGCTCCCTGAAGACTGAGCTGAGTATTTAGATAAGAAAATGGCACTATAGTTGCCGCGGGTCATTCTTATAGAGATATAGAAGTGTGTATTTCTTTATGTTAGTGTGTGCGCTCACCCAGAGGCAGTTTATCAGTTTGTGTAACAGGCTCAGGACTGGGATATATGTTTTTTAGAGGCAGGGTGTACTCATAGTAGACACTGGGACCCGGCTGCTGGTAGATCAACTGTTGGAGAAAATAAACATGACCTGTTCATGATGTCATTTAGCTGCATTTTTGTTGTTGAACTGTTAGCATGTGTGTATTACATATACATGAAGGTCTTCAGTCAGTGGCCCAGGTGCAGTGATGGACTCTCCACTGCGAGAGCGGATTTCATTGGGTCGCTTGTACATTAGCTGTGTCCCCAGTGCAGTGAAGACCCCAGGCCTGTCAATCACCCAGTTACCGTTGATTATGGACATACCATTTTTCATCTGCAAAGCTGAAGGAAAATACCATGGACATCCATCACATTAGTGTTCATGATAGTAATATTGTTGACAGATACATGTGAATAGCAGCAAAGGAAAAGGTCTTTTTGAAAAGAAAATGAAAGGATGGAAAAGTTTGAGTACTGACATGACAGCTCAGTATCAGTCCCTCTGACAGATACACTGTTATATATGATATTATTAGATTAATAATAGTCAAGTGTCACGATGTGTGAGCATCATGGTGCTGGTGGTGGAGCTAATTTGGAGCAATTTATATACAGTTTTAAATACAGGGACACCAGATAAATCAGAGATCTCATCACATGATTACTGGGAGAAAAACAAAAAAGAAGAAAAACACATTCCTGATGCACAAGTCTGTTTCACGTTTGTGGACTTTTTTTGTAATCCATGATTTTTGGCGAGACATGGGATGATTTGGACATTTCTGGAAATGAAACCATGTGAGAAATTTTGGATAAAATCCCTATTTGGGATCCCTATTTTGTTAGTAACTCATGGACATCTGAAATCTATGCCAATTACACACAGCTTTTTGTCCTCTTTGTCAGAGGAGATTTGGAAACATTGGTTTAAAAACATAAGTGTTTTTACATTATCCATTGTGTTAAATCATTACATAAAAAGTGTCAAATAAATAAATAAATAATGCAGTCAATAAAATGTAATTACATAAGTAAAGAACCTCAAAAAGGTACTGAAGTGCAGTACTTGAGTAAATGTACTTAGATACATGGAAGTTACAGCAAAGTAAATCTGTTTACACCGTCACTGTGAGGACTCAGCTTATAGGGACAAACAGAACTTATATAATTACATTTTAGAGTTACAGGTTTTTTTTTGGCACAGATTAGAGTAAATAATTGTTGTAATGGGATAATGCCTCCTAAACACATGGAAACACATTCTGTGTATGTGTGTACCTAGGTAATTTCGGCTCTTTATGGTCTCCTGTATACTGATGTTGCATGCTCCTGCAGGAACTTCTGCAATCTTGTGGTAGCCAACACGGAGGAAAGTCCGAGAGAAATTCCCCTTCACTACCTCATACCCCTGCCAACAGACACATTCACATGGTTATATGCTTTCCAGAGTTGTAAGTACATAATACTTTATGTCCCTTTTCATGAAACTCACTTTTCACACAATTTCAAAATCACCAGCATGAGTTTCAATAGCAAAATCATAACTTCCACAGCTCTTTCTTTTCTTTTCACTCATCCATCATGCACTCCAATGTGCTCCCTCTCTCTTTTTGGAAATCCCAAAGCTTTCTCAGTCTAGTCCAACAGTTGGCTTGAGTTGAATCCTTTCTAGTCTTGCTCTCCATTCCTCCTCTGCACACTTTGCCAGGCAAATGCCGACATGTTAATCTCTGTATATCATGTCCATTGCAGTGGTCTCATAGTTCTTGTTCTAGCTAGTAATAATATCGTTTCCTATTCCATTGTCCAAAACAAACTACTTTTAGTGTGCATAGGAAGAAAAGGTAAAAGTTCAATTGACCGGATGAGGAGACAGGCTTCCTTTACAAGGTGAAGATAGTCATTATTTGATGCCTACATAACTAGTGAAAGGTTTGCAGAAGCAATCATATGACAGGTTGATATGTGTAATGAGCTCCCTCAGAACGAGTACATCTGTTGCTTTTCATGCCCCTGTCTTTCTTACCTTCAAATGGGGTGAATTGTCTGTAGTGTCCAAGGAAACAACGCTTGGGAGTGGGTACAGAACCCAAAGATGTAGGATGAGGTGGAGGAGCGCCGGAGCTTGACCCTGCCACAAGGAGCAGAGCTGCTGCCACAATCCAGCCATGGAGAAAATGAAGGAGGAGGACACTACTCACACACATACACACACACAGAGGGGTATGTGTGTTCATGTTTAACAGGGGTGTGTGTCTATGTGAGGTGGAGTTGGCGACAAGGGTGGGAGGAATAAAGACCAAGTTTGGGTAAAGAGAAATTCTGGTACAAAAAAAGCAGTTCCAAGTGAAGTCACACCCATTTTATTCCTATTCAGTGTTTTGACAGTTCATGACGTGTGTATGTTTGTGTCTTACATGAGCACAAGCTCCTGTAGTGTCTCCTAAATGTTTTCCAAAACCAATAAGTCTCACTGTGCATTCACGTAAGACTAAAGTTTTGGACACACATCATTCTTGATTTTGCTCTTTCTCCCCCCCAACCTCTTCTTGCTTTTCCCTTTACAAGTCTGTCTTGTTCTGAGTTATTCCCTTATTTCATTTCACTGATGATGGAAAACATGAAGAATGAAAAAAATTCTAATGAAAAATACCACAGTAAGAATATGCCAGAATATCAATTTTCAGCTTATTACTTTCTCTCACTCTGTAATAAACACAAAACATGTGAGGTACCATTGTGCTCAGTAGTGATTCACCATCCATTACTAATGATTCACACCCAAAGGATGCTCATTTTTTTGTGACTCATTCACCACTTTACCATTCTGGGGAACGATCATATCAATTCAGAAATGACTGTAAATCTACTGGCAGTGTATCAAACTTGCCAAAGTTTCAGTGTTTGAGGAATTTATGGTAATATTTGCAGAGACATAAATGATTTGAAGAAATATGAACACATATGGGTGCAATATATTCCCTTGGCTGAGTGTTTTAGTTCTGGGCAGGGGTCTGTTAAAATCCTGTAAACACACAGTGTAGCGTAACGAATCTGGCTCTTCAACTTTCCACTGTTTTATGTTGGGGAGTGAGAAGACATGAGAGCAGAGTTTTATGTTGTGATTGTACTGTATGTAGCAGCATGCAGTCAAAATTAAGAGGAATGGAGTAGATGTGATTTTATTTCTACTTGTTTACAATATGATGGGGAATCAGGAGCCTCGAATTTTAATGTAAAAAAACATGTTGTCCTAAATGCTCTGTTTATAGACCATGTAACTGTTCAAACAAGAGAGAGAGATGGCATGAACTGAAAATTTCACAACTCTTGTTTTTTCGCTTTTATTGTGTTATGCAAAGATATACGACTCACATATGTGTGGATAAAGAGCTACAAACCTGCAGGAGCAATCCATCACCCAAAATTCATGGTCAGTTCAGTCTGTTCTCCATGAAAGATGAATGAGAGAGGAAAACAAGTAGACGGTGATCCCACAGCACTCTGTGAAGGCTCTAAAGTTCACTGAAAGTAGCATGAAAAGAGATGACGCCAGTGTACCGTTTATTGAGCCTGGCTTTATGCCCGTTTATCTGTCTATCCTGATCTGCATCGTTCTCTGTGTTTATGACTCTGTGCTGTGACCCCATAGATGAGAGCGATCACTGATGCCTAAACTATCATCATAGAACATTTCTATATTTACACATTTATATCACATAACTATGGACAAAACACACATGCCTATGTTTCCTACCCCCTCTTTCTGGATCTTAGACAGATCTAAGACATCAGTCCCCTGCAGTGAATACTCAATACACGGCGCTATGACACAGATATTCTGGGAACCTCTAAAGTTCTGTCAGGGAATACTGGGAAATCTGTCCAAGACAGACGCTGTTAGGACGTGAATGTCTGTTTTCCACCGTGACAGCTTAATCGCTGCCATGTCTGACTACACACTCTTATGTGTTATGACACACTATGAGTCGCCAAGAAGGGTGAAATTGACATAACAGCTTAAAACAGATCAGTACGTAGAATGACATGAACAATCGTGCAGCCTCATAGTAAATGATGGTAGATGATACTTTTATGATCTCTTCTGCTTTTGTTATTAAGCTTAAGTGTTGGACGGCAGTCTGTACAAAATATGTTAAACAAACATTAAACAAATGAAAGACCTGGCTTTTACATTAACCCATAAAGACCCAAATATCCACCAGTGGCCAAAACTATTTACTGATGTATTATGTTTAATAACTTTACACCCACTAATCCTACCAAAACTTGTAAATAACTGGTGTAAAATACAGTTTGTCGTCTAGTAATGTTCATCAGATATCATCCATTTAGACGTTCAGAGGCTCCGTAGTGAACATGGAAACACCATCATCTTCTACAACATTGATTCACCAGTAAAACCCATGGAGTTTGATAACAACAGTGGATGGAGACACTAGGTTTATCTTTAGTTAATGACAGATTTGACTGAAAAAGTCACTATTATTTAAGTTTTCTCTGTTTTTAGTGCAATAATCTTCAAATGTAGTTTCAGCATGATTATCAAAGTACATGATCAGTAAATTAAATACAGGAAAATACCAGATTTTCACTGAAAAAATGCAAAATAGAGACTTTAACATCATGATAAATAGCAATAGATCACTTAAGAGAGGTTAGATAGAGAGAAAAAAATCATTTGGGAACTACCACAAAAGTAGCATTGGGTCCTTATGGGTTAAAACTAGTGACTATAAGAGACCGGTCCCTTTAAATAAACATTATTACCACTTATATTTCTATAGTCATGAAAGAAAAAAACACCGCATCTAATAAAGGGACTCAGAGGGGGAACACCCACTGGCTTATAGTAAGTTACAGTACATTGAAAATATGTTTAATGTGCAGTAAAATTATGAGCTCATGCAGAACTGGGAATGAAAGAGATTTCACTGATAGATTTGTTTAAGAAAGACTTAAAGGTTTTCATTATTCTCTCCTTCCTAAAAACGAATCTATATGTAGCTCAGTAGTAGATAAAGTAGTATTGATAAAGTAGTAATAAAGTAGTAGTAAATGACCACGAAAATACAACTGATGGAAGTGAAGAGCACACATAAACATTCAGTGTACTACATGTTGTATGATTAGCTTCCACCGCCTTTATTTCCCTTTTCCTCTTCTTCTCTCCCCTTCCCCTTTTCCTCTCCATTCTGTGTTCTTCATCTCTCCACAGACAGTCGATCCTGTCTCTTTTCTTCCAGCTGTGTGTTGTTTGATGTGCCTTTGTTGTGTCCTGCCTGGCCAGCTGCCACAGAAACCAAATGAGGGGTTCTGTCAGCCCCCTGACACCTGGACATCCCCTAACCACCAGTTACTTCCCTAACGACTAACTCCTCTCCTAACAACCATGAGAAACACAGAGAAGAAACCATAATCAATCACTTACATTTTTTTCACTGTTGTTTGACCATGAGGATGTAATATTTTCTAAGTAAACATATTCTGATTTGACATTTTCAGGATGTCCTTTACTACTTTTGCTGTTTTTTTTGTTTTGTTTTGGTTTTTTTTTTTTTTTAGTTTTCCTTGCTGATGCAGGTCCTGTTGTTTTCACAGCACAGGAAGGCAAACAGTGCCAGTGAGAGTGGTTGTAAGTCATGGACGCTGGATCTGTTAAGATGCATCCAGTGGTCTCACCTTTCACCTTTTTCTGATTACAGGTTTTAGACATGTGCAGGTGAAGGCACATGCCCTCTGACACCTTAAATACACCCCTCTCTGGTCAGCTACAGCAGCCACATACCTACGGGGTCAAGTAGAGGAGGTATGACATGTCAACACTCTTTTCATCCCACAGGTCATGTGTTCTTGCCCATGAATGCACATGAAACTATATGTTGAAAGGTAACCACTACCTCTCAGAAAGATGTTATCCATGCAACATGTATTTGACTATAGAATGTTAAGTGTTATTTCTCGTTTTATCTATTACTTTAGCGAAGAAATGTGATGCAGTGGGGCAAGTGTTAGTTTTCTACATATGTACAAACACTTGACAAGGAAAACAGTAACATTAAATCTTTTAGTGATGTGGTAGTTCACCAAAAGCTGAGATGAGCCAGGACAGCTTCAGGGTTTATAAATCTTTCAATCTCTGTAAGTCTATTGGAAGATAAACACCAATATTTAATAAATTATTGTCATTTTGTGATCCAATTATGATGCGTGGGTTGAGACTAGGCCACTGTGAAGTCTGTCAAATGAAGGCCGAGCATTCAGATCTCAAGTACTTTGTCCTAGAACTCATCCACTTTCGAACAATATGGAGTAAATCTCTACAGACCAGTGCCTTTTTACAATATTTAACTCTCAATTATAAATTAATAATGAAATATTTAATGACTTTTACTGTTGTAAGATATTAGGTCGATGTAGGCCTACTTTTAGTGGTGAATTCTTTACTTACTTAAATGTACAAATACCACACAATGGAAATGCTCTGCTATGAGTTGACTAAACATTCTGCATTCAAAACCTTATTAAGGTGGAAAAATGTAAATATTATACAAAGTAAATGTAGTCAATGTGCAGTAAAATGGTGCCACTCACTTATATATGTGATGCTGCTACATTAATGTGAATGTTGCATTTTACTACCATAAATGTGTAAAAGCTTGAGCTGATTTGGAATAGAATAGAATAGAATAGAATAGAATAGAATAGAATAGAATAGAATAGAATAGAATAGAATAGAATAGAATAGATGTTTTTTGCTGGATGAAAGGATCATCTGAACAGCAAATCTGTCAAACTAATGACATGGAGTAAAGAGTACAATATGCCTCCGAGACATAGTGGATAGAGGTACAAGCAAATGAAACAAGTAAACGAATGGGAAAAGGACAAATGTGGACGTAGATGTTTTTTCTAATTGATTGAATTGAGTTTGGCTTTGAGATGCTTTTAAGGAACATTACTTTTAGTACATTTTAAAATAATGGTGACATTTTATATGTATGTTCTTATCAGTTTTAAGTTTGTTTTTTAGTACTGACTTTCATTGTGTCTATGTATATGTTTAGTGTGAATGTATGACTGTGATTTCCATTTTGTGTAACTTCTGCTGCTGCTGCTGCTGCTGTCTTGGCCAGGACACTCTCGAAAAAGAGATTTTTAATCTCAATGAACTTTTTTTCCCCCTCATTAAATAAAGGTTTAAAAAAAACCAAGCTTACATAAAATAGAAACATGGAGCAAAAAAGGCTGTAAATACCTCAGATTTGTGCTTAAGTACAATGCATCTCTAAAAGTCCTTGTTGAAGACATCTTCCAGAGTACAACCAGTGTGTGGTTCATGTGAGCATTATTCACTGTGCAATGGAGACAGAATCTAACACTAAGAAGGCAGTGATATTCTGCCTGTATAATTTAGCAGTGACCAATTCATACAAAAGGTGATCAAAAGTGGGCCAGGCTAAATGAAGCACTGTAGTACAATAAAAAGAATGGAAAATGTATTTTAAACATTCAAGAGTGGATTAGCAACAATGGTCATCAGTAAAATAACAGCAACAATCATGAGTGAATGAACAACAGACAAATGATTACATTACAAATGGTGGGATTAATAGTGATAGATGTTTTGTAAGAAAAGACAATTTACTGAAAAAACTACAAAAGAAGTGAAATGAAGGTAAAATTAAGCTGAAAGGTAATTTTTTCAACACTTACCTCCAACAATGAAAATGTTGTTATATGCTCAATGTATTGTACCTTTCTCATATTACATTTGACATTTGAATATTGTACTTTTTACTTGAATAAATGTCAGTTTAATTCACTTGTTGACGGATATGACTGTGTGGTTTCTTTAACCCTCCGGTATCCCGTTCAGCAAGGTCCTTTCTAAGTACCAAGTGTGCCATTTTTGCACACTTGTGGAATAATGTCAAAAAAAAATTTCCTACAGTTTGTTTTTAATTCTTTTACATTTTTTTCTATTTAATCAACTTGAGCCATAAATAAACATACCAAATACTCCATAATTGTCACATTTTTTCAACCCTTTAAATGCTGTGTTTGTAATGTAAACAAACCATTTTTTTGGATGCAAAAAGCACAAAAAATTATTTTTTTTTCAATATACTACAGAAAAAGTGGATCACATATTATTTGATTTTTGCAGCTGGGCATATGTCAATGATTAACAGCAATATTGGTTAATTTGCATTATTATTTTTGGCGCTAGGTCAAATGTTCAAAAATACTAGCATCTGTCGCCAAGTGTGCGTAAAATGCACACGGGTATATATAAATAAAATCAAACAATTAAATATTATATATTGATTCATTTTTCTGCTCTAATTTGATTTTATTTTTGAAAATCAAGATCAGCCCTAATCATACATATGAAATGATCATTCATTTTAGATTTTTTTAACCCTTTAAACAATCTCTTTTCATCATGATGTCACTATATTTTTCGATGCAAAAAACACAAAATATGTTTGTTTGTTTGTTTGTTTGTTTTCCAACATACTACATAAAAATTGGATTACATATTATTTGACTTTTGCAGCCTGGCATATGTCAATGATTAACAGCAACATTAACAATATTAATAAATTAATTTAGACCCTCCCCTCTCAAATAAAGCTCAGATATCAGTAAAAGCATGGTTTATGCCTTAATGGCTTACGGATCAAAAACAGTGGTTATAATGGAAGAAATAGTGCGTTTTAGGCACACTTGGGAGACAGATGCTTGTAATTTTCTTTTGTTTACAATGTGTAAATTTTAGTTGGTGGCCAGAATTTTAAAGATCATGTAAAAATGAACAACTTTTGAATTCTAACCTTATTTAAATTGTGAAAAATAATAAGAAGTTTTTTAACACGAAGTGCAAAGTGTGCCTAAAAAGCGCAGCCGGAGGGTTAAGTTTCTTTCTCTTCTTTTTTTTCAAATCTAAAAACCTTTTTTATTTACATAGGCTGATACTTTATGTGGTATCGCTGTGTGGCAGCAGTTCCTCATTTGGACAGAGGGGGGCGCGCGTCACAAAAACCGGAAGTAGGAAATGCAGTCAACGTCGACGTGCGAAATTCAAACTTCTGTAACAATTAACATTTGTGCCAGAGGGCTGTAGGGTGGATGTTAACCATATCTGCAGTCTGTTTTTTTCAGCCTTTAAAAGACACATTTAGGTAAAGTTACAATGCGAAAAGCGTCATTAATTTGCACTGTAGGAACGCAGCATTTATGTGTTTCATTTCCAACTCTTTCGGTGTTTTTAATGACTTTAGCTCTGCGTTAGTAGAGCAGAGCCAACTGAAGCTAACACAGATGTTAGCTAATGTCTGCTAGCAAGAGACGCGTGTTATAAATGTGTTTTTCGGTAAATGTCGCAATATTTAGCCATTAGCGGTGTCATTAAAGCTGGTTCTGTGTTCCTGTGTTCTCTGACCGCAGGGAGGTGAACACCGTGCGGCTGAAGCAGAGAGGATGCCCGTGGAGAGGACGGAGCCCCGCGGAGCCGACGAGCTCCACAAATACTATGAAATCTATGAAACCATAGGCTCAGGTAATGTGTGTGTCAGTGTTACTGTTTTGACTTAAAGTTTGGTCACTGACATTCTCTCCCTAATGTGTGTGTGTGTGTGTGTGTGTGTGTGTGTGTGTGTGTGTGTGTGTGTGTGTGTCTGTCTTTTTCAGGAGGTTTTGCAAAAGTCAAACTGGGTCGACACATTTTGACGGGAGAAATGGTTGCGATTAAAATTATGAACAAGAAGGACCTTGGGGTGAGTGAAAATAGATACTTTAACCCTTTCGTGCATGAATTATTAGAACCATAATCAAGCTTTTTTTCCTGAATGTTTTTATCTCTCTTTAGGCATGAAAAAAAAAAACAATGCAATTGATTTTTTTTCATAAAGTTACAAAAATGTCCACTCAGCTGGACACCATGGGCTTAATGTTAGAAGCAAAGAAATATGTATTTACTGATATACTGCGTGAAAACTATGAAATAAAAACATTTTTAATCCTGCTAATCTCACGTTTTCTCACATTTTAACATACTCTAATACTAGTTGTTACTCACTTCATGGAGATAATATGCAAAAAAAAAACCAAAAAACTTTTTGTTTAGAAAAACAAAAAAAACTGTTAATTACAGTCTAATAACAATTAACAATTTTTTTTACACTCAAACATGTTACTGCAGATCAGGTTTATCTAGAACAGCATAGTTACAGTAATAGTATGAATTGCATTGTATGAGATGATGCATAAACGTCCACTGTGTTGGCTGATATGGAACTAAAACAACAAAATCCATGAATATACAGGGTGGGGAAGCAAAATTTACAATGAACATTTAGTTGTTTTTTCTCAGCAGGCACTACGTCAATTGTTTTGAAACCAAACATATATTGATGTCATAATCATACCTAACGCTATTATCCATACCTTTTCAGAAACTTTTGCCCATATGAGTAATCAGGAAAGCAAATGTCAAAGAGTGTGTGATTTGCTGAATGCACTCATCACACCAAAGGAGATTTCAAAAATAGTTGGAGTGTCCATAAAGACTGTTTATAATGTAAAGAAGAGAATGACTATGAGCAAAACTATTACGAGAAAGTCTGGAAGATACTATTAAAGAAGAATGGGAGAAGTTGTCACCCGAATAGTTGAGGAACACTTGCGCAAGTTTCAGGAAGCGTGTGAAGGCAGTTATTGAGAAAGAAGGAGGACACATAGAATAAAAACATTTTCTATTATGTCAATTTTTTTGTGGCAAATAAATTCTCATGACTTTCAATAAACTAATTGGTCATACACTGTCTTTCAATCCCTGCCTCAAAATATTGTAAATTTTGCTTCCCCACCCTGTATAAGAGAACAGCTTTGAACAGATGTCCACTGTAATGACCACTATGCATCTTTTAATTCTGTGGCAAATGTGTTCATAAATGTTTGGCTTTTAGAGTACTAGCACCTCAAATGTTCCCAAAATAACAAAGAAAACAAAAATCACAAAAAAATACCAACACAAAGTCCAGAGGTAAATGTACTTACTATATTGAGAGATATATTGAGAACTTTTCAGACTATATGAAAATGTGATCACAGCAACTTACCACACCCATGACAGGTTCATTGTCTTGATTTTCTGACAGGCAACCTAAAAAAGTATTATATAGATCAAGTAAAATGAAAAGTTTTTAAAAATGTCTTGATATATTTGTCTTAATGTTTTCCAGCCTTAGTTGACAAAGTTTTTACATTTGTTTTGTTCTGTATTAGCTGATGTATTCCACATAATTTTGAACATTGCTTGTCTTCTTGGGATCCGTATGAAGTAATCATGACAGCAGAATTAACAGATTTAAGAAAATGCAGTACAAATAAAATGGAATAAGGCTGAGCTAACAAAACATGTAATAAAAAGTAACAGGAAGTACACGGAGAACAAATGATGTTATTGCTTTCCACAGGATGATCTTCCTCGTGTGAAAGTGGAGATTGAAGCAATGAAAAACCTCAGTCATCAGCACGTCTGTCGTCTCTACCAAGTTATTGAGACCTCCACCCAGATCTTCATGGTGTTGGAGGTAATTATCCAACACACATAGATATACACAGTATCCGTGCATATAAATATTGATGTTTTTCTTTGTTCTCTCCCCATCCTTTACTTCCTGCCTTTCAGTACTGCCCAGGCGGAGAGTTGTTTGACTACATCATTGCAAAAGACCGTCTTTCAGAGGAGGAAACCAGAGTATTTTTTAGGCAGATCGTGTCTGCAATTGCTTACGTCCACAGCCAGGGTTATGCACACAGAGACCTTAAACCGGTAAAATAACCATACATATTAAAAAACTATGTATATGAAACAATATCTGAAGTTAATAAACACATAAATAAGATTTATTTCGGATTTGTCTTGTTGAATCTTTGCTGCCATGTTTCTCTTTCAATTTTAGGAAAACTTGCTGATTGATGCAGACCACAATTTGAAGCTCATTGATTTTGGCTTATGCGCAAGACCTAAGGTACATGATATTTCCTTTCTTACTGTGTGTATCAGGTCCTCTAAGAGATTTATCAAAGCAATGTTTGTACTAAAAATAGGTTTCAAACTGTGTATTTGGCCTGTACTTGTCAAAATCTTGAAATATTTTGTCCCTCAAAATTCATGTCTATGAAATTCAAGAGCCTAACAGATGGAAGCCCATAAGACAAGTATGTGCGTACATTTTAGTTACTGCATGTTGATATGGTGCATACATGTGTTTTCTCTCCTAGGGAGGTCTGGGCTATGAGCTTATGACGTGTTGTGGAAGCCCTGCTTATGCTGCTCCTGAGCTCATTCAGGGAAAAGCATATATAGGTTCAGAGGTGAGACATGCAGACGGGATGCTTCTTATGTAACATCCAGAAATGCAATTGCATATTTTTTTTAAACCCACAAAACATTTGTTTTTCAACTAAAATTAATGATTACCTGCCTGTTCCACATTTTGGACTTTTCATGGTGTTCTGGTCATATTCGCTGGTGCATGACTCCGTGCAACTGAGCTGTGAAATCCTTGCTGTAAGACTTGAAGCTGAAATACTGCTGTGTGATATGTAACTTTCAGGCTGACGTGTGGAGTATGGGAGTGCTGCTGTTCGCTCTGCTCTGTGGATACCTGCCTTTTGATGATGATAACTGCGTGGTCCTCTACAGGAAGATTACGGTAAGAATGTGTTTGCAATGTTTTCGAACCAGTTGCTATGATGTAGAACCCACCTCGAGAATAGTTTTACATTTGACATAATAGGATTAATTTAATTAAATGAGAAAATTTCTGTCTTTTTGCTAAAAATATTATGGTTGTAGCCTCACATTCAAAGAACAGATACTTGTGGTGTCAGTGTTACAATATGTCTTATCTTGAGGAAGAAAATGAGCTTACTCTTCTTTAGTCAAATTGTTCCTTTTAGTGTGCTATTTTGTAAAAGCTCTCCCTAAACAAAACAGGATCAGAGGACAAAATGCTTTTTTTCTCATTTTGCTTCCAGGTTACTCGATTTATGTGTCTGTTATGAGACTGTTGTGGAAATTATAACCACCTAAATTATTTTTTTTTGTCCTTGTTTTTGCTTACTTTTTAAGAGAGGTAAATATGACAATCCACATTGGCTTTCTCCAGGCAGTATCCTCCTCCTCAACCAGATGATGCAGGTATGTATTCCGCTGTTCCCTCTGTCTTTTACCATCCACCATCTCTCAGGTATTATTTATTTGGTAAAAACTCATTTCGTTAGTTGTTTCACTTTTGAGAATTATTTTTATTAGATCATCATAAATAATGTCTGATGTCCTTGCATCATACATACATTGGATGTTTAGATGAGGTTAGGGGAAGTCTTCTGTATATTGAGCTGTAGTTTCTATGTGTGCCCTGCAGGTGGACCCCAAGCGGCGTCTCAGTGTCAGGCAACTACTGGACCATCCCTGGGTGCTGAAAGAGTACAACAGTCCTGTGGAGTGGCACAGCAGACGGCCGGTATTTTCACCCAAACACACACAAATATGCTGTTACAGATACATCCATAAACATTTTGGCAACATATTGGCTATTTACTTTCTCTTCATGTTGTACCATGAGTTTAATTATTTTTGTCGTATTTGCCCTTCTTATTGCTTTCACCATACAACTACTTTGCCTGAAACAATAAAAAACACAGTACAAGCATTAAATTGTGAGAAGTATTATCTTTGCTCATACACTAAAAAAAAAGTGAAAATGTTATCTTTGTTGGTGTGAACAGTTTGGGTCTTTTTGTAGCTTGGTCACATAGATGAAGACTGTATCACCGAGATGGCGGTCAACATGAAGCGATCAAGAGAGAGCACAACAGCACTGGTGAAGGAGGTTTGTCCTGTTTTACCAGTTAATTTCATTGTGTTTTTGATGGTGACATCTTAAAAACCTGATATGTATGATCATATTCAGCCTTTTTAATCTGCCTAAATATTGTTTTGCACAGCCACTGGTAGATATGCTCTGTAATTTGTTTTATTTGTGACAGTGGCGATACGACCACACCACAGCTACCTACCTTCTGCTGCTGTCAAAGAAGCAAAGGGGCAAGCCTGTCAGACTGCACGCTCAACCAGCTTTCTATGAGGACTCCTGCTCTCCATTGCACCAGGGAATCCAGGTCAGACTGGGAACCACAACTGCCACAGTCCTCTATTCTGCATGCTCTGGCTTAGTCCTTCTTCCTCATCTTATATCTTACTTTGAATAATGCAGTCCTGTTGGGTCTGTAGATCTTGTTTTGCAGAAGATCCTTTTGTCTTAACTAGCTGTTATTTATTTACTCTCCTGCTTTCCAGTCAAAGGAAGCCCTTCACTTCAGTGAGGATGAGGATGCTGTCATTGTTGGCTCTCTGGACTTCTGCTCTGACTACATTGATGATTACCCATGGTCTTCAGTTACACCACATACACCTCAGAGAGTGAGAGAAACCCCAAATAACAAGGTAACGGCATGCTAAAGTTAAGATTAATATGAGCATGTTTTTGCTGTGTCATCAGAGTAAATTTGCAAAAAGGAATGAGTTTAAATTAATTATGCTTTGACTTGTAGCTGTAATGAGTTCATTAACATCATATTTCCCTCTTTGTTGCATCCCTGAAGAGAGTGGGATCTCCTGCAATGGAGAGGAGGTATGGACACAGCCCGACTCCCGAGAGGGGGCGAACAGCAGCACACCACCGCCAGGAGAGACGGGACAGAGACAAAACCAGAGAAAACAAGGAGAATATTGCTGTGCAGGAGAAGGATGCTGAAAAATTCTTATTGCCTCCTCCTCATACTCCTGTGTCCAGTAAGAAGAATGCACGACCCGCCAAGAATGTTTTGACCACACCTAATCAAAATGTCAATGCAGTTTCACCTAAAGGTAAGAACAGGCTCTCTGCAACTTAATAATAACAGCGCTAACAAGTACTCTTAAAACTGAACTTCAGGTCATTTTGATTGCATACATAATTGTTTCAATTCTGAACAAGGGCTTAAAGTGGAATCTCTTAGAATATTTGCATTAGCCGACTGCCCCTCTCAATGTTGCTCTCTTTCGCCATTTATCTGTCTCTCTCCTCGTCTCATGCAGCTTTCATAATCACAAGTGCCACATCCACATGCCACGCATTTGCAAGTAAATTGTCTTCTGGTAATAAACTCATTTATTGGGCCTGTTTTTATCCCAAAGCCACTCATATTTCTATGATTTAGCTGTCATTGGGCTACTAAAAATGGACACACTCATTTACTGACACACACAGTTATCACTGTCAACGTGCAAAGGTGAGGTTATTATCAGGAAGCTAATTCTATTCACTTATCTATGAATGAAGGACACTAATATGAATGGAGAATCATTAAAGTCTTAATTATTTGTCAAAGTGACTTTTCTGCTCAGATGTCCAGCGTCATTAGCGTCTCTTTTCAACCTGGACTCAACCCGGCCCAGGCAACACAGCGGACCAAGCCTTGTGTTAAACCCTCAGACCTGGTCTCCTTACAGCCCTCTGTTCTCTAAGCTGCTCTGCAAACATGCTGCCTCTGATATACTTGTCCACACATACACCATGGTCTGTGTGTGTCTGTCCCTAGGCGTGTGCTGTGACAGGTGTAGCTGTCTCTTTCCTCTGCTCACTGTCCCACGTGGGCTGTAGTGACATGTGTTCTCTCGCCACTAAAGCCTAACTCTGTGTGCGCACATGTGTGTGTGACTGTGTTTGTGTCAGGCTGCTTGTCTTGGTGTAGACAAAAGCCTATGTATAAAACTCCTATGTCACGGGATGAAATGTCTATTTACTTTTCATCCCGTGTACTGCTCCCCTTTTGTCACCACTTCTATGATTAGAAAAAAATATCCTATTCAGTTCCTAATATATGAACACTTTTTACAGCTTTGAGAGCTATTTTTAAGGCTGCATAGTTCAGTATTAAATCTAAATATTTGACAGTTTGTGCAAATGTTGGTGCATGTAATATGTATTTGTCTTTACAAATATTATTTGCTTAGAGGTAGTAGCTGTTGGTTGCAACATTCACTTATTTTAACCAGGTTTTTGTGCGTTATAGGTGGAGGCAGTGCCGCTAAAGAGCAGAACAAGAAGAAGGTAGCAGAGACCAAGGAGCCTGCAGACCTTGAAATAGTGGCTTTGAGTCCTGAGCGAAGGTAAGTGATGTTCAGGAGTCAGAAGCAGGGATATGGAGTATGTAGGCAGTTAGAGTAAAGACTGTCACTGACAGGACAGGAGATGCCTCAGACTATTGTTCTCATCAAAAAGTTACCGGTGGGCTAAAAGATTCATTACTATTGAGAAGTCGAGCACAACCTCCTTCTCTAAATTTAAGCATGTAACAAGAGCATGAATGAGCAGTATTATTAAATGCATCAATTAGTATTATTTGATTTAATTAAAATGGAAGTAATTGGGTTGAAAAAAATAGTGATATGATGTAACACCCTGGCTTGTCCCCAGGTCTCGCTCTTTGGATATGGCAGGTCTGGAAGACAGCGGGAAGAAGAAAAGAGCAGGGAAAGTGTTTGGGTCATTGGAGAGAGGCCTCGACAAGATGATCACCATGCTCACTCCCAGCAAGAGACGAGCTCTGCGTGATGGTCCTCGTAAGATCAAGGTGAGCACTTGGACACCACACAAACATGAGGCGTTACATAGTTAGTTTCTTCATGGGTTAGTCTTTTTAGTTGTAGTTTGACTTTTGAGTATTTCAGTTATATATCAGTTTATTTTCATGTCTTCCTATAGGTTCAGTACAATGTGACCCTGACTAGCCAGACCAACCCAGATCAGGTTCTTAACCAGATTCTCTCCATCCTGCCCACAAAAAACGTTGATTTCACACAGAAAGGGTAAGGAAACACACCATTCTTTCTTACTAAGACTACTCATCATATCATTCAATGTAAAACATTCTGTATATTTTTTTTTCTTGTTCCCATTCAGGTATACTCTTAAGTGCCGGACATGGGGTGACTTTGGGAAGGTGACCATGGCCTTTGAGTTGGAGGTGTGTCTTCTGCAGAGGCCAGAGGTTGTTGGAATTCGGCGCCAGAGGCTGAAGGGGGACGCCTGGGTCTACAAGCACCTTGTGGAGGACATCCTCTCCACATCCAGTATTTGAGGGAGCCAAAGTCTTTTTTTTTTTTTTTCCTAATCTTTATTTCAAACATGTAGACTGTGAAATGAAAACAAAACCAACCAACAAAATATTAGTAATGATAGTCAGCACTTTTCACCTATTTCAAAATCTGGGGACTGTTTTTTTTTTCATTAATATAATACCATTTCTGCAGTGTCTCAGCACAGTAATGATCTGTGTTTCATTATTCGTGTTAAATATTGTCTTAAGGGCAGCCTGCTGCCCCCAGAGTAAGTGTTACAGTAAATATATGAGCGGCACGTGTTTGGCTCCTGTACAGTAGTTTTACATAGAATATTGTATGGGTGTTTTTTTTTGTTTTGTTTTGTTTTGTTTTCATTTCACATTAACAATTAAGTGAAAGGGATTCTGTTTCAGTTCTCTTGAGATGAAAACATGTGTATGAAATGTAACAAGATTATTTCCGCTATACCTACTAGCTGCTTGTTACCATATTTATGTTGATGTTATTCTCCCCTGTAGGTATAACTCGGATCGACTAACAAAGAAACAGAGCATTATTAATTTACTGTCATTAGTTTTTATGTACATATGTTTACAAATCTTCAGTCATGTTATTTTAGATGTTTGTATTGTCTGTTCTGACTTTTTAATGGTGCTTTTGTGGTTTTCATTGTCTGTCGCATTGTGTCTGTAAAAGTACTACTTGCGATTTTAAAAGGAGTAAAATAAATACTTTTGATAATTGTGGCATGCCTGCATTTACTGTGTGACTATTCTAGCTTTATGGAGACTGATGATGGAGTTGAAATCAGCTTCTTGACATCACATGTCTCCTGTATTCATTCAGCAGTTTGACAGAGCAGTTTTGTGTTTTACACTCTGTCACCATCCACCTGTTCAGTGTCTCTTCTTGTTTAGTGCAGATTGATGGTGACAGTTTAGCGTAGAGACAGCATTTTTGAGTTTATTTGACAAGTGATAGAAATGACTGGTGACGTGTGTCAGATGTCTGCAATATTATTTCACTTTAGAGACTTAACTTTTTGTAAATGATTAGTGCCTAAATGTTAGTTTAGATTGGAGTATTTTCATTTTTAGCAATTCATTCAGTAGATAATACATATACCAAAGTTCCATTGCCTCTTAGCTCATTGAAATAAAGGACTGAGTGTAAAATTGCAACCCCCTGTAAGAATAATGAACAAGCTTCTGTGTTCAAAATGGTGGATGATCATTGTTATTGCAGAGAGCTGTAGGAGTGTGATTGTAGTGACTGGTCTGAGTGGCTAAATAATGATCATTGCCTTAGGTTGTGCGCTGCAGGTAATGAATTCAGAGTTGTTTCCGCATCTGAACGGAATACAACACTACAGAAAACTCCATAGGCTCTCCTTTACCTCTCTTTGTTAAAGACAAGAAGCCACTTAGTCATGGCAGTGTTGCAGCTGATTGGCATTTATTTGTGGCAGGCTCTCCTTGGCGTCTCAGCAGGAAGGAGGAGATTAATGGTGAGTTGAGGTGATGATAAGGGGGGTTTAACCTTAATAGAGTCTAAAGAGGGTGGGGGGTATGATGATAATTTAAGACAGAGGTGAAGGTTAGAGTAAACGGGCACACACACACAAAAAAAAACCCTCCTCTATTGTTCCAGTGGTGGCAATGACTCCCGCTGAGCAGAGGTTGAAGGATCAGAGCTGTGCTTGTGTGCACGTAGTGTGGACAACAGCTGGACCTCAGCTCCTGTCACCGTAATGGAACACCTCAACCCCTGCTCTTTTCGGCCCATTCTGATTTCCTCCTTATCCTCAACCTTTTACAGGCTGCATGTACCTTTCATCTAAAATCTATAGGTCCTATCACATTTGGTTTGTGTGAGTTTAACCTCTTGAGACCCAGCAATGCATTTTTTTTTTCTCCAGGGAACAAGCATTTTACAGCTTTACTCAAATAATTAAATAAAGAAATAAAACTGTCAACCGCAAAGGACATTCTATGAATTTAAAAAACTGATCTGATAAAATTGGTGCATTATGTTGTTTCCAATCAAGACAGTTATTTGATGTAAGAAAGCCACAACTTTTATTTTCCTGGCTCCCGGGAGATCAATCCATTCTTAGTGCTTGGAAAAGAAACAAACAGAGTTAATAAAATGCTCCACAAATTTCTGACATTTAGATGATCCAATCCAATCCAACTTTATTTGTAAAGCACTTCAAAACTACCACGGTGGACCAAAGTGCTGTACAGAAAAATAAATAAAAACCAGAATGACAGAGTAAAATTCAAGAATAGATTAAAAATAAATAAATAAAAATACAGAAGAATAGATAAAACCTGAATAAAAGAACAAAATACAAGAATAGATTAAAAACATAAAAAGCTGTATAATTTTAAAAAAACAACAAATAAGAACAATAAACCAATACCAAATAAAACAACTGAATAAAAATAATACATTCAAACATCTCACGTGGTCTCAAAGGCCAAGGAGAAAAAATGGGTTTTCAGAAGGGATTTAAAAACAGACAGAGAGGAGGCCTGTCTGATGTAGAGAGGCAGATTGTTCCAAAGTTTAGGAGTTGAGGATGATGACACAAGGAGTCTGAAATGTTGCTGTTGTCCCTCCATTCACACAGATGGCGCTGAAATCCCTTAACCCAAGCTGTGTTTCTCAGTCCATGCAGCTTTGAAAATTCCTCCAAGAGGTTTCAGAAATATCCAGGGTGGTGATTAATGAATTAAAGCTGAAACACTCAGCAGAATATAGAGCAGTGGGACGTGTACAGTAACCCTTTGTATCAGGCTAACATAGAGGAGCACAGTGGAGCAGTGTTGGGTGAGTTGACCTGTTTTCTTTGATTAACAGCAGGAAAAGTGTCAAAATGTGCAGTAACTATCTTTAAATTGTGTGAATACTTGAACAGATTTGGGCAGCTTTGTAGCTAAATGATTTTTTGTTGTTGTTGTTTTCAGACTTGTGGGTGCATAAGTGAGCAAGAGAAATGAGGCTTTTACTGGCAGTGGCCCTCATTCTTCTTTTCCTTTGTGAGTTTATGTTTCTTGAGAAGTGCTATTATACCGATACGGTCCAGCAATTTTGTTGTGTGTTTTCATGAGGCAACTGCATGACACATTTCTGTTTTGTTTGTTCTTCTGAGTATTTGTACACTTCTCACTTTCAGGGATACACAAGGCCAACAACAATGACAACTTGCATGGAAGTGCTTGTGAGGTAACTTGAAGAAAAAAACATGAATAATGTAGTTAGGCTGATGCATGACAGTAGTACATTGTTTCCCAGGACAAAGACGGATCCCATGAAACAATAGTTCAGAAAGTATCAACACATCTCATAATTAACTTCTTATTTCTTTTCATTGCAATGTGCAGACCTCAAATATGTATAAATGGCTTAAAGGAGAGGGAAAAAAATTTACCCATTTTTTTTAATCTTCATTATCATATCAGGTTAAAGTTTATTTGCATTTAAGGTACATTTACTGTATTAAAATGCAATAAAAAAAATAGGTTACCCCCGGCCCTTTCAACCCTTAAAATCTATAAATAACATAAATTATGCAATAAAACAATATCTGTGAATAATTAAAATAAATCATAAAATAACCATTGCAGCAATGGAGAATGAATAAAAGCGAAGGCAGTACAAGCAACTTCCATAAAACCATAAACAGCTCTACATTCATCATCATCTCTTATCATCTGTGTTCTTCCTCTTCTTCTGGTCTAGGCTCTGTCCATGAGCAAGGCCGCTGTGTCCATCCTCCTATCTCCTCTGTCTTTTTACTCATGGCTGACCTCCACACTGGTCAGACTTATCCTGTCCATCCCGGCTCTTGTCCTCCAGTCCCTCAGTCACTCCATCCTGCTGCTTGTGGCCTGGCCGTGGTGCATCGCCTCAGTCTGCTTCTCCATGCTGATGACCTGCCTCCATGTAGCTTTGTATGTGCTTCACCTGGCCCTGGTGGTTGGAGTAGTCGCCATTTTGACTCTTACACAGCATGGTACCGCTGAAGAGAAAGTACAACACCAGCGAAAGACAGTGAAAAAACACAACACCAGAGGTGAAGTGAAAGAGTTTGACTGTAGAGTTGTGCAGCAAGGCTGAAAAATAGTGGTGTGTTTTCTTGAATAAAAAAAATCACTTTCTTGATTTGTTTGGGCCTGCTTTTACCTTCATTTATTTAATTAACATATCTTTGCAGTAAATTTGTACATAGATTCTGTGTGTAAATTGGCTTTGGGACACACTGTAGAGAAGCAACAGGAAAAAAAACTGATTAGTGTGCGTCCATGTGACCTAAATGAGGGTGAAAATGTATCTGCTAGTTGCTACTTTACCCAGCTTCTTTCTGTAGTCCACTTATCTATCTCTCTCATTTACTCTCTCCTCCACTTTAAACGTGGGCCCCCAATTATCTGCGGATTGTTGTGCTGTTTTCTTCCCATCTACCGATGTTATCATTAGACGTGTCTGTCAAATGGAGATGAGCGGATAAGAGAAAAAGAGGGAGGAATAAGGGAAATTTTCTGCATTCATTCCGTCAGCATCTTTAAATGTGTGTTTGTGCAGTGTGGCCCAGCAATAGTAGGCATGCAAACCATATTCCTGAAAAACACTAATAAAGGGAGTTAACAGCGAGAGAAACTACATGTGGTATAGGCATTGAGCCAAGACAGCTAATGCTCGGCCAAGCAGTAAACAGTATGTGCTGACACACACTGGCTCTCAGATCTCAGGAAAGCATTAAAAATTGCACGAAAAAACAATTTTATCAAAACTATTAACACTCTAGCCAAAGAGTGTAGCCATGAAAGTAATGGGTGAACTTTCAGTGCTGCTGTGTGTATGTGTGTGTGTGAAAGAGACAGACAGAAAGACAGAGGGGAAATGAGGCTGGATCATAGAGATTTATTACATGGCCGTGGCATCCTAATTAGCATAAAGACTGGACCGGCCCACTCAAGCAGAGAATTAAAAACCTTAATTGTGCTGTCAGCCTTCCTCTCTCTTTCTCACTGTTGACTCTACTTCATTTCACTCTCATTCGTCTCCCACTCTCCTCACCCTCTCCTCTCTGCTTACGAAGTAGCCTCCGTCTGTGCTGTTTAATTGTTGGTCATAAATGGGAAGCGGGATGTTTGTAATTGTCTCAGAGATGGAAAGAGAATGACGGAGATCGGCTGGAGAGGAGGACATGGAAGAGCTTTTCTATTCTGACAGTGGAGAGCGGGGAAGCTATTTATCAAATATTTGTTTGAAAGAGGAAAATTAACTTGGCAGACACTCGCAAAGACACACTGGTGGGATTTGATCCCAGGCCAGACTCTGTCGACAAGTGGAGCCAAAGGTTTAGAATGGAACTGACGGAGACAGCAAAGGAGTTGAAAAGGAATTAGACGAAAAGATGAAACAGTAACAGCAAATTTATATATTGACCAGTAGAACTAATACATTAGATGTTCTTTTTTTATATGTATATTTAGTAAACTATGTGTAATTCCCCCCTCATGCTAAGGAAAAGAAAAGTGATGCAAGGGATTTTGATAAATAGCTTGTACATGCTAGTGATGGGGACAAGACCGCCTATGTCGAGACCGAGTTAAGACCGAGTCGAGACCAAGTCTTTCAAGAGTCGAGACCGAGTTGAGACCAAGACCATAACAACAAGTCAGTTTTCAGACAATGCATCCTTGTTCATATTTCACCTTAAATAAAACACACAAATCATTCTCTTCCACACATTTTTTTATTTAAATTTATTTGTAATGATGGACAATTGGATTTTTTGTTAACATGAACATAAGAAAAAGTCTGTTGGTTTCGAGGACTCACTCTGAAATTACGAGTCCTTCTCTTCACACTGTGGTCTGAGACTGAGTCAAGACTGAGTCCTTGATGGGTCAAGTCTGAGACGAGACTGAGAAAGCAGAAAATGGTCTTGAGACCAGTCTCAAGTCCCAGACCGGGCTCGAGTACTACAACACTTGTACATGTATACAGATGACAAAGTCACATAAAAACCACTACTTGTTAAAGTGTCTTAGTAAGGTTGTGGTAGACCGTGGGAGTGAAACCCTGGAATAACATCACCTTGTTTAAGGAGGAGAGTGATATCACATATGTATAAAACCTCTCACAGAAATCTGTCTGGCCTGAAGCACCGTATTCCTGGAAGAGACCACAACTACCACTGCTTTTTCCTTTCATTTGTCACCAATCTTCTCTGATCAGCTTTAACATTATGACCACTGACAGGTCATGTGGTAATTAATTTTATTATTTTGTTACAATGGTTCCTTTCAGCAGGTAGGATATTTTAGGCAGCGAGAGAACATTTAGACCTTGAAGATGAGTGAGTCGGACAAGAGCTGGTGACACTGACTTTGACTTGATGACTGGGTCAGAACATCTCCATCACTGCAGATGGGCACCTACCAAAAGTGGTCTAAGGAAGAACATCAATGTAATGTTCTGGACACACAAATCTGATCCATGGAGGCCCAAAGCCATTAATTAAAGAATCTGCTGCTGATGTCTTGGTGCCAGATACTAGAGCACATTTTCAGATGGTCCTTTGAGTTCAGGCCTCAGGTCAGAGCTGTTGTTGGGGACTTACACAACATCAGGCAGGTGGTAATAATGATATTTTCCTACAGATGCTCAATCAGGTTGAGATCTTGTTGTCCATCCTGACAAAACCTTTAGTAATGTAGGAAATCAAAAGTCACTCACAACATTACACCTGTCCACTTTGCTGCTTCCAAGGTCAAAATGCTCACTTACTACCCACTGAAAGGTGCTATTAGTCAACATTTTTATCACTTCACCTATATAGTGGTCATAATGCAGTGGCTGACTGCTCTATATCACGTAGATTCACCAATATGAAATGTTCTACGAGTTAAAGATCCTGTACAGACTTTCTACGTGATCTTGGAAAAAGTCTCATTTTTATATATATGCCTGATCGTAGTCCTCAATTTAAAATGAGATTATCAGCACCAAAATAGGTTATCTCCAAAGGCTATTTCCAGCTTCCCTGGTCGGGTCGGACAAGACTGGACTGATTTATGGCAGACTTACTTCACTATGACAACACCACACTGACCGGCAGTTTAGCAGTGAGAAGTAAGCTGAACGAGTGAGGAGTAAGATCTGTCCTTTTTCCTACAGAAAGGAATTTGTTGGATTTATTTTGTTGTGATG
Source organism: Sphaeramia orbicularis (assembly GCF_902148855.1). Lineage (NCBI taxonomy): Eukaryota > Metazoa > Chordata > Actinopteri > Kurtiformes > Apogonidae > Sphaeramia > Sphaeramia orbicularis. Next base: position 41,136,870 of record NC_043957.1, read on the forward strand.
GTGGACACTGGAACTGGAGCTGGACTGACAGAAAGAAAAAGAAAGATAAACGGGACAGTGATAGAGCACAGACTAACACAGCAGTAAACCTCTGCTTTGGTTTGAACTGATGGATAGAACTAAGGGAGTTAAAGGAATGAAAACAGAGCTGGAGTTGTCCCTCTTCCTTCTCCACAGGTACATAATGCTTCTGTTCTTTAAACATATGCATTGGAACATTGTATTTGACTATAGTGTCTGTTGGTAGCTCAGTCAAACACTTAGTAAACACTTGTGTGTTAGCCACAGGGCTAGCTCTGTGATGTGGCTAATCTGTTTAATTTGGAGCATTGTTTCAGTCCCAAACTAAGGGCTTTGGAAGGTGAGACTGAAATGGTTCTGTATGGAGCTGAATGTTCATGCCGGGGCCTGGATACGGAACTGTCCTTCAGGAACAAGACCATTCTAACAGTAGAATGCTAGAATACAGAAGGCTGAAGCAGCTAGAGCTGAACTGCTAATGCAGAATGATGAAGATGTTGAATGACTGAAGGAATTTATAAAAATGACTGAATACTCTGTTGAAAAGCTAGTGCAAATGTATATTATTGGGACATGTCCTAGAACACCGATCTGTGAGGAACACTACAGAGTAAAAGAAACATAGAAGCAGGAGTCGGACTCCAAAGTTAGGTTCACTTTCGTTTTCACGCTAGTTATTAAAGCACGCAAAAAAAACAGACTTCATGAAGTTTACTTGTCACGTTTCAAATGTCATTTTGCACCTGCAAGATGCTGTCTGGAAAAAAGAAAAGCAGAGTTGTAAAGAGGATCTGCTCTTCAGTCACTAGCTTCAAATCAAATGCAGCCTTGGCCACAGTTGTGCCCTTACAACAGTAGGTGCTAGTGCTCATGGGAAGCGGAGTCTTTGCCCCTTAAAAACACCACCGATTCCGGCCGAAGGTGTCACTGCAATCCACTTTAAAGGAATTCTCCGTACAGGACCTTTAAAGCAGTTGATTCTTTCTAGCCAAGTGAGTATTGCTGTTTTAAAATTTCATATCAGTCTTTTCTTTTTCTTCTTTTTGTTTGTTATTAGATCTTTGTCTAGGTTCAGACGATGACCCATTAGAAATTTTTTGATAGACTTACCATGCTGCCATCCTTTTGTATTTCTTTAATATTGTCTTATTATTGGTTTCAATCTTTTTTTTTTAATCTAATACAGTTCTTTAATTTTTTCGGTTATTCTTAATGTTTCCATTTTGTTTTACCTACAAAAAGCACTAGACTTGAGTATTTCATTTCATTCCCATGAGATAAGATAAGATTTTATTTGTCACAGTTATACATGGTACAATGCACAGTGAAATGTATTTTTGTTCCTGCCACCAATAATAATAGTAAAATACTAATTATACATGCAGCACACAACCTAAAAATAGAAATATCAATGTATATCTTTAAAAAGTGTCAAGGAGTGAAAAAAAGAAGCAAACATGTTCTGGCACAAAGTTGTTTCCTTGTAAATTGTGTCTGTGTCCAAAAACTACACCTTTATTTACTAATCTATATTATAAAAGGGAAGTAGACTCTGTCTGTGTGTCTCGGGAATCACACAAAATCTGGAAAGAGCTGGCTGCTGCAGTTTGGCATACTGATGTATTTTTGGTCAAGGAAGAGACTAGCAAAAACTACAAGTTGATGAGACCAATGTTTTGGGAGATATTGGTAATTTTGAAATGCAATAGCCTCCCAATGGCCAATAATGTTGCTATGCCCAGAATCAATAGCCACTTTTATCAGAGATCCTGGAAAAAAGGTGAGATGGTGATCCCACACTTTTGCCACCACTGAACGATTTCCACAGCCAAGCCACAGGAGTAACAGAGGTGAGGCAGGCAGGACTATTACACTGCAAACCTGCATTCCAGAATCAAAGGAGCAGTAATGCAGCGCAGCATATAGCGTGACGTATAACTTGCGTGTTGGAAATACCCGAGTCCGCCTGTCTTTCACTGTTCCTCAAATGTTAACATGGATAGAGTCCTTGTTGAGCCACATTATGCAATAAATTCCCATTATGTAATAAAAGTTCAAAATGTAATAAGAATGTCACGTCGTCTTGTAATAAAGCCGCATTATGTAATAAACTGACGTTTTTTGTAATAAACTACATCAACACATTATATAGTAAATTTTTCACATTATGTAGTAAGTTATTACAATTTGAGAAGTTTATTACAAAATGCACTCAACACATTTTTATTTTTTTTTTAAATGTAATAACATGGTTCATTATGTAATAACAATCCAAATTAATATAATTTCAGAGCAATTTAGAAGAAATTAGTCACAGGAGCTACAGGTAATGTAATCAGAACTTTAACCACACAGTTTAAAGATTAATACAGCACACTGTTATTATATTGCCGTGTCAGTTGTGTCTGATACAGTATCTCATGATCTTGGAAAAATGTTCCTTGACACCCTCAGATTGAACAACAAACATGTATTGTGTGTTTTATCAATTTATGTCACAGAGATAAGCTCCAGTCCATACGTGAACGGTCTTCCCTGTCTCTCTGCGCCTTCCGAAAATTGACTACATAATGCATTGAGGTAGTTTATTACAAAATGTGTCAGTTTATTACATAATGCAGCTTTATTACAAGATGACGTGACATTCTTATTACATTTTGAACTTTTATTACATAATGGGAATTTATTACATAATGCGGCTCAACAATCCCATTCATCACATTCATCATATTCATCACATTCATCACAATCATCATATCCATCATACTCATCACATCCATCACATTCATCATATGTATCACATTCATCATATTCATCACATTCATCATATTCATCATCATATTCATCATCACATTCATCACATTCATTATATTCATCATATTCATCATCACATTCATCTTATTCATCATATTCATCACATTCATCATATTCATCACATTCATCACATCCATCATATTCATCACATCCATCACATCCATCATATGCATCACATTCATCATATGGATCACATTCATCATATTCATCACATTCATCACAATCATCACATTCATCATATTCATCACATCCATCATATTCATCACATCCATCACATTCATCATATGGATCACATTCATCATATTCATCATATTCATCATCACATTCATCTTATTCATCATATTCATCACATTCATCACATTCATCACATCCATCATATTCATCACATCCATCACATCCATCATATGCATCACATTCATCATATGGATCACATTCATCATATTCATCACATTCATCACAATCATCACATTCATCATATTCATCACATCCATCATATTCATCACATCCATCACATTCATCATATGGATCACATTCATCATATTCATCATATTCATCACATTCATCACAATCATCATATCCATCATACTCATCACATCCATCACATTCATCACATTCATCATATGCATCACATTCATCATATTCATCACATTCATCATATTCATCACATTCATCACATCCATCATATTCATTACATCCATCACATCCATCATATGGATCACATTCATCATATTCATCACATTCATCACAATCATCACATTCATCATATTCATCACATCCATCATATTCATCACATCCATCACATCCATCACATTCATCATATGGATCACAGTCATCATATTCATCACAATCATCACATTCATCACAATCATCACATTCATCACATTCATCATATTCATCACATTCATCACATTCAATCATATTCATCATCACATTCATCACACTCATCACTTTCATCACTTTCATCACTTTCATCATATTCATGACATCCATCACATTCATCATATTCATCACATTCATCAAATTCATCACATTCATCATATTCATCACATTCATCATTTTCATCATATTCATCACATTCATCATATTCATGACATCCATCACATTCATCATATTCATCACATTCATCATATTCATCACATTCATCACATTCATCATATTCATCAAATTCATCACATTCATCATATTTATCACATTCATCAAATTCATCCCATCCATCATATTCATCATATTCATCACATTCATCACATTCGTCATATTCATCAAATTCATCACATTCATCATATTCAGTCATATTCATCACACTCATCACATTCATCACTTTCATCACACTCATCACTTTCATCACATTCATCATATTCATGACATCCATCACATTCATCATATTCATCACATTCATCAAATTCATCACATTCACCATATTCATCACATTCATCAAATTCATCACATTCATCATTTTCGTCATATTCATCACATTCATCATATTCATGACATCCATCACATTCATCATATTCATCACATTCATCAAGTTCATCACATTCACCATATTCATCACATTCATCACATTCATCATATTCATCACATTCATCATATTCATCAAATTCATCACATTCATCATATTTATCACATTCATCACATTCATCATATTTATCACATTCATCAAATTCATCCCATCCATCATATTCATCATATTCATCACATTCATCACATTCGTCATATTCATCAAATTCATCACATTCATCACATTCAATCATATTCATCACACTCATCACATTCATCACTTTCATCACACTCATCACTTTCATCACATTCATCACATTCATCATATTCATCACATTCATCACATTCATCATATTCATCAAATTCATCACATTCATCATATTTATCACATTCATCCCATTCATCTCATCCATCATATTCATCATATTCATCACATTCATCACATTCATCAAATTCATCACATTCATCACATTCACCATATTCATCACATTCATCAAATTCATCACATTCATCATTTTCATCATATTCATCACATTCATCATATTCATGACATCCATCACATTCATCATATTCATCACATTCATCAAGTTCATCACATTCACCATATTCATCACATTCATCAAATTCATCACATTCATCATATTTATCCCATTCATCCCATTCATCATATTCATCACAATCATCACATTCATCACATTCATCATTGTTTTCATCATATTCATCATATTCATCATCACATTTATCATATTCATCATCATATTCATCATATTCATCATCACATTCATCATATTCATCATACTCATCATCGTCATCATCACCATCATCTTCACCATATTCATCATCATCATCATATTCATCATCATCACATTCATCATATTCATCATATTCATGATCATATTCATCATCATTATTATCATCATCATCATCATCACCATATTCATCATCGTCATATTCATCATACTCAAATGTAATGTGCTAAATTAATCTTTAAACTGTGTGGTTGAAGTTCTGATTACATTACCTGTAGCTCCTGTGACTAATTTCTTCTAAATTAGTCTGAAATTATATTAATTTGGATTGTTATTGCATAATGAATCATGTTATTACATTTTTTTTAATAAAAATGTGTCAAATGCATTTTGTAATAAATTTCTCAAATTGTAATAACTTACTACATAATGTGAAAAAATTACTATATAATGTGTTGACGTAGTTTATTACAAAATGCGTCAGTTTATTACATAATGCGGTTTCATTACAAGATGACGTGACATTCTTATTACATTTTGAAGTTTTATTACATAATGGGAATTTATTACATAATGCGGCTCAACAGTCCTCCGCCCAAAGTGACAACAGCTCATGGATCTCGGCATCTCCCTAGTTCAGTATCTTTCTGGTGGCGCTGAAAAGTTTGTTTACTGCACACGGCCCACGTTCATTTTTAAATCGCCCCAGCATGGGGGTCGCACACATAATACGTCATCAAAACGTCACACCTTGGTTGTGGAACAGAAGGTGTTCCTTTTACATAGTGTTCCGGAATCATGATTCCACCTTTACCACGGCTCTGTTACTACCTCCAGAGGCATTTCAGAGCCGTGACAGAGGTGGGACCAAATAATGAAAGAATCAGATAAGGTCCGCACAACCTGTGAGCACCCAAAAAGTTTTATTCACCACAAGCAGTGACGTTTTGGGCCACACCCCTTCATCAGACGATCTCTGATCCGATTGTCTGGTGGACTGTGGTCCGAAATGTCACTACTTGTGGTGAATAAAACTTTTTGGGTGCTCACAGGTTGTGTGGACCTTATCTGATTCTCCACTGTTTCTCTGGGATCCTGCACACCTTTTAGTGACTGGATGTACATGTCATGATGTCTTTTCATGGGACCAAATGATCCCACCATTTTGTTTACACAGACATCGTTCCGGAATAAAGGTGAAATATTCCTGGAACAGAAGTGCTGTGTAAAAGGGGCTAGAGAATTATCATTGAGGTGGGTTACCTAGCACCAGATAAACAATAGGGCCATGTTGCCATGGTGTCACATTTCATGTGCAGAAACAGACATGGCACGGTTCAAATCCTGACTCCGACTGTCCACATGTCTAAGTGTCCTTGGGCAAGACACTGAACCCTAGATTGCTCCCAGTAGGGCCTGGCAGCACCTTGCATGGCAGCAGCTGCCCACTGGTGTATGAATGTGAGTGTGGATGGGTGACTGTGAGGAACTGTAAAACACTTTGGGCACCATCAAGGTGCAGTTAATGCGCTATATAAGTTCAGTCCATTTAGAACCCGTGGTTTCCCACAGGTCAACACGCTAGTTCAATCTATATATTTAAATATTAGAGTTCACTTAATATGTATTCTTCTAAAATACTGAATTAACTTTTATCCATAAAAATGTTTGGGAAGGAATGCTTCTTGGACCAAAAAGGGTTTGTTTGAGGTGCTCTTTGGAAAAAGGGGTAAAAAAGTATTTATCACACTGGAAGAAAAATCAGGAAGTTTTGACTTCCTGATAAAGGCTTGAAGCTGAAACACGTTGAAGTATTTTTTTAGGTCTAGATATGACCATGCCATGGTAATAAAGGCATTTTAATGTTTAAAGAGAGTGCCTTGGATTTTTCTTCCAGTGTGATAAATAACTTTTATCCATTTTGAGACTACAGTCACTTACTGTTCTAATCCCCTGTGTCTTAAAAAGATGGAAGCAAGGAGATGTGTAACTTAAAAATGGAGGATTAATATAATAATGAGTTGGAAGTGGGAGGGAGGAAGATCACGTGGAATAAGCAGTGCAGCAGGGAAAGGCTTTTCTCTGGAGGAGGAGGAGAAAGTGTTTTTGTGAGGGTCAGTCCTGTTTGTGCGTCTCTGCTGTCAAAGTCTCTCCTGCAGCAACAGACGAGGTTACGACTTAAGAGGCCAGCCTCTCTCACCGCCTCTCCCTCAGCACTGACAGCTCACCCACACACTCACACATAGGCGTACATAGACTGCAGCACTCCCAACATGCATTGTCTTAACTTTTATTTTACCCCAATCTTCCTACCTCCCTTTTTAACCTATCTGCCCTTCTTCTCTGTCTCTGTTCCCTCTCTGCCTCCCTTTGCTTCAGTTTCTCTCATTGTTTTTTCCGTCTCTATCTTTCTTCTGCTTCTTCTCCTCCTTCTTCTTCTCCTCTCTCTCTAATTGGTCTCTGCTAGGTTAGCTTAGACAGGCCTATTCATCATAGCACTATCCTTAGAGACAAACCCTCAGGGAGCCAGGGGGAGATAGACAGAGTCAGACGGGAGGGCAAGAGGGTCTGCCGCTTGTCAACCCACTCCTCTCCCCTTTTTCCCTTCCTTCTCTCCTTCCTCCCGCCCTCCTCTCTCTCTGCTCACTTCATAGATGTCAGTTTTGCAGAGGAAAGAGGGGTGAGGGAGCTGAGGATGGAGGGAGCGAGGGAGGCGGGAATGTAGACGTATTAGTTAGGCTATTAGTTCAACAAGCTGCTTCCATGCCTGTCAGTGGTCCAACATCTACGCACACATCCACACACACACACACACACACACACACACACACACACATATACTGTGCTCACATCTGACATTTGTTACATGTAGTATATGTGTGAGAGACGATTATGAGTGACGGCCGAAGGGATAAAAACTTTACATGAAACTGCGTGCCTTGTCATCTCTGGTGTCCAAGGGGCTCTAATGAGTGAAACGCTGCACATAAGTGTACAGTACAAGCCTCACTCATCTTTACCACTGTCACTGTGTAATGCATCTCTGTGACTTCAACAAGGATACTGCTGTAAAGGGCAGTGGGAATCTTGTAAAGGCTCATTCTGTGAGGTCCAGATGTCATCTACGATAAGGTCAAACTAGATATTTTTCATTGTAGGGGAAGTGTGTGAGAGTTTCTCATGCCTTTGATGGGCCAACAAGCAGACCAGAAGAAGTGGCTACCTCCTCTCTGATGGGCTGTGTTTGCATTGCACTCACTGAAGTGAATGAGAAAATCTGGCTGCACCCAATAATAATAATAATGATAATAATAATAATAATAATAATAATAATCGCCCATAAATAGCTCAGATAGGCTCCAGCGACCCTAGTGAGGATAAAGCGGGTTCGGATGATGAATGAATAATAATAATAATAATAATAATAATAATAATAATAATAATAATAATAATAATAATAATAACAATAATAGTGTAATAGGTCAAAGTCAAAGAAGAAAGTCTCTACACATGGAAAGTGTAGAGCAGGGGTGTCAAACATTCGACCCGTCGGCCAAAACCAACCCTGCAATGGGTTGAATCTGACCCACAGGATGAATAGGGTAGGATAAGATATTGAATTTTCAAAGTTAAGAAATTACACAGAAGTCATTACCAATTTAGAGTGTCACTGAGTTTTGATGTTGTATTAATCATAAGGTTCAATATGATGTTTTTCAGTTCCACGTGCCTGTTACTAAATGTTTTGTGTTTTTGTAGATCCACTGTGATTTGAATGTTGTCATTCACAGCTTTTGCCTCTAAAATCCAGACATGCTGGAGAAATTATAATTTCAGGCTCAGAATCAGCACACCTGATTTAGTTAAGTTATTTTCCCTCCAGCATTTTGGTTGCAGTATAACTTTTTTTTTTTTTTCCCCACTGTAATCTAAAAAGAAAAGATTTCAAGACAAACTTACAGTGAATAATTTAGATTAAATACTAAGAAATAAGTCTGATTAGTGTTATTTTAAGGCTGTAGGAGCTATTAGAATAATGTACATTCACAAGGGGGGAAAACTTCTGTAATAGATGGAACTTTTTTTTCACTATTTCATTTTATTTCATTTGTTTAGATAGATGCAGGAAAACTTCTCAATCACAGTCAGTAAGTCAGTGGTATAAGAAAATATCAGCACAATCCGTGTCACAATATGATGAAGGATAATTTTTATACACTATACATTTTTAACACATGTTTTACATGCAAAGTTTTGTAGCAAACAGCTCATTTTGTCTTTTGTTTAAACCTGTGTTCTTGCAGCGTGGCCATCTATCTTTTCCTTTTCATTACCACTTTTTAAACTTTATTTCTTTAAAAAATTGCAGTATTTAGCACTAAAATTTTCCTCTGTATTTCATAGTACTTTAACATGCAGAGAGACCACAATATCCTGCTTTGCCTGGGTAATATAAAGGCTCCGTCACTTAATGCCCTTTTTGTATCCAGAGAATTGCGTACTTTAAAGTAATACATAGTGCATGTGTTTGTTTTTGCACTTTTTCGTTATTAATTCACCAACAACACCCGTTGTATAAATATACATGCAAAACAAATGCACCCAAGTTCAGAAAGAGGAAAAAGAAAAGGTATCAGAGTAATGTGGTGCAGAAGTCTGCAGAACAGCCAAAGTCATAAATAAGCAGTCCTTGTGTTTTCTGCTCTTCTCTCCTTTTTCCTCTGTTTTGTCATTTTCTCTCTCCTGTTTCATTCAAAGGTCTCACTCCTTATATTTCTCTTATTCTCATCCCTCTCTTTCCTGTATGAACCCCTCTCTACTAATCAGCTGAGGCCCAATTATTCTCAGTTGGCCCCACACCTCCTCCCTACAGGGGCTCTGGAGGGCCAAAAAATACCGATGCTGACTGACGTTAATTTGCATGACTTCTTGCCCTCCATAAGTACCACTGTTGTCTGTCTTATGCTCTTGAATAGGGAGCCAAAGGAGGAGTAAGAGGAGGAGAGGGGGTGGAGAGGTAGAACATGTCAGTACTTAGTCATGTTATGTAATGTGGAGGAACAATAAGGGAGTAAAGAGGGCAGAGAGTGTCACACTGCCGTCTAACTAACTAAGCGCTGTCAAAGATGTTTCAAGATGACGTCGATCTGACACATTACACATCTGTTCTGCATCACTCAGATTAATGCTTTTTCTGACAGTACTTGATGTTTGGACAAATCTTTGTCACTTATCTAGGTTTTCAGTGCAAAATTCAGCATTCAGCATTTCATTTATGAGTTAATCAAAGTGCATCTTTTTTTTGATCATGAAATATAAATGAATGGGCTTAAAGACACATGGCTGTAATTATTTTGTGCAGATTTTCTGGTTGTATGCACCACTGAGGAACATCACAACACTGTAATGGTATTAGAGTAAAAGAGTTATCTTGAAGCCTTGTCCATATTTCTTAAAGTGTACCAATACTGGTCAGGCTTACAACATTAATTGTTCTTTGTGTGTTACTTATAAGCAAGAGAGGTGCAAATTTAATAAAAAAAAAAAAAAAAAAATCACCATAAATGCACCGTACTGGACCTTTTTAGCCATTGCTACATCACTTCATCCAGATGTGATGTACCATTGTTGATTCAGGGTGATCAAGTGCGAGTAAACAAGCAGCAGTCAGAGAGAGACATAGAGTGGAAAGCATGTCTTCACGCTTGTTTATGCAGCCGTAAGATTTGCACTCTGCCATTGTCCACGAGACATGACCCAGCACTGGCCAATAATGTGTCATCCTAGACTGGTGTCTGCTGCACGGGGTCAGTGACCAGTCCATCACAGCCCAGCTAACAAACAAACAAATCAATGACTCTGCGTCACTACCGGTGCTGGAGCAGTCCGTTAAGGAGGCAACATGTCGCTGACCATGGCTGTGACAATGGGCTATAACCTGAGTTACCTGAAGGAATCTCAAGTATTATACATGATCTTTTGAAATACCTAGCAATGAAAATTCACTACAGGTACCCTTTAAGGAGCAGTTGATCATTGTGGTGCGTACATCCAGAGAGACACATAAGAATCATAGCTCCCATTGTGATGTGTGAATATTAGGTTCACTTACATACAAGCATGAAATTTGTTATATTTGTACAGTTAGAGTTTCTGCATATTTTCAGAAATGGAGTTATCACAAAATCACCTTGTGGGTCATAGCAGCCATTTTTCTTATCAACACAGTGACTAAATTTTTATTTTGTGTTGCATCTCTGGAACCAAGCATCATAACACAGAATAGGGAATGCCTATAGTTAAGGATTACAAAGATATCATATTCAACCCCATTAACTGTTCAGGTGAATAGTTTATAGTAACATAGATCTGACCTAATACTATGTTCACACTGATGGCAAAAGTGGCCCAAATAAGATCTTGTCCCTCATAAGTGACTCAGATCTGGGTTTTTTTGTTTAGTTTAGTTTTTTTCACATTCTACATGGGATCTGATGGGTTCAGTTCTGAACCACTGGGTCACTTCCATATGTGTTCCTATATCAGACACATATCTGATGTTTTAAAATGTCACCTCAGGCTGAACAGTAAACTCAAATTTTGAACAACTTTTCCATCACTCTAGATGAAATTCAACACAAATCAGCATTGGAGGGAGTCAGTCCAATACAGCAAAGTTTTATTTATTTACTCATTTATTTATCAGGGACAATGCAGTGAACCAAAGTGGACAAAGTGTATATAGCATTTAGCTAATTTGCAGCTCCCGTCCCTGGATGTGCCTTCAAGAAAGAAAATACATATAGTTCTTTAAATAAGCTCAACCTTCGTCCTGTCCGGTAGTAAAATGAAACATACACATGAATGCAGAAGTGAAATGAAACCAAAACACCAGACATCAACACTTTCGGCAACCACTTTACTGTACAACAAATATTGATGATACGATGAGCAGTAACTCAGAATTTAGCTCAGAATAGTCTGACTGTAGCCTAAGTCTGTGTTACATGTATGGTGCTTAATCCTGTTTGTTATCCCTGAGTAGAATAATATTCATTATGACCTTCAATATGAGCTAAAAAATAGGTAGCGAAATAGAATGGAGAGAATTTAGCTAAATTAAAACAAGAAACATTTGTTAAAACTGTTCACTGATTCTTTCCCATTCTCCTCCAAACTCAGTTTTAATGAAAAAGTGAACATATCTCTCCTAACTCACTCAAACCCATATTACAATACAAGGAACTAACTTGTCATATTTTCACATGGAGTAGTTGATTTATTTCTACATTATGTTCTATTTAGCATATGAAATTCTTTGTTCATGTACCATGTATTTGCATTTTAACCTTCAACTTGTGTTTGCAAAAGTTACATGTTTACTGAAATGATCACACACACACACATGCACCTGTAGGTACACCTGTGGCACCATCCAACATAGAAGCGTTATGTTAAAGGGACTCTCTGAAGTGTTTATCCTTCGCTATAAGAAGCATTTACACATAACCTTATGGGGCTGCCTTTCATTGGCAGGAAACCAAAACAAGAATAGACACACACACACACACACACACACACACACACATGAATACACAAACATGCACTTTGTCGTTCTGGTGTCCTGGGCAGGCACCCAAGCTGTGGACAGCCCGGCCTGTGTCTCAAGATGGGTATGTGCTGTTCACTGGGTGTGTGGCGTGTTGTCGCCATGTCATGGCTTGTGTCCTATTATCACCCTTTTCCCCCTTCCTCCTCCTCCTCCTCCTCTCCACACACACCTCTGCCCCTTTCTGCAGTGGGCCGGCAGCCAAGACTGCAGCACTGGGACACTCCATTCCCTCAGATTGGTGGGGTGAGGAGGAGGCGGAGGGTTTTACTTGTGTCCTAATCCCCCACCTCCAGATGCCTCAAGATGAGATGTGTGTCCCTAGGATGAAAGCAGCATTTCGGGGTCACACTCAGACATAAACAACCCTCAGCTCTGGAAGTGACCATCGGGGCTGAGGCTGCACATCAAATGACTAAACATTTAAACGATGTGTGTGTATTAAATAATAAATAATCCCACCCATATTCAGCTAAGCAGTGACACAAAACCTTTAACTTCCAAAAAATTATTTTTTATTCTGAAGGGTCAATAAAATTATGGCAAATATTTACAAATAATTACTTCTTAGCTTCACATTACAGGTACATAAATGGAATAATTCACCAACAACAGTCACTCAGGTGGACGGATGGACAGGTACACAGTATGAAGAGATGCATCAAGCAGACTGCAATTTAATATTTCACAGTAAACTCAAACCCTGGAAATAAAATAACAATAATATTAACAATAGAAATATAAAAAATAAGCATAATATCAAATTCACCATTTATTTCCAATTTTCTGAACAAAATTGGTCACAATTCAGGAACAAAAACTAAACGAAGAATAAGGAGAGAAATCAAGTGATATGATATCTTTGGCAAATTCGCACTGCAGTAAAATACATTCAAATATTAAGACAACACACAACGCACAAGGAGAAAAAACACCAAGTTTTGTTTGCAACTACTAGAAAATTGAATAAAAAACATACACATTTTCTTAAAGAAGCTTTTCTTTTACTGTTTTTTTTTTTAAATCCTCCCCTCCAGAATATTTGAAGGCATTTCTTATCTTCATTTTGTGTTTGTATCTGTAAGTCTTTTCTGCTATTTTATATGTTTTTGTACAAGAATCTATCATTTAAAACAGGCATCACAGGCTTTGGTGAATGGTACAGATATGTCTTCTTTTGTCTTGTTTGATTTTGGAGAATAGAGCAAGCTGAATTGTTAAAAACCAAATTTCATTTTGCATCTGTCTTTGCATTTGGATGTTTTTCTTCCTGTCTTTTGTTCCTGTTTTTTTTTTTCTTACCAAAACGTCACAGATATAAATATCTCTTTAACACCCCAGATAGGAAGCCATGGACACAAAAAAACTCCAGATTGTTACACGAAAGGCCACAGTAAGGTGAAAAAATCATGTCATCTATTTTTTTTTTCTTTTTTTGATTGAAACATCTGCTTAAAAAGCACTGTTGATTTTGTAGGCTGAGTCCTGTGTATGTCTCCTCTTCCACAGTTGAATAATATTAAGATGTACAGAACATTGTAACACTTCAGTATGAGATCTGTCCAGAGCCTAGTTATATCAGCAAGCATGAAACAGATTGTGCCACTAATTGCTGTCAAGATGTGATGCTGAAATCCCCACAGGTTTTACGAAGGCAGTAGCCATCTTCATGGATTCATATTGAGATACAGTCATGCGGTGAGAAATCATAATAAATAAAAAAAACTCATTTGAATTTATCTTAGTTCCCTATTTGATTTGGCGTTCCATAGAAATTGTGTGAGTTCAGGATGCAATTGTACTTTTAAGGACAGAAAACTGTAGCGGTGCTGGAAATGATGTGTCTTTGTCTGATTTGACACTAGTGTTTTTGTGTGTTTAAATGCTGTACAGCTGCATGATAAGAAAACAGAATAGAGATGGGATCTCACAGAGTATTCGTAGCCAAATAAAGATACCGGCTGCAATATTGCCATTGAAATGACCTCGCTTTGGCACAAAACACCCTGCTTCATTCTTATGCAGAATTTCTGACAGGACAGTGAGCATCACGTCTGAATAGTCAGAGAGAAAAGTAAGAAAAGAGAGAAAAAAGGATTAATGGGCTGGTTGAAGAAAGAGGGAGGACTTTTTGAGGAAGGTCACAGGCCTGAAATCAACAGAATAGTTTTAATATTCCTAATCTGGGTGGTGTGGCAGTGCTACAGGATGGGAGGGGAGGGGGAGGAAGAGGAGGAGGAGGAAGAGGAGAAGGAGGAGGGAAAGACCATAGCATGAGATATGATGAGATTAGGGCTGAGAGAGAGGGAGGAAAAAGACGGGATGAGCTTCTGATGGCACAGCAGGTTTGGCCTCCCCTGGGGAACACAGGGGCATGAGAGGAGGGGCAATCACTCTGCAAAGGACAAAGGGAGGGACGGAGAGTGTGTGTCTGCTCTTATACTGTATTTATGTCTGTGTGGCCTCTGCCTGCCGTGCTGCCTACAGTATACCACCCACAATGACAGTCCCCCCTCATCGCCGCAGTCAATGTCATGGCTGCCAATCGAAAAGACTGCAGGCCAATGAGAATCCATTCTCTCCCTGTGTGAACCAATTAGGTCAGAGCAATGGCAAGGAAAGCTGTGTCACTATGAGATGCATAGTTAACAAATAATCCTGTTAATGTATCGCTGGGTTCTTGGCTACACCGTAAGAACGGCAGTCTAATATGACTAGTTTGGTGTCACAGCTTCTTGGATGCAGGAGGCACGAATGGATTCACCTCCTCCAGGAAAATGACTTTAATCACTATTAATTCATGTTTATAGTAGTGTGTGTGTGTTTATGAGAACAGAGTTGAGTTTGTTTCATGGATCCAACTTAAAAATAATCATAACGATCAGACTTGTCATATGTTCGTTTCTTACTTGGCTTTTTGTACATTTTGTGCCTTTTTTACAGCATTTCACTGTTAGTGGAGCCAGTGGGTCCTGAAATGTTGCTGTTGCTAGTATGTATGTTCTAAAATTACTGTCTGCTACTTACTTATGAAAGTCTTAATAATTCTACAGTGGTGTTGGCATCAGCAGAAGTATAGCATTTCATTTAAGAGAGTTACAGGAAGGGACACTGAATCTTATTTTAGGGACACGTGGTCAGTCAGGGGGGTGTTGACATATAAAACTAAAGGCACTGTCCTTGTTTTCAGCTGGTGTGGTTCAGGTTCAATAATGCCTCAGAAAGATCAAGAGAGAAAGACAGAACTTTTAAGGTCTACAAATGTAAAGAATCCATTCTATCGCTATTTCAAAACCCAGAAACAACAAAGATTGAGAAACTAACAGCTTTGTTCAGTAATCATAGGTATATGTTTATATAACTATATTTTATGTCTCACGCTGCAGATTTGGTGCCTCCAATCTGTTGGCTAGTAAAAGTACACAGTAGCAATGAAGCGCCACACATACCTAAAACAAGCAATCCAACAAAAGATGTGTAAACACTCGCAGACGATGGCAAAAACATCACCACACACCTCTTAGTCTTTTTATTGTAAAGAAAGCTTCATCACTAAAATCTAAATTTAAATGGGAATAATTCAAATTGCTATTGACATTGTGTGTTCTCTTCTTCTCTTTCGCTGATTACTGTACAAATCGTGTAAGGACAGATGTGAGACAGGAAGCTACATACAGCTGTAGGAAGACATCGCCCACTGCCACAGATCTAGGATCAGCCTCACAGACCCTCCAACATTTATGCAGAGATAACAAAATGATTTCAGATCAGTGGTGAGGGGCAAACCTGTCCTACTCTGTCTGTACATGAATGGGTAAGGCCTCGACCCTGGTGTCATGCATTGTCACAGCGCAGAACTGATGTGGGAGACAAACGAAAAAAAAAAGAACAGGTTCACTTATTTTTCACGCAAGCAATTCTTTTATAGAACAATTTCAAGATGTCAAACAGCACAGAACGGGGAGAAGAAAAAGAAGGAGTTTTCGGAAAGGAAGTAAAAAATATTAAAATGGCGCCTCTGAATGATGATTGAGTCTCTTTGTGCTTTTGTAGTTAGTCAGCCGATCCACTAGGGGGGGCCCATCTTTGGGGAGTTTAAAGAGAGAAATAGAGATAGAGAGCAAGAGAGAGAGAAAGAGAGGGTTCCACAACTTCCCGACTCTTCTTTTGAATATTCAGGAAGTGGATAAAAATGGCATTTTATTAAATGGCACCTGTGTCAACTGATACCAGGCAACAAACTATAAACAGGAAATCGCAGTCGGATCACATTTATCAACAAAGACTTCTTTTCATATTGAAAGTTTTAAGATTTCATATTTCACTGCATCGTCGTCGTCATCATCATCACTATTCTAGCACAACAGCGTGACACATATAAATCATTACAGGCATTCACTCTCATAATGGAGTGCAGCACGGAAAAGCTTCTTAATATATTACTCTGTTTCTCCTCCATTATAAATAGCTCTTGATCAGGACTAAATCTTGGTCTGGGGAGGCAGGATAGCTCCTTGCTGTACAATAACGCTACCTGGGTTCATTTTACTGTGTAGCTGAGGGCTCAGATTTGAGGCTGTGCTTCACCAAAAGCATTTATACAAACGATAAACTGCATGTACAGAGGCTAGGATACATTTTACTTTATCTCTGTAAAGCTGTAAACACAGTGGGATATGACTGCAAAAGTGTTGGAATCTGCCAAGCTGAACCATGTTTTGAATATTGATAAGGGGTTAAATTATTTACATCTACAGCAAATACACTGAAATGATAATGGTACAGAAGATTTTGGTGATTCAAAGTTCTGAGAATTGGATTGTCTTTACATCTCTGTAACATGGCATAGATAAGAGATCGATTGGTTAGACTGAACTTCAAAAGTGATTCTGATCTGATCTGCTGAAATGCTTTTTTATTAAAATCTTGAAACTCAACATGTTACCCACTATTGCATACATATCCCACTGGCCTCTTGGGTTTACTGTTTTAAAGACTTAACAAGCTATAACATAAGGGAGTGGTCTTACAGTAACATAATACCCACATGTTACAGCCCAGTGTTACTAGAAGAGAACTCAGACTTCACTGATGTCAAAATATGAGTAATCTCCTCACTGTTGTCCTTTGCGTAGGCAGTTTTGTACTGAGTGGTGCTGGTGCTATCCCTCCCTCCCTCGCTCCCTCATCTCTTCCCCATACTCCTCTCAGTGGGAAGGGGTCAGTGGCGGTCGTAGGCGGAGGCAGTTGCAGTGGCGGCAGGCCCCGCCCCCCGCGATGTCGCACTGTAGTAGTACGGTGACCCTGCAGATAAAAACATACACAGGTACATTTAATTCTCTTATCACATTAACGAAAAGAAAATTAAGTTAAAATCAGTTTGTCATTTCTTCTGCTAGGAGTTGCTCTATCAAAACACTAATAAAAGATGCACTAGAAGACAATATGAGTCAGGTAGAAATCGTGTCTGCACACCATGTAACGTATTAAAGCTCTACTTATGTTCAGTGGTATGTATGCAAATTTTGTCATTTCATACTAATAAAATGGATACAAGTAATGTTTTATGTCATTGCTAGCCAAAAAAATTTCAGCAGAAATTTAAAGTCTGCCTGATCCTTGGTGGAGATTTGTCCCTTAACCTATATAACATATAGAAAAATATTTTAATCAGGTTGTACAAAGAGTGAAACAGGTTTTGTGATCACTTTGCTTTGTGTGCGTGCATGTTTGTTTGTTTGTTAGCAAGATAACTCAAAAATTTATGGACGTATTTTCAGGAAATTTTCAGGAAATGTTGATACTGGCTCAAGGAAGAAATGATTAAACTTTGGTGGTGATCGGGGGGGGGGGCAGATCTCTCTTGGCAGAGGACTGTGCTCTCCGAGTGCTTATCTTGGTTACTATGCAAAGCTTCCAGCAGCCATCCAGCCAAGTCTAGAAAAGGCTGAAATTTTGCACGAGCATGGATCTCTCATTTCTCAAATCACCAAGATTTTTTCACCACTTGAGAGAGCGCACTTGGCTGACAGTGATGATGTAAAATTTATGCAGGTTTAGTGGAAAGTGTAGGAGAAACAGCAATGTAAAAATCTACTTTTTACATCGGAAAAAACATTAAACAAACTGTGATTTCATAAATATCAAGATGTCAGTGGAGCCCAAAAAAAGTCTTAAGTCTGAGGATCAGTTTAAAGTTTCAACTATTTTTCCTCATTAAAGCTTACTGAAATAATATGGCTCTAAACAAGATGTGGGTTTGATTGTGTTGTTAATGTCCTTCCCCTTTCTAAATGAATGGAATTTAAAGTGACCATATATATTCCCAGATTATTCACACATTCTGTTTTTTCTTAAGTTTGCACATGAAGAGCTCATTGATGACCAAAACTGATTCTTACATTGAATGGAATTACAGACTTTTTCTGTATTTGCTTCCCACTTGTGAGTCATTAGGTTATATTAGGTTATATTACTACCATTTATTTCAGTGGTTGGATACCTCAGTAGGTAAAGCTACCGACTGGGGTGTGAGAGACTGGGATTCGAATCCTGGTAGGAGCGAAAGCCAAACCAATTTACCCATGCTAATTTTAGTTCATACATGTTGCATTGAAGTTGAACTGTATGAGGCATAAATTACTGTTCAGTGTATCTCCTACTGCCTTTTATCTTCTTCATACAGCTTTGTAATGCACAAATAAATAATTTGTTATTGTTGCATGATAAAATTAAAACATTATACATTGAAAATTATTAACATCCATTGTGGGCAATGTGAGGGTAATGTAATGGAGATGACCATTGACAGTGGGCTGCACAAGGGCTCCCCCTCCTCACAAAAGCCAATTTAACCACTGTGTTTGACACACCATATATGTCACTCTGTGCAGCCAGGAAATCAGACTGCAAATACAAGAGGGAAAAAAGCCCCCCTTTACATCTGAGATATTGTGAATTTCCACTTACAAAAATATGTATATATTAATGCAAAATGTAGTGAAATATGTTAAAAACCATCTCAACAGTTCAAGGTAAATAAATCTTATCATCGCCGGTATCATATTTGCTTCAATAATTGTAAAACACTCTGAAATGGCAAGATGTCCAATGTTGATTTGTTTTTTTAACAAGGTGGATAACTTTTTATTTATTACTTGTTATTTATAACAATTTAATTTGTCTGTGGCAGGTATTGTGGACTCTTTATGTACCTTGTGAAGGTTTTGCTGTGGCCATTCTGGTGGGGGGGTTTTTCACTCCTTTTTCAAATGTCAGTCATTGAACAAAAACACCCACGTCTATGCAATCTCCACTTTCAAACAGCAGCTGAAGTAGTACATAATGGAAGGAAAAAAATAGTCTGAAATGCTTGGTTTGTCATTATTATCCCAGCTACCTATGAATGACGGCGGGGTTCACGCTGGACGTGTTGCCAGGGCTGACATATAGAGACAAACAGCCAACCACTCTCACACCTATCAGTGCAAGTCTTTGGATGGTGGGAGGAAGACGGAGTACCCAGAGAGAACCCATGCAAACATGGGGAGAACATGCAAACTCCACACAGAAGGGTCCCACCTGTCAGCTGGTGTTGGAATCAAACCTAGGACCTTCTTGCTATGAGGCGACAGTGCTATCCACTGCACCGCTGTGTCACTTTATTATTATTATTATTATTAATAATAATAATATTCCTTCATTCATTCATCTTCTGAACCGCTTTATCCTCAAGAGGGTCACTGGGGTGTTGGAGCCTATCCCAGCAACATTTTGGGCGAAGGTGAAGTTCACCCTGGATGTGTCAGTTCATCACAGGGCTGACAGAGACAAACAACCAATCACTCTCAGATTCACACCTATGGGCAATTTAGGTTTAACGATTAACCTATTAATTGTACTTAATGGAGGAAAAAAATAGTCTGAAATGTTCCTGGTCATTTCTCAGATTGACCAAAACCAGAGACACTTTGACTGTTTGTGACAGGGCTTTCTATGTAGAAATTCACCTTCTGTCCTCCATCTGCACTTGGAAGTCCATCTGATGCACGATTTACAAGATGCTCAGAAACGGTCATATACAGATGGAGTTTATTCACCATGTAATGGACATTCATTTTCCAGCAGGTCAAGATGGAGAAGAAAATACATACCTATGCCTTTTTTTTTATTTCCCGTGACATATTTCACCAGTTGAATGATTTGTGATTCATGTGCTTTCAAATGTCAGTCATCAAACAAAAACACCCATGTCAGATTTTCCCACCTATGCAGTCTACACTTTCAAACAGCAACTGAAGTAGTGCATAATGGAGGAAAAAACTGGCTGGGATATGCTCCAGCACCACTGCAACCCTCTTGAGGATAAAGTGGTTCAGAAGATGAATGAATGAATCTATTATTATTATTATTATTATTAATAACCTAAATTCTAATATTTGTTCCATGAAATTGTATTAATTTATTCCCAATAGACTATTTTCTTAATGTCTTAGCGTTTCTCTTGGTTGCACTGCTTCTAGTAAATATATGTGGATGTAATATATTTTGTCCAATCAGATTTCAGTCTGTAAGTGTTGCTAGGGTTAATCTAATCTGCCCAGGGCCTTCAAAATCAGCAGTGAAGGCTCATGTAACTTAAACTGTTTAACATCAGGACTGTTTCTTTAACCAGTCACATTTCAGTTCCACCTCACAGGGCTAGCTAGCTAGCTCCCAATGTCATCAGCATTTATCCTTCCTCTGATTGGACGGTGAGAGCAAAACTATTATTTGATATAGCTTTGGCAGTATTCTTTTTGATTCATGCCAAAAAAGCTTATTTAATTGAATTGAACTATTAATACATTTTTCAAGGCGGACTTTTCCAGAAAAACCGAACATCTTGAGGAGAGGTCGGACAACCCTGATGCTAGCTAGCTGATGGAGTGGACATTCTCTGCCCTCAAGAGAATAGAAACTCCTCTGTCAGGAATATGATGGGGGCAAACACGGGGGGGGTGGGTGGTGGTGGTAATTAAATAAGTACTTATATAACATTGGTCTGCAGGCATTTTGTGAAATATTAACTCCTTTCTTCTAAGAGGTGAAAGAAGATACTGATCCCATTAACATCTATCTTCACTATGAGGTTACCAGACAATCAGTGGAATATCTTACATACAGTAACACCTAATTAAACTACCAAGTTTTGCTTTCACATTTATATTTATCAACAGGAAATGTGTTGGGCAGAGCAGCAGAGCATTTTTTCAAGAACCTTTGGACAGACCCAAATATGGATGGTAAACTCTTTGAGTCTTGGCCACATTTTCATGATTTCCTTATACTGTTTCTGTGTAGTTTTATCCATAATTTCTATTGATTGTATTGATTCTATTGAATATATAAAATTATAGTTCCATTTTCAGTTTCATTTTCTATATTTTGCCTACTGCAGCTTTAAATTAGATAATTTTTTTCTATTAGGACAAAAGTCTTTTTTAAAAGTGAGGTCTTTAGCAGCACTTCTAAAAACAGCTTCAGTGAAATATTGATAACACACTTCACTTTTGCTTTCTCCTCAGGTAAGTCTAACCCGTCTTTATGTTTTGTTTTGGTTTTTTTTGCAATATCAAGAATTTCCCATATCTCTGTAATTAAGAAAGGAAGAAAATGAGAATCAAACTGTGATAACCCAGAATTATCCTTTAACTACTTACTGAAATGCACTGTAAATGTGAAATGAGTCGCTTCAATTCTCCGTTAAGATTATATGTTTCTTTTAATGTGAGAAATGAAAGGCAAGAAATGAGATGACATGAATTGATGAAGCTAATGACAAAAAATGAGTTTCCCTTTCATGTTCTGTATGACCAATAAAATGAACTCTGTCGACTTTCTGACACTTTTCATTCACTTTTCTTTGTCATCGTCTCTCTCTAACACACACACACACACACACGCGCGAGCACACACACACACATCTAAGTGACAGTCTAAGCTGACACACTGAGAACAGCTCTACTACTACTGATCCCTTGAGTCTATTCTCTCCTCAGGGAAGGGGTCAATTCAATACTGTAACCCCACAGTTACACACCTTAATACACCCAGTAAAAAACCTGCCTATACACACATATACACACACCTGTCTCTGTCACTTCCATCAATCAGCCCAGCTGTGTGTTGACAGGTTATGTCTGTCCACAGTCCAGGTAATCTCAGGAGGCTCTTTGGGGAAGTGAGGCATTAAGCCACCCTGACAAACTATTTAGTCTCACTCAAGACTTCAGACGCCCTCACTCGCCTTTGCCTCCTTTTTTAACTCCACTTCCTGTCATTTGTCAGCCCTCTTCTCATCCCGTTCTCCTCTGTATCTCACCCTTTCTTTGCCATCAGTCTTGAACCTTTCAGTGTCTTCTAATGTGCATCTTGTCCTCACATTATGTGGCTGCTCATCCGTTATCATACTTCCTCTTTCCAATTATGTTTCTTTCTTCTTTTTTCTACTTTTGTCTTGTCCTGCTATCATCTTTTTTCATATACCTGGATTGCCACACACATGCTTTACTCGTCGCTTCACCTACCTTGCATCTGTCCTGCCTGGCTGGTGAAGAGACTGGAGGAGCAGCCAATTTCCGTCCCCAAGAGAGACCCATAATCCTGCTGAAACACTGGGGACAGAAGGATAGAGGGAAAGTTTGGGTGAGGAGAGGAGATAGTGAGGTCAAAAACCTGACCCTTCTCACCTTTTGACCTTTACATCATCAACCCATGACCATTTCACCTTTAAACGTGACCCTTGAAAAGCTTCCCTAGAGGATGACTTTGACTTTTTTCAGCTCAGGGTTAATTTTCTGAAGCAGAGATTTGAAAGACACTAAAATTAATGCAAAGTTATTGTAAAATCCTATAATTGTCTGGTTAAGTCGTGCAAAAAAAGTGGTTAATTTGCTTGTTTTTTGTTTTCCAGAATGGTTTTGTTCTTATCTGTACCATCTCCTCACCATCTGACTGAGTCATGTGAAATGACTTGCAGCTTGAGATAATGCTGATGCAAATAAATGATCAATAATCAACTACTTTCATCAGTATAATCAAGTCTTTGCCATTAAGTTAATGTTTGCAGAAACAATTTAATATTCAACACAGTTAATATAAAAGCGACTGCATAAAACATAGAAAATAGGACTAAGTTTCCTTCAAACTAACAAACCAAATCACATCTCACTAATCCCATAGCGCAACACTGATTAGATGCAGATAACTGCCTCCTAATCTTTTCCTTCATCTTTATTCCTTTCTC
This sequence comes from Sphaeramia orbicularis, assembly GCF_902148855.1. Classification (NCBI taxonomy): domain Eukaryota; kingdom Metazoa; phylum Chordata; class Actinopteri; order Kurtiformes; family Apogonidae; genus Sphaeramia; species Sphaeramia orbicularis. Next base: position 41,160,847 of record NC_043957.1, read on the forward strand.
TCATTTCTTTATTTCAGATCAATTCACACACTAAATTGTCTTCAAAAAAGCCTGTGCACAAAAACTATTAGCATGTCTATGATACATACTGTACAGAAAATGAAGTGCAATGTAATGAATAAAATTATAAATGTGGTTTTAGAGATAACTGGGGTGTGTGTGTGGCAAGATGAATGAAATGAAATTCTCTGAGAAAATTACAGCCTAAGTGATGGCAATCCACGGCGGACATTTAGGAAACACCTACCTAATAAGCTGGGGTTTGGAAATCTCCATGATTCATTGTATGTAGAATACTGGGGATGGGAATATGGACTTCCGGAGAAATCTCCACCTGAGAAATAAAACAAGACAAGCCATAGAGCAGGTTAAGAAACAGCAGATAACATGGTGAGATTTTGATGATCACTTGAGAAATATGCAAATGTTGCTTTTACTCCAAAGGCGTCGTTATTTAAAATACCTACTTATATGTCCTGTCTCTTATGTGTATGCTCAGTGTTGTGCTGCTTTTGGAACCTCAATTTTCTGAGGGCTCTGTCCAAGGGATCAATAAAGTTCTATCTAATCTAATCTAATCTAATCTAATCTAATCCTAGCATTTTCATATCAAGGGCTAAAATGCTCCTGAATCTTTCCACCTCAGTAAAACACCTTATTCTGTTTATGCACTATGGGTTTGGAATGACTTGCCAAACATTGCACTTAAAGCACTAACTTCTTTAAATACATTTGGAGACAATTTACACACTGTGTATGTTCCTGTTTACATAACAGTGTTATCCAGTGTTAAAGCATACGTATACATGATGGATAACACCGATATGGTCTATTTTCCTCTTTTCATTTACTTTTTTGCTCCCTTTTTATGTTGCTTTTGTATTTTATATATGAATTTTTTTTGTATGTGGGATTATTACTTGCTAGGCCTCAACCGGAATTTTATTTGATTTCAGTCATTTTAGTGAGATAATTATTCCATCATTTATTTTCATGTTTTTGGTTTTTTTTGTCTTTTTTAGTGAATTTTTTTTGTTTTTGCATCCTCTGCTTTGACAGACACAGAATAGACAGTGGAAACAGACAGCAAAGACAGGCCGCTGTGTTGAAAATAAGACCATGTAGATAGAATGCACTGGCAATGTGAAAAATGTGAGATTTTTTTTTTCTTTTTCTTTACTGCTTTACAGGTTGCAGTGTCACTCCTTCAGGAATCCTTGGCTAGGGTTCAGTGTCTAACTCAAGGCTCAAAGATACTTTAACAGGAGGACATGTGCCTCAAACCATCACACCTGCAGTTAATGGCTGACTTTCTGTGCCACAGCTTCTTTATTATGGTTTTAACAGCTTTCTGAAAGTCAATATATGATGTTACTACTAATACCATGGCCATGAAATTGGTGATTTCTTTTACCAACAATTACCCTGCTCTTTCTTCTCTACAGAATGCTTGGGGAGTGACTGCAGAGCTTGGATAGTCTGTAGTGGTCCTGCCATAGTGGATGATAGCGTAGCTTTTCTCCCTCATTTACTACTTACTGTCTGGGGTCTACTCTTTCGCATGTCTTCCCTTCACCCCTTTCTCTTTATTTTTCTCTCTCATCCTCGAGCCCGCCTGGCTACAGTCCGCCCGTCATCCCTCACATCAAAACAACATTCTTCTTCTTTTCTTCTCCTCTTTTTTCCCATCTCTCCACTGACTTGCTTTCTTTCTTTTTTTTTTTTTTTACTCTTTTGCTCTTTCTTTCTTTCTCTTGAACCTTCACTCCTCCCGGGGGATCCCTCTCCCATAGCTGACAGTCACAGACCCTGATGCCCCCTCCCTCCAGCCCCCCGATTCCTCCTCTCTCCCTCTCGTTCTGTCGGTTCTGCCTCACTGCTCTCCTACACCCCCTCTGAGTGTCAGCCCCCCTGCTGCAGAGAGAGACAGAGAGAGAGAAGAAGAACAGCAGAAGAGAGTTGCTTGCTTAATGAAGGTATGATATTAGACAGAGCGGACAAAAAGGAGGATAATTTGCCTGGGAAGTGCTGAGATAAAACATGTCGAAGTCAGAGAAGCAAAGTTGGGAGATAATCTCCTCGACTCATTCCAGTCAGCATGTGGATTCAGACAGCTTAGGATATTCACTGAGAAGAATTTAGATGTTGAGACTGTTTGTGTGGCTGTACGTCCAAGTTTCTCTCCAGCACTGCTCCACTTTGTGCGTGTGTGTGTATGTTTATCTGCGTCTGTCAGGTGGGGTCGGGATGCGGTCTCCATGGCATCCCCGGGTGCGAACATCCTCCCCTTGTCATCACCGTAGTGACGGCAACGTGTCAGGTTGTTTAGGAGACGAGGACAGGGAGAGGGGGATGGAAGAACGGGAGAGGAGGCTAAGGGGTCTCCCTTGTGTAGCTCAGTGTCAAGGTCGCACACACACCCACACACACTGTCAAAAACAAACACACACATGCACACAAACAATAGCATGCCAGCACACGCATAAACATTCACCGACCTAAACACACACAAATATGCTGTCAAACCTGAGGACAGGAACGGGTGAGCGCAGGGGGACAGGGCGACAGGGTTACCCATCTTTAGACGTGCTGTTCTTACATGTCCACTGAGAGCAAGTGTATATGTGTGTCACAGACTGAATGACTGGGAATACACAGAGACTAGAACTTGTAAACAGCAGTGTTTTGACATTGTTTCACTGCCTTCATTGCCTTTTTGTTTCTCCCTTTATTTCTTAACAGTATACTTCACACTGACCACTACAACAAGAAGAGAGATGGAAGGAGAGAAAAGAGAGAGAGAGAAAGAATGGCGGTCCAGGATTGAAACACAAAAGCTGCGTAGAAGGCGGAGTGGAAAGGAATGAATGAATTAGTCGTGGGTCACTGGTGATTCTCATTAAAAACAAATTACTAATGTTGAGGAGGGACAGCTGTGCTACTGTGGCTGGTTTCTAATGATACACACACACAAACACCCAACATGGGCACACACATACACATACAGATGCACACAAACACACACACAACCCCCTGGGAGCACTGTCAGGCATAGCATAGACAGACAAGAAGGAGGAAGTGGCAAAGCTAAACGCACCCCCTGAAGATACACACACAATAAACACTTCACACACTCATCCAATTGGGAATTCAGACGTGTGGTCGGTTACAGGTCTGCTCAGAAGATGAGTGGCAAAGGGGACGGAATTACTGTAAACAGAAGTCAATACAATGGCATATTTGTTGCTGATGGAAGTTTAGGGTAATCTGTGGGTGTGTGTGTGTGTGTGTGTGTGTGTGTGTGTGTGTGTGTGTAAATGTGTGTACTCACCAGGTACCATGCCAGTGAGGGAGGGGGTGGAGTAGCTGCCCTGTCCAGTAGGAGGGACATGAGGGGGGTAGCCTGGAAGAGTTGTGCTGGCGAGGTCTCGACCTGTAACCATACACACATACATGCACACACGCTAACATCAGTCCAGTACTATTAACTGTAGCGTCTGTGTCATCATCACCGCTGCCGTCACCTTTATGTATAATTCTCCTGCAACATAAAATCACTTCTTAAAGTTGTTCAGGGATTTCATTTGCCTTAGTGTTTTTGGATTCTGGCCAGAAGCTATTTGTTTAGATCTGCATTGAAGTCATTATCAAACAATATTATAGATAGAGGTGGGACAAATGGATTGTTGGGAGTATTACTTCCTCTTGGGATACATTACTGATTACATTTGTATTAAACTGCAGGTATACATGGGCATGGACATGGTTATGGAAGTTGAAGTGTACTGTATGTGTATTGAGGAGACTTGTATTTAACACTGAGTGCACTTTGTATACATATTTTTTTTCCCAGTTATCAAATTCTGAACCATAATACAGTGAATAAACATACATTTATTGATATATTCATTCATTTCCCTCTTCACTGTGTTGTATTCTAGAGGACTGTCTTGCAAAGCATCATAGCATATCATGAATTACTGATTCCCACTGCTAATTCTTACCATACTGTGCTGTACTGTGTTTTAATAATTGCATGATGATAAGTTCCCTGACACTGAGTTCCCCTCAATGTTATCAAATGTTTTGTTCCTCTCTGTTTAAAGAATGATGTTTCATTTTGTTTAATTACAAGAAATACCACAAAAAGAGGAAAACTGACTTTTATTTCTTTGAACCATTGTAGATTAAAGGAAAGCCTTCAATTTACGTTAATTATTTTGTCAAGTATAGAACAACACATTAGTTAACCACACTACTGCATTGGATGATTCCTTTAATGCTGAGAACACAAACACTGAGATGCAGCCACGATTACTGATTATCGTTTCAACTTTACAATAACTAAGAAGATAATGTGTTGAAACTGAAGTTATATATTTGTAAAAAGCATTTGTTTTCATAGTGTGGATATGATAATGAGGTTCTGACTAAATGGTCATACATTTGAGCCTTTTCTTGGTATTTGCTGACTGTAGGAAAGCCATGAACTCAGAGGTGGTCGGAATAACATTCATGCACATATTATTTTCAAGGATGAACTTGAATTTGAGTATTTCTCTTATTAGTGCAGTAATATTTCTCTGCTTTTCATAGAAGTAGCAACATTTATGGTGAGAAGCACTGTGTGTTACATGTATAGTTTTTACCTGGTCTGATGTCTTACTGCTTTGACAAGGATAACAAAAGCTGAAATTATACCACCGATTTAAAATAAATACTAAAATTCATGGGAAAATTTAAAGATTAACAGAACACCACAGCAAACCTTTATTGAAAAATGCACGTAGAAGCACATTGTTTCTTTCCTCTTTGTTTTCCATTCACTGGCATCTATTAATTTACAGACTCCCCCATCTCTCGTTACCACCATCCACCCCCCCCTCCTCCCTCTGTCTGTCACTTGGTGGATAGGATATATAACTGCATTAGACTACATGACAGTGTGTCGGCCCAAATCATTTCTCTATGTTTGCACGAAGTAGACACTGGGAGTGCGTGGAGAGGGAGCCCTCCATTCATCATAATCATATACACACACAACCACGCACACAGGCATCAACTCCCTCCTCCTGCTGCCTGCACACTCACATTTATCATCATCATAAACACCTCAGATGCTAACACCATCAATCCCATTCACTTCCCCTCCACTTAACCACCACTAACTAACTGAGAGGAGGAGGAGGAGGAGCAGAGGGAAACAGCATAAAAGACAAGGAGAAGGGAAGTATGCTGCTTTAAAAACGTATGCAATTAAACCACTTACATTGAATTATATATTTTAGTGGCAATTGGCAAAGTATGTACTACAGAGGGTTGGAAATTTAAAAAAAAAATAAAAAAATGAAAGAATGAAAATCCAAAAAGACTGAATTTGTTTTGTCCTATTAGTCCCTAAATGTAATCATTTTACTATTGCAGACAATAGTTACACAAGTATGCTATATAACAAAGCAACAGTGTGTGATTTGTCTACTTTATTAATTTAGTTCTTTTTTATTTTAGTATGTGATTTGCTTAAGTATGAGCTGGTATGCATGACTAAAATCCCAATACTGAGCTTGATGGACAGCAGTAAACATGAGGCTTCACTTGCGTCAAGAAAAGGATGATAATATGAAGTGCCGTGCATATGGGTAGCTAATTAGTGGTAAGTCATTTGCTTGTTTTGATGATTAAAATGACCCGAGGACACTGTGTTTATTTGTTGTTAGTGGGTGAAATACATAAGGTAAATGAGGGGAGGAGTGAGGAGTCTACCAGTACATAAAACTGTGTCCCGAGCTGGAGACTATTGAGAGATGTGGTTCTCTCAGATAAAAAAAAAAAATTAATTAATTTAAAAAATGCTGAAATGGGTTGTGAGATTACTTTGGACATCCTAAAGTCTCTATGTGGCAAACACACAAAGACACAACTTCTATAACTTCTTCAATAATTTCTTTAACTAATAGAAATCATTTTGATTACTTTTGTATTATTTAAGATTTTATAATTGTCAGTCAATCCTATGTTTGGTTTTGTTTTGTTTTTTAATACTTTAGTAAAATCAAAACATAGACAAAAATATTGGGACACATTGAATGCAGGTGCTTCATGGGAAATGGGGAGTTGGATTCCAAAAGGGCAATGACAAATGCCATAATATTAATTTTGTTCACATTGTCATCACAAACACTTGCAAAAAGAGTGTTTTGTTTTGTTTTTTTTACTAAATTTTACTGATGATATGAATGACGATGGCAGCATGATGGATATAATGACAAAAAGAAAAAAAATGTTGTCATTAATATCATTGAATAATCCTTTGAAACCACAAGTAACATCTGGTTTCTTCAGCTCTCACTGAGGAAGAAAAAACATTTATTGATATCTATTGTGATAATTATTGACAACCACTGACATGATATTTCAAGCCAGTGGGAATGGAAAGTCCTACAAGCTGCAGATGTGAAGTGTCCCAGTATTTTTGTCCATATAGTGCAGTAGTAAAGAGTTGTACAATTGAGAGAAAAAATATATTTTGTTACCTAATATTAAAGCTCTGTTTGTGATCATTCTGGAGCTGAAACAGGGAATTAATAAGAAAAATGGACATGATATGTTACTAAAACCATACTCAGGAATTGTTGAATAAAAAGTGTTCAGCAAAATTAATTGCCATTATCTGAAACCTGAGCTAGACCGATAGATTTGTGTGGGTCAGTTATTGTCCAATATTAGCTTATTGTATGACAAGAAATTACAGTTTACAAATAAATAACAAATATAATAATATAGTAAAAATAAATGCTGAATCTACTCTGTCTTTTCTGCACAATCGTTTCATATTTACATCCTCTTCACTTCCCTCGCCGATCACCTCTCCACTCCTGCCTCCTGTGTCCCTCTCCACCTCCTCTCTCCTGTCTCCACGTAGTAAAGTTTTTCCTGGTGTTTGATGCGACAGCGAGGCATTAGTGCAGACGGTCTACTCATCCGCTCAGGGTCAGTGCACAGGGCAAGGAGGAGAGGGAGGAGAGGGTGGAAGAAAGCAAAGATGGACTCTCTACAGCCCAACTTAGAGGGGGCAGACAGGGCCAGATCCTCTGAGGAGTGTGTCTCAGAGTGTGTGCATGTTTTTCTGTATTTGTGCGTGTGGTGTACTTGTGCATATGTATGCCAGTTGTGTTGATGTATCTGTTCTCCACAGCTTTGCCGTAGAGGTCAGCGAACAAGTACAAGTCTCCTTCGTGCAGCTACAGATGAACACGCATTCTGTCTCTGTTCCCCTTACCGTCTCTCTATCTAAGTCTTACATATCAAACACCCGTCAGAGCAACACATGTCAAACCTGAGGGGAACGGAGGATGTACTCTAGGTCCCTTTGTGCGTTTGCACTCAAATAGAGAAGGTGAAGTTCAGGGAAAAAAGAAAAGGCTCTACAGATTTGGAGTGACCTCAGAATAGGAGATTGAGAGTAAAGGCTGCAGCGTGTGTCCAGAGTATCGAGACTTCAAGGATGCAATAACATTGCGTCAAACATGCAGACGTCTGATCCCCTAGAGGGAGCTCTATTCTGAGGAAAAAGACAGGGAATGAAATGCATGCATAATATTCAGAAGGTGTGTGTGTGTGTGTGTGTGTGAATGTGTGTGTTTGCATGCATAAGCAGAAATGGAAATTTTATCTCTCTCTCCTTTTCTCTGTCTCTGTTGCTCTCTCCCTCTCTCAGCTTCAGCAGGTAATATTCCTCAGTGGTTTCGAAGGGCAAAAAAGAGCCCATTCCCAGATATCCCAAAATCCCAGCTCTATGATTCCCCTCATTACAGATGGGAATGTTAAAGCCTTGTCCAAGTGCTCCCTGGTCTACTCTTAATTAACCACTGCCTCTCCCGGTGCCCCTAAATGGAGACATAGGAAGAGATGAGGCTCTCACTTTTCCTCTATCCCTCCACCTTTCTGTTACGTCTTTGCTCTGGGCTTTCAGACTCTCCTGAGATCCACGAGCCCTTTAAACACATTGAATCACTTAGAATCACTATATTCCCTCAAAGCCAAGGAGGACTATAAAAGGGAGCTGGTTAAACACACAATGTAAATGATTCTACATATATTTTTCCATAGGTGTGACATGTAAATGTTAAAATCTGTCTTTAATTTGCATTTATTGCCGTGTTATTCATTGTGCCACAGTGTCAAAGATACCAAAGTGTCTCAAAACTACAGCAATATTCTGATTGTTGGTGGATCTTACATATTTAGTCACCTAATTTACATGTCAAATGACCATTGTTTAATGACAATTAGATAAATTTTAAGTCAAAACTGCCACTGTGCTTGTTATATCTGTATTTCTCTCTAATTTCTTACCTTCATACTGTTTTTATACCCAGTGCAAAAATCACCATATTATTTTTCCTGTTTTAAAAATAGTTCAATGAATACAATTTTCCCCTTTTGTCTGCCTTTTTGCCTTTTGCCCAATTCAGGAATTTGGTAATAACAGCAATAGCATTAGCTGACCATGACATCACTATATTTTACAGGTGCTTCTTTTGTAAAGGACAACAATGTAGAACTAACACGAATTATGGACCTTTCTGACTTCATGCACCAGGCTTTAAAGGGGTCGTATTTTGCTAAACTCAATTTTATTAGTCTTTGGTACATTTATTTATGTATTTGGGGACCCTAACAGTTCAAAAAGTTTGAATTTGAACCCTCCAGGTGCTGCAAAGCAAATCTTTATATTAATTTTGGCAAAAATTGAATGGATTTCTAAAACCCATTTTAATTCCTTCTTAATTTGTTACATCCATAACGACATTAGCACATATAAGGTCAAGACTTCCGACAAACATTTCTCCGAGTACGCCATAATTGTTTGTCAGCAGCAGCGGCTGTAGTCCATACTGAAAATATGTCCAAACATTGAGCCAATTACCTAAAAATGTTCAATTGTTGGTTGTATTAATGAACACAAGTGGGTGAGTGGGACAGAGCAGCACAGTCAACAACCTGGAGGGGTTAGGGTGTGAAGTGGCTCATTTGCATTTAAAGGGCCAGGGCTCAAAACAACCTTTCTGGTGTCATTACTCAGAAATCGGATTGAAGATGGACCTGTAGAGTTTAGTAAATGAAGAATTCAGACCCAAGCATAACATTTACAGTTTATGTCGACCACAAGGAAATGTTTTAAAATGCATAATTCCATTTAAAAAAGCAAAATATCACTCCTTTAAATTGAGATATTGAGGAACTATAAAGTGCCTGACATGATATTATGCAGCAAAGGTTAACTGTCTTACCTGGAACTAGTGAATATGACTGAGGGCCGGAAACACTGGCTCCTAAGTCTGCCCCTGTACCAGGATTGGCCAAACTGCTCTTCATTTCATCCAGTCCACCAGTTAGTGAAGCCATGGCTGAGTAATCTGACGTCTGAAAGTGGGAGCAGAAAGTGGAGACAGAAAAAAAAAACAGAAAACAGAACAATAATGACCTTTTCTGTTAAATACAATATGAATCTGCAGTTGTGCCTTGTGTAGCTCACAGCTATGATCAATCTGTTAGCTGAGTCCTGAGTACATTTCAACATATTGCACCTTCCTCACAGCAGAGTGGGAAGACTAAGCTTTGGTATAAACACACACACACATACACTTTCTCACAGACATACGGAAACACACCTACAGCTGAGAGTTTATTGATCTGTTTACAAAGACAGGGATTTACTGTACAACCAAGTCCAACAGTCTATAACCACAGGATCAGCTTGCTCTTTCTCTTCATCTCTCTCATCCCTGACAAACAAACACACACACACACACACACACACACACACACATACAAACACACACATACATATATACTCTATACACACACACTGTGGCGTCGCATAGACCATGGCTAACACAAAGCCTCTTGTCTCCCCAGATACCAACAACAATAAGAACTGTGATCATCTCAGCACCTACACACAGCTCTCCAGTGCCCTTAACACACACATGTACTCATGCTCTGTTGAAGTTAAAAATCGTATGAAAAAGGAGACAGGAGTGGCAAAGTGATATATGTTTGTTGTGTAGATTTACTAACATTTTTCTCTGTTCAAACTCTCTGGAGAATTTCTTATTGAAGTTAGCAGAGCAAGAAGGATGTGAAAAAGAGATATTACAGGTACTTCAACTATTTCTGTAAATATAGACCTTTTTAAATGCAGTACTTTATCTGTGGTAGCATTATAAACAGGCTTATATGTATACTGCCCAGCCATAAAAAGTCACTACCTGGATTTAGCAAATAGTTAAGCGCCTTCCACTGGATAATTACTGTTGAGAATAATATGTTTCATTTGCATACGTTTCTTAAACCCTAACTGATGCAGTGAGTCGTTCCTCATTTTTTAAACAACCGTCAGTTTGATTGAAGGTGAAAAGATTGGACTGTGGACCTGAACCACATTGAGAATCAAATGGATGTGCTGGAGAAGACTTTAGGCAGAGGCTCGACTCTCTGGATGGAAATAAAAGTTGTGACATTTATTGTGACACTGCATAAACATTGCATGACATAAAAAATACAACGTTGAATGTGTTCTCTAATCAAAGCTAAAGGCAGTCAAAATGAATATTGTGTCTGGCTTTTTTTTTTTTTTAAGCCAGGCACTGTATATATTCACTGTAAAGAATCAAAGTTAAATGGTAGTTGCTATTAGTACAGATGGTATAATTTTACCAGTAAACTGCTCTGCAATTTTTTAAATAGAAATAATGGTTTTATCTGGGCCCATAAGCACTGGTAGGCCACAAAAAGCAAAAGAACACACAAGAATGATGTGCAAGGATTCACTTCAATCAGTCTTCCACAACACAGATAGATGGATGGATAATGGTCACTATTCCCTCACCTGTGTGTGACCTCAACACACAGCTGGCAGCCATCTATCCTTATCTATGTGTGTCTGTAGAGTGAGGGCACTGACAATGATGACCAAGTATATATAGCTTAACTGCATTAGGTTTTCAGGGTCGAAATTGACATGATGGCCTGTCAGTATGTGTGCGCTCTTGAGTGAGTTTTCTGCGTTGTGTATCTTCTCCTATAAAAAAGAAGATGTGCTGTTCAGTGTTGAGATGTAAGCACCTTAATCGGGCATTAAAGGAGTACTTCTTTGTCTAGTAGCTGCTCAGGTATGCAACTATGTATGTGAAGCTTGACATTATTGAACAGCATTGGGAGGTTTAAGCTGACATGTCTTTTAAACAAAGAAGGAGGTATTAGCTGTGTGTGTCCGGCTCACGATACCTTAAAAATCCCAAATTCCTCTCAGTGTATGAATATATTACCCCCTTAAGTCATCCATAAACTCTATTATGTAGAACAATTGCAAATGGCAAATAAAAAATATATCACAGCTGCTGGTTGAAGTCTTTTTTAGTTTTTCTTAATGTCGCTTGAAGTTATCCACAAACTCCTTTCTCTTGCATTAAACAATTCCCTTCCAGCTGTATGTGTTACAGCTGACCCAAAGTCTGTATGTGTGTGTGTGTGTGTGTGTGTGTGTGTACACTAATGACAGCAATCAGAATTTCCTTTAGGTGATGAGGTGAGAGTTTCGCACTGACCCTTTTAATACCTCTGCATCTGTGTGTGTATGTGTGTGGAGACGTTAAGTGTAGGCGTGTGTTTGTGCTCACTGACCTCTTAAACACCCCTGTGCTCGTCAACACACAACACAACCACTGGACTGTGACCTGCCAAATAAGAGCTTACCCTGTACACTACACACACATCTCTCTCGCTCCCTCTTTAGACTTCAGACACATTTTTAAACCCTCTCTTCTCTCCTACACCCCCCTTCTCTTACCTCGCACATCACACCTGTAGTTTTTTTTTTTTTTTTTACAACCAATCATACATGCTATCCCAGCAGCCCCTCCTCCCTCCCTTGGCTGCTCTCTGTCTTATTATAATGGTGTCTAATGTGTCCATGTATCCATGTAGATGGGGGCCAGGCAGCAGCAGCAGAGTAGAAGGGGTCTGCTGTGGTAATTGGGCATGATGAAGTTTGGCCAGTGGGGTGACAGGCCCGCTAAGGAAGATGGATCATTCTCATTCGCCCCCGTAAATGTTGTCAATTCCACCGCTCATACACCGCCATCAGCCCTCATCAATGATGGGGGACGCAGCTGCTGGGCCAAGAAAGGGTTGGGGTTTGGGGGCTGGTAGTGGTAGTAGTGGTGGTGGTGGGGGTTGAATGGTGTAGAATAGACAGTTACCAGAAAAGGTGACAGGGGGCGCTGGACTTAGGACAAGATCTCTTGTCAAAGAATGGCAGAAGAAGGTAAGTATTGTCTTTAAGAAAGAAAGAAAATAAAGGTACAAATGGGTAATTTAAGAGGATACATGTATAAAGCTCAAGAGAAAAGAATTTAATGAGACTCAAAGCTCATTTTGAGAAACAAAGAGGATTTATTTGAATACGACCACTGCAGTGGACCCACCAACCAATGCAGTCATCATCATAAAATATTGCTTCTGGACATTTTTGCAAACCATCAATCCATTCCTCAATAGGTTGTGCAATAGACATTGTCACCAGGTCTTAGTGATTAAAGAATAAAACCAGGTTTGACTGAGGAAAAAAATTATAGTTACATTTGAAATATTACTAAATATAGTGCAATATAATTTTTGTTGTCACATTTTTGTAGGCTTTTCAGGGTTAGGGTTAGGGTTAGGGTTAGGGCTGTCCTGGAAGCTCAATCAAATACACACCAAGGATTGTTTGATTAAAAAAGTGGAATGATTATTATATTTGACCAGAAACTGAGAATATAGGAATGGCAAGAATGGCAGTCACACTTTGCAATTTGCTTTCTTACACTTCTGTTCAAGTCACTGGATTGTTATCTGCAAAGGGCTTAAAATAATCTTTGTATTTAACAAAAACTAGACACAGGTTGCTAGTACAATTAATGAGCAGGAGCTTCAAACCTACATAGTGCTTTATGCAGAAAGCCAAACAAAAACTGTCTCAGGGTTTTTTGTTTTTGTTTTTTTTTGTTGTTTTTTTTCCCCCGTTTCACTTGCAAGCAGCAGATTGGTCTACTCACTCAGATATGGAAAGGTAATGGTTTGGGCCAAAACTCACATCAATAACAGATGAGCCCTAATCGGTCCTTGACACACACCACACACACAAATACACACATGCCCTGTTGCCTTGCAAGATTTGCATAATAGTATTTCCTTTTTTCTCCGTTCTCGAATAGCTCCCGATTTCTCCATCTCTCTCCCTCTGTTTGCATTGTCTTGTGTACTCCTGATGGAAAGAGGCTTGACTATAAACAAATACAATTCCCTCAGAGGCCCACAAACTGAGACAGGGATTGTGGGGAAGGAATTCATCTCTGCTCAAACTGAGAGTGGCAGCAGCAAGGAGGATATTCATTTCCAGATGAGCCAAGTGGACCTCAACTGTCGGCACAGACTATAAGAGTTAATACATGTTGAATTAAAAAATTATGGCTAATATGTCTGATGTAGTATCAGTTTATTGAATTAAATCGTAGAAATTAAAAATCATTGCATCTGTAATTAATGACTTTACAGAGTCTCGGAGGGCTGAAGAGGGATTACAAGACTATGACAGAGAATTTAAGGGATAATGCTTGTGATCAACTTTTGTTGTAAATAAATCCCATGAAAAAACTAATATTAACATATTAAGAGTGTCTTACAAGAGCCTGATTCTTTCATTTCTCTTGGCCATACGTCACATCCTTTTCATTTCTTTTAGATGGGTTGAATGGAAAAGACAGAACATCACAGCAGTCTTTCTTTTTATACTCTGTTCTAACCACAGTTACTGGCACCGCGATGGGCATTTGGACCCAGGGCAGCATGGATGGGTGGGGTTGCCATCATCCCTGCTGATTTATCACCTGGGTAATGTGAAGTGATTGAAGGGAAATTCAAATGAACTCTCTTCGACAGGCGCACATGCAGACACACATGTGAGCATGCACACACAAATTAATACCAGAGCTTAATAGAGTAGAGGGAGAGGGGGAACAGAAAGATGAGATAAAATGATGGCTTGTTAAGAAAAGGTCTGAGACAAACAGGATATAAGAATAACTACCGGTGACAGATAAAATAAGATTTGGTTGTGAAGAACGTGAGCAATTTTAGTTTTATCTCTTCAAGTGGGATGAAGAAAGAAGAAATAATGAATGAGGCTTTTGTTTCAGGGCAAGAAACCTAAGAGATAATGAGGAGTTTGAAATAACAACTGAAATGAAATTGAGCCTCTGAACACTTAAACAACAATTATCACTCTTAGTCACTCTCTCTTCTGGCTGACAAACGGAGGAGATCAAAATACATGCATATATTCTACACTTAAGTTAAAAAAAAAAGTGTAAGCTTATTCAGAGAATCAGAAAATAAGACATTTGAGGACAATTCTACTGTTTCTTTCTCTGCAAATCTAACCTCAGTTAGCCTCTTGATACTCATATAATGCAAAGACTAAAAAAGTTGTAACTACAAATTAAAGAAGAAAACATTACACTGAAAATAATGAACATCAACTTTGCTCAAATGTGCAAAACAGTTTTCAGTTTCTGCTATAGAACTTTAAATGTTGGGATACCTTTTCTCCACAATCCAGTCTCTCTTTCATGCTGTTTTCATCTTCTTGCATCATTTACATCATTTTCAGCTTGTTATGTTTGTTATGCATGATATACACCAATGGATACGCTAAAGGCTCATCTTTTCTATGTTGAATGCATTTGGTTTTAAATTGGTCTGGGAAGGTTGTGTATTAACGCTGAGGAAGGGGGTAGAAAGTACAGGTATTTGTGTTAAAATATGGGGAGTAAAAGTAAAAAGGTTTCAGTAAAAAAGATACTTAAGTAAACAGAAATGCTACCTTAGGCTGCAGGAGCTGAAATCATAGGGAATAAACACCAGAATATGAGAATTCACATCTTCATTCTGCAGTTCTATCCTCAATAGACTAAATACAGATGGCCTTGATGCTGTTTTGAGTTTCCATACAGAGACAGCAGCAGTACCACACAGGTTGTGTCTGACCAAATCTGATCAGAGATCAGTAATTACAGCTGTCCATCACATATTAAACCTCCCTTCCTGTCTGAAAACGGCTAAGTTTAGTCAAAATCTGCACCATGGGGTCCACTTTCTCCAGCCTGAAAATACAGGCAAGGAGTAGCCACAGAATTCTTATGTCCTCTTTCATCACTTGAATTGCAATATGCTGAAAGGTAATTATGGAATTTTACCCACTGATGCTAAAACCCTCTCAAGCCCTGCAGCTTTAAGTAACCTCCCGTCACTGCTAACAAACACACACTTTAAGTGACCTCCATGACAGCAGCATCCACAGCATCAGGCATCTTTTAGGAATGTCATTCAAAACACAGTGTGACCCTCCTTGACCAATACCCCTGCCTCATACAAACACACGTATACACAAACACACACACATCAGCCCACATACCAAAGAGGCTGAGCTGGGGCTGTCAGAGTGTCAGTGTTAAGGATATGACTGTCAATCATCCCCTCTGGGAAATGCAGGCTGGGAAAGGGGGGAGGCGGGGTGATCGACTAGACAGGATGAGAGAAGCGAGCAGAGGTAGAGGGACTGATGGTGATGTATATTTGTGTGTGTGTGTGTGTGTGTGTGTGAGAAAAAGAGAGGCTGTGTATGCGTGTGCGTGCAGCTCTTTATAATCACAATGCCATTCCTAAAGCCATTTTGACCTCAGGGCGCATAGAGTTTAATGCCCCTCTCCCTGATCCTGACCCCAGTGGCTTGACCGGGCTCAGAGTCGACACTGACCTATGAATCATGGGTATTATAGTCTTGAGTCGCAGTCTATAGAGCTACTACCACCAGTCCCTGTCGACCTCTCGCCCTGTGCCACTCCACTCCCCATGTCGGTCAGAGACAAGTGAATGAGCTAAAAAGCCAAACTCTGCCCTATAGGTCTAAGGCTGCAACCTATTTGTGGTTCCATATACTTAGACTCCACTAATGCGTTTGTCCTCTTGCCCTTGAATTTGACTGGATAAATAAAACAGAAGCAGGAATATGTTTAAAGGTTTTGTAACCAGGAGTGTCATTTTGAGTCATTGCCAAAATATTTCTTTAATATTGACTAGTGGGCTGTAGATTAGAAGACATCTGAGAAAAGATAAAGGGAATACAAATGCTAGTCTACCTTCGCTTTGTTATTCAGCGTAGTTCTTACACCTGTCCATTCCACTCAGATTTACATTAACTCACTGCCGGGAAGCAAAAAGGGCGGGAGGTCAATTTAGATGCAATATTAAGACAGAAAGACACACCCATCCTCGCTCTTCTTTTCTCATCTTACTGTCTCTTTCTCACTGACATGCAAACAACACACACATATGCAGCAGATTCCCAAGATGCATCAGCATGCAGACAGCTCCACTGATGTCTCTGAGCAGCAGGAAGTGAGGTCATAATGAGAGCCAGGTCAATATGCTCATTAACCCCTGCAGTGTGTCTCGATTATAGGAACATCAATAGGCCAGTCCTGACTCTCAGCAGTCAGGCTGACAGAAAAAACATGGACTGACGCTGCCATTCTTCAATTACTATGAGTAACCAATATCAAATAATTTCAACTAATAGAAGATGTTTGTGTTTAGAGTTAAGTGAATGAATGAAAATGAATACTTAAACTGAAGCTTTATTATGCAGTCTTACTCATTTATCATGACTGGCATGGCATGGCAAGGCATAGCAGGCAGGGCAGGCTTTTAGCTACAGTAAAAGCAGAGACAAGCATTTTATCCAACAGTAAGACAAAGAACTGCATCTGCAACGAACAGTACTGCTAAGGTTGCAAATATGGCAGACAGTTTGCAAAGCTCTGCTTTTATCGGTTGCTGTATGTCAGTAATTTTAATGAAACTTCTGCCCCTATAAGCTCAGGATTGTAAGATATATTGACATACAACTATAACTAAAAGCTTTGCACAGAAATGAGTGCCTCCCTCTTCGATTATTCCTTGGCATGGTGTCATGGGCTATTTAGTCACCATTTTGGGTCACTCAATCTTATTCTCTTATTTATGCAGGCAACAGGATAACATTGTGTGTGTGTGTGTGTGTGTGTATATATGTATATATGTATGTGTGTGTGTGTATCTATCTATCTATCTATCTATCTATCTATATATCTATATATATATATATATATATATATATATATATATATATATATATATATATATATATATATATATATGTATACATGTTTATTTATTTATTTATAATATTGTGCTAGCATTTTCCAATGTACCAGAGTCACTTCAGACTACAGTCTGTGTGAAAGAGCCTCTCGGCTAACAATTTTACCGCACTTTTTGTACATTGTTATGTTTCAGTTCATACAGAAGTCATGCATTTTGGGAGTATTTTTTCTGCTTGAGTTGCACAGACACTGTGTACTATCAAATATTATTATTTTTGCAATATATCAAGTAGAATGACTGCATTGTAAAATCATCATGATTGAATCATATGAGTGAGTCTGTGATTCCCACACCTAATGAATACAGTAAAGCCTGTTTTTTTTTTTAAAGTAAAGTTTAAAACAAAAGCATTTTACTAATATATATCTGTGGTTTGTTTTCATTGAACTATTTTAGCATATGTTTCAAGCTAATTTTCATGATGGATTGATTTTTGTTTGTGGGTTATTTTAAAGAGTCAAACCTACCCCTCAGACACAGTATAATGGAGTGACATTGAAGCCATACAACTAGACTGTAAACTAAAAAAAAAATCTGACACCTCAGAACATAAAGACAAAAATGAGTGACCGAAAAGGTGGGGCTATGTGGTGTCTGTCTCAGTTAGGTTTTTTCCATATCCCTTCCTCTGATCCCAAACTCAGCCTCAGCCCAGAGCCTGCACGGTGCTACGCCCTTACCTTGCCAGAGTCTGGGCTCACATAGAGGTCAGAGCTGGATTGGATTGGACAGGATGGCTGTCTGTCAAACAGGCGGTCCAATACCTCGATCTGCTGCGGTGAGAACAGCTCCCCTCTCATCTGCTTCCTGAGGAAGTCCCGCCCACTGTGGCCATGCCCATTGGCCAGTGGTGACTCCTGCAGACCTATGTAGTAAAGAGAGAACAAATATTAGAGGAAACATTGGGAGACAATGTTTAATGAAAGAACTAAAGAGTAAAAAAAGAAAAAGTTTAAAAAGGAAGATGAGGTGTTTGTGAGTCAGGTGTGAGTGAGTGTAAAGCAAAAAGTTAGAGCTAAGTACAGACTCAGCAAACAGCAATGGAATGATTTAGGACTAAGTTACTCCAGCGATTGTGGAGAAAATGCCATACTAATGCAATCCATTACCTAGCATACGCTGTCTTGATCTCCTAAAAGTACACTCTCGCCTCTCACATATAGACACTCTGTCCCTCTAGTTGTATCACCCATACACACACAGACACACAAATATATATTGCTATGGTATCAGTATTAGACTGTGAGCTCTCGTATCCTGAAGTTATTGCAAGGCTGAGGGACTGAACGAGACAATTATAAGAACTCTGAAGAGTCGTGGCCCACAAATGATTAGAAAAGAGAGAACGAAAGAGAAAGATAAAGAGAAAAAGGGGATGAGGGTGAAAATCCTCCGCCATAGAGCCAATTCATCGGTCCGAACCTCTCCTGAGAGCCTATTTTAGTCCTGGGGGTCACTGTGTGTTTGGTACATGTGTGTGTATATATGTGTGAGTTAGGCATCAGGGGGAGTGATATGACAGACAGGTGGAGCGGGGGGAAGGGGCTTCAAATATATATATATATATATATATATATATATATATATATATTTTTTTTTTTTTTTTTTTTTTTTTTTTTTTTTTTTTTCCATCTGGACTGAAAATACAGATTCATTTGTGCCAGACTGGAGAGCTACAGAAAAAACAAGAGTGATGTAGAAAGAAAGAAAGACAGGCAGACAGACAGACAGAGAGAAAGAAAGAAAGAAAGAAAGAAAGAAAGAAAGAAAGAAAGAAAGAAAGAAAGAAAGAAGTGGAAGCTCAACATGTTGCAAAAAAACTGTTTTTACATTTGCAAGAAGCAGAAAGTATTTATAAAAGTTTATTGTGAATAAGTGCAAAAGAAACACATAGTATTGTGAATACCTGCTTATGTGTAATGTTCAACAGATAAAGCAAACAGAAATACCAAATTAGAAGGAAAACGGGCAATGAAATGCCACAAAGTATATACAAAAGCTTTGAAAAACTGTGGAGGAGCAGGAAATGTTTTGTGAGACATACTTTTCCGTTGTTCAGCTCAGAATCAGTTGAATTCCATCATGGGGACTGGCCAGAGGGATTAAATGGGTCGCAAAAGCTTCCTACAACGTCATCGTTCACTAATTACAAATCTTTATCTAACTATTGTAAGATATAATATAAACTAAACTTTAATGTACTGCCAAAACCACTGCTAAGTGCATTAACCTGGTTCATGGATGGTCTTTCATTATCTGTGTATCAAACACTGAGTTTCAGAAAATGTCGCACAACTGACACTTAACCAAAAAAGAGCTTTTTTTGTTGTTTTTTTTTTTTTGTTTCGACAGACAGTATCTTGCTTAATGTAACTCAAATCCTTGCCATGCCTTTTCAGTACACAAAACCTCTTTCTCTCACTCTCTTACAAACTCACTTCTTCTTGATCATAATCTCTCGTTTTCACCTACACACACATATACAGATGCTAGGAGCAGTGAGTGTATGGTCCAGGTCTCTGGTGACAGACCAATCAGGGGGGGAGATAAAGCCAGTATGATGCTTTAGCCTGGTAACCCACTGCGACCCATTTAATCCCACTGGCCAGTCCCCATGATGGAATTCAATTGATCAATCATGTAGCTCTGATGGCACCATTTCAGCCAGCTTATTGCTTTCTGCTGTCTCTCTGTCACACACACACACACACCTACACACACACACACGTATACAACCTGAAATACCGACCCAAGCCTATCACAACAGAGCACCCACAAAAAGACCAGAAGAAGAAAGCGACAACAGAATCCAGTGTGGTAAGAACAAAGCTTTTACTTATGATAATCAATATTGTCCATTCATCTGTATGAATGTGTATGTGTGTGTGTTTGTGTGTGTGTGTGTGTGTGTATGTATGTGTGTGTGAGTGCTGTGGGTGGGTAGGTGGGTGGGTAGCTTGATATCCGGCTGGTCTCATTGTATCCATGGATGGGTAAAGAAACTCATTGCCGTGACGGGTTAAATCCTATTCACTGTCGGATACACACTCACACTTACACACACACACACACACTCACTCACAGCTGCCTCTATCTCTGTGAGTCAGTCTCAGAAGGGAAGCGCTTCTCTTCCCTCTTTTTCAGAGCAGAACAAAACAAACAATGACCCCTTATTGTTCTCTCCTTTCTGCCTTTTTTCTCTCTCTTCCGCCTTCTCTGTCTCTCTTTTGCTCTTTTACCCTCTCACTCACTCACTCACTCTCTTCTTCTTCCTTCTCCTTTCTCTCTCTTCATCACTGCCTTCCCATCACCTTTGCTATTTTTTCAGCAACCAAGGCACAGCTGAATTATTAAATCCAAATACCTTGAGAGTTAAAGTGGTTATCATCCGTTCATGTGTTTTAGTGCATCAATTCCCAAAGACTGGCTTGTGACCCACAGGTGAGGGCCAGGAGATTTTATTTAGGTCACCAAATCAATTTGCATTTCAAGCATTACGGAAACTTTCGACTTTCAAACTTATTTTTCATATTACTTGCTTTTTTACATTTTATTTAAGCTTTATTTAACCGCATAAAATCCCATTGAGGTCAAGATCTCTTTTATAAGGGCGACCTGGCCAAGAGGTCAAGCAGCACACACCATACCATAATGAAAAAACAGGTTAAAAGATTGGTGATAACAGTAAACTTTTAAAAATACCGGGCAATAATCTAATAATAAAACCAAATAATAACAAGAGTTTCACAAAATTTTTGAAGTGCAATGTAGTTTAGGTCACCAGCAATTGTTTTAAGTGCAAGATCTGGTCGAGGTCAGCAAACAATTTAAAAACACAGGGACTGTCCAAAGGATTCTCGCTGTCTAGTCAGTAAAATGGCATGAAAAGCTTGTAATGAGATGAGTTCTGGTATTTTCAGCTCAGATTGAAGAGTGTTCCAGACAGAGGGGGCAGCAAAACTGAAGGCTCACTTCCCCAATAGATGTTTGTACTGTTCTCATAATGGCACTTAATTGTACACTAGATTGACAATTGAATCTATTAACAAAGACGATCACATATCCTGTCTGTTTTACAGCTGAGAGGATCAAATCAACCATAAGCATGTATTTTAAGTGTAAATGTAAAGTCCAGCTCAGACAAAACTTTTGTGATTAGACAACCTGAAAACTCTGATTCACAGTGTACTGAGACCTTGCCAGTTCATGCCAGTGCAATGAGACAAGACCGTGTATCATTTTAATGGGAACAACTGTCTGCACTGCTGTTCATACTTCGAGCTTTTTGTAGCTGGACAGCATTTGTTGCATCTGAAAATATGAGGATAGGATAAAGTTTCTGACTAGAGCTGCATTTATGCTTTTGATGAAATTGTCAGAAACAAACAAAATAACTTTTTCCAGTCTGTTTCCTGTGAAGTTCTGGAGTTAAGAGGTGATTATGACATCTCTAACAAGCAGACAAAACACAGACTATGGAGACAGCATTACACCAAACAAACAAACAAACACTGCTTTTTGTGGTAATAAGGGAGCTACTGCCTATAAATACTGTGAAAAACACACAATCTGACATTCTAACACTAACCACGGGTGATTTGACAAACAGAATCTCTGTTGTCACAAACAACAAACTGGCTTTAGTCGAGCTTCCACAATTGAAACCTATACCTGAAACAGTCTATATCGGTTTGTCTCATGGCAAAAGAAAAGCAGGCTAGTCTTTATGAAGACATGGATCACTGTTGAGTTTTTTTTCTCAATAATGACCATCTCTCTATACATTATCCTTCTTATTACATGGCTAGCTTGATAAATAAAAAGACCTGACAAAAATCATTGATATAAAAATGATTTGATTGATTTGAGAATTAAATGCATCCACTAAATGAAATAGTCAATTAGATTTTGCACTGTCTTGTATTCATAGCAAGGATCTGCTGTCAAATAACAGAAATTTGTGGACCAATCAGGATTGAGAAATCAGTAAACACACGTAATTTATTCTCAATAATCTGTCTACCTCTTCCACATGGCTGGTTTACCCACTCAAGATAATATGACAAACTGTATAGTATTATAGAATATTAGTAAAAATGTTCAGGATTGTGCATAAATTGGCTCTTGCAGTTTGTTACATTGTCAATTGATTGTCAACTGACAAGTGAAGGCTTATGGATGTTGTGTGTCTCCATGTGCATGTTATCTTTTTTGCACTTGACATAGAAGTAGATTATCATACCAAGGTTGTGCGTCTGACCTCACAGTCATGACCTGTGCATGCCAGTTTGTCTGTGTGTGTCTGTGCCACTTCTCAACTCGAGAGATCAAAGTTTTAGTGGACGGGAGGCAAAGGCAGGACCTCAGGGTGAAGGGCATAGCTCTCCACCCTCTACTCCTCCATCCTCCTCACTCCACCTCTCCATCTCTTGCCCCCACCGTCTTTTATCTTGTAAGCTGCTGCATGTCACAGTGGATGCACAAGGGGGTGAGAGGTCAACATAGCATTCTGGGTAAATACAACAGACACTATTTCATCTCTGTGCAAAGGAGAGTGTCTCTTAACCCACAAATTTAACAAGAGGATACTCAAGGATAGAAAACTGTTCTCTAATTAGCCCACCTGTCCTGGTGCTCCATGTTGCACACACACACACACACACACACACACACACACACACACACACACACACACACACAAACATATCTATTCTCCATGAGCAGGATAATAGGTTAAGATACAATAGTCCCCCTTTGGCCCCAAAAGTCAAGTTCCTCCATTCACTCCCATTCATCTACATTCTACCCCCAGTCACCCCCCCAAACACTTCCCCTCGCTTTGGCTGGGGGCACAGGTCACCACTGGGCTTTACCCCCACAAGGTCCTGAATACACACCCAGAAACGCATACACACATATGTTACTGATCCCGCCTTCATGTGTTCTCATCCCTTGGACAGCTGCCATGTTTATAAGTTACAGCAGAATTAAAAGGTTTCTGCACACGTTCATTGTCTGACAAACACATAGAGGATGTATGATATAATGAAGAAGTAAAAAATAAATATTTCAAGTGTGTGCACTGTGGATGCACAAGCTTGAATTTAAGTCAGATAATATTTAATAAAAATATCTAAGTCAGAACACTTTCTGGTCTTAGTTTATTTGAGGTGTTTTGTCCAGAACATATGCAGACATAGACCGCGTTTCCACTACGTGCAACCAGCTCGACTCGTCTCGGTATTCCTGGAGACCGTTTCCATAACAGGATGCTACTGACTTTACAGTACCTGGACGTCATAACGATGTGGCGCGTTATTTCCATGTCGTCTGCTCAGAGAGTTGCTGAAAACTCGCTCGTTGCGTGTTGTCTCGTCTGAATTTTTACGTCGGCCACCAAAGACTGAATCTCCTCGACCGACCATGGTGTAGTTTTGGGCTGTTATCATGTGGATTAATGTACCGTTATATTTACTGTCCACTTCCGCATCTGTTTTTTGCAAAACGGCGGTCACAGAGAAAACTGTCTGACCAATCAGTGGTCTGCAGTGTTTATACGTCACGGTTTAGTAACACTTGGAACCTCGGCGGAGGTGATACCAAAAATCTAATTTTATACAACATTAGATAAATAAATATGTTGGGGGAAAAATATACCAAAAAACTAGTACCGGGTACCAGGTTCCGGGTCCTTTTTCATAATGGAAACGCAGAAAGGCCGAGCCGAGTCAGGTCGAGCCGGTACCATGTAGTGGAAACGCGGCAAAAAGGACCTGGAATCTGATACAACAGGGTGTCCCATAAGTCTCCATGCATAGGAAAAATAAATGTTTCTTGACATAAACCATTTTTACTTCCGCCAGGGAGGTTATGTTTTTGCCAGGGTTTGTTTGTCTGTCTGTTTGTTTGTTTGTCTGTCCGTTAGTGTGCAACATAACTCAAAAAGTTATGGACAGATTTTGATGAAATTTTCAGGGTTTGTTGGAAATGGGATAAGGAAGAAATGATTAAATTTTGGTGGTGATCGGGGGGGAGGGGGGGGGCGCAGACCACAAAATTTCATCAAAATCTGTCCATAACTTTTTGAGTTATGTTGCACACTAACGGACAGACAGACAAACAAACCCTGGCAAAAACATAACCTCCTTGGCGTGGGGGGGGGGCACTGATCAGCCTTGGCGGAGGTCTGCGCTCTCCGAGTGCTTCTAGTTATTTATATAATATGCTCTATATGACTGCCATTTTGTCGGGAACACATTTCAATGCGTGTCTGCTGAAGAACTACAGGGTGGGGAAGCAAAATTTACAATTTTTTCAGGCAGGGATTGAAAGACAGTGTATGACCAATTTATTGAAAGTCATGAGAATTTATTTGCCACAAGAAAATTTACATAATAGAAAATGTTTTTATTCTATGTGTCCTCCTTCTTTCTCAATAACTGCCTTCACACGCTTCCTGAAACTTGCGCAAGTGTTCCTCAAATATTCGGGTGACAACTTCTCCCATTCTTCTTTAATAGTATCTTCCAGACTTTCTCGTAATAGTTTTGCTCATAGTCATTCTCTTCTTTACATTATAAACAGTCTTTATGGACACTCCAACTATTTTTGAAATCTCCTTTGGTGTGACGAGTGCATTCAGCAAATCACACACTCTTTGACGTTTGCTTTCCTGATTACTCATATGGGCAAAAGTTTCTGAAGAGGTATGGATAATAGTGTTAGGTATGATTATGACATCAATATATGTTTGGTTTCAAAACAATTGACGTAGTGCCTGCTGAGAAAAAACAACTAAATGTTCATTGTAAATTTTGCTTCCCCACCCTGTATAAAGAAGAAATATAAAGAAATACATGTTAGAACCATATATGTATGGAATGTATTATGTCTCCTATGTATGGAGACTTATGGGACACCCTGTAGGTTTTTGGTGTCTACTTCGCCGAGGTTCCAAATCGACGGAAACGATACTAAAACGTGACGTATAAACATTGCAGATCACTGATTGGTCAGAGAGTTGTCTCTGCGTCATTGCGTCATCAATATCCAGTGACCCGCCATTTTTAATGAAACAGTTGCGGAAGTTTACAGTAAATATCTCGGTATGTAAATCCACATGATGACAGCCCGCAAAACTACACTGGTCAGTTGAGGAGATTCAGACATTTCTGTCCTTGGTGGCCGACGAAAAAATTCAGCGTGAACTTGACGGGGCAACTGGCAACGAGCGAGTTTATCAGCTACTCTTTGAGCAGACGTCACGGAAGTAACGCGTCATGATGTCCAGCCAGGTACTCTAAAGTCGGTAGTATCCTGTATGTTAAATGTTAAAGATTTTTTTTTTTAGGAAGACAGTCCCGGAGTTTGGTCAGAAAAAGTTATTGACATGTTTTGGTGTGAAATTTTGTGGTTTAAAATGAAATTCACCAATATGATGAAGACACAAGGCCATTCTATTAAACTGTAAACTCAGATTACTCTTTTACACATCAGTTAAATAGCATGGTTCACATAGAGGCAGACTGAGATTTGAACATGCGGTTAATTATAACTATGCCAGTACTGTATATTAAGTATACTTAAGTGTAAAGTGATACAAGAAAACAATTATTGGTAACATTAAGTCGTGCATTGCTTCCTTATTGAACTGTAATCATTATTTGGCACATTAAAGTGATTGTGCTCAAAATCCCACAAATAATTTCAAAATTTAAGAAAACTTTACATTCCCTCATAGTACAAACATACATTAATAACAAGCTATCGACTGCGCCTGTTAGCTGTGCTCTGTTTGCTGTTCTTACTAATCATTTTATGTGTATATATTCGACACTGAAATGAAGTGCATGCCTTTAAAGATTTTTTTTGAGCTTTAAATGAAGGTCAGGTAAGAAATATGAGCAAATTCAACAAGATATGGTCATGTGATTGTTGGCCTCCTGTATGTTTATGTCTTTTTCCTTCTCAGTGTGTACAAATGTTGTTACAGACAAGCATATGGGAGTGAACGTGTGAGGAGCTTGCATTATTGTGTGTATGTGTATGTGTACGTCTGTGTCTGTCCATGTCAGTGCATGCTGTTCCCCCTGTCGCCCCTTGCTGTGTGTGTGTGTCATTATCCAGTGGGGGCTGCTCTAATGGAAGCTGTGATTAGCAATGCTGTTAATTAGACCACAGAGCCAACCACACGGACCTCTGCCACAGAAACACTGCAGATAAAACACACAAGCAGTGTGACGCGGGCCAGCACAATGCTCCAGTGACGCTTTCTAAATGCCTCACTGAAATGTAAAGTGAGACAATGTTTTTGATATGAATCATGAAACACAAGGCCGGTCACAGTGAAACAGCAGACAGACCACACATGTAGGAACACATCATGCACATGGAGAACAAAGTCAAATAATAACACTGCTAATTAAATTACAGAGCTTACACTTGAACTGCACATTCAACCACGGGGCCTTTGCCACACAGACACAGACATCAGACATAATAGTTTGGGGTACATTCATGTAATTAGACATGATTCATATTATCCATGTCAAAGAAATATGGTTGCTAACAAAGGTAAACCCCTCACAGATCTTTTTTAACCGCAGGCATTTTCACTTGTCATAGCAGGAAAAGCACAGGTGTAATTAATAACATGAATGATGGCTCCATTTAATTTAACTCCACCAGGAAGCCATGTTAGTGAGCCAGCATGCACAATACCCCCAGAACTGACATATATAAATGCAAATGCCCTATTATTTACACAAATAGTACATTAGTACATTATATGACAGTAAATCATAGGCTGTGACAAGTCTAAATGTTTGCTGTGAAATGGTCTTAATTAAATTCAAGCAGTTTCTGTGAAGTGCTATGATCTGATTCAGGACTAGGCAGCCAGGGGGAATGATGGGAAAATCCTTGAATGAATAATACTGATACCTCATGTGAGCGAACTCTAAATTTTCTAACAATGTATGTGCACTTTAAAGTTGATGTGTCAAGTACAAACCTTTTGTTGTTTATGTGTCTGACTGACCTGGGTTCACAGTCTTTGAGATCAGATCGCTCATGGGATTCAACCTGGATTTTTCAGGAATGTTTTGGAAATTCATCAGCAATGGGAAAAGAACATCATATCCATGTGTTGGCTGTGTTTGTGTGTGTTTGTGTGTGTGCTAGAGAGCAGGTAAGAGCTGGAGAGCCCCCAGTGGCGTACTGTCACCCCCCCTCCTTGCTCCGACATCTGGTCCTGTCTCATTTACCGTAGGAGACTGTCTGTGTGATGGCTTTTTAATGCTACTGACACTGCCACATACACACTCACACATATGTACAGATTCCTACCAGAACATTCCCATGTGCGCATACACAGGCTCATACTTCTATTAACATGCAAGCAACATTGATCCAGTATGACAGCGTATAGGATCAATAGTGCATGCATAAACTGACTTCTCAGGTAGCTCTCCAATGAAGTACTGTGAGTAAACAAAAAGGGGTTTCTGGATGAAGATGTTTGGTTTAGAATTCCCACATTGCACACATACACATACACATCTGTCATTGATCCTCATGTACTGGTTACTTTCCATCTGGGCTTTCCATGCTGGAGGAGAAAGGGGGGGCCCTGAGGCTGTCCATCATCATATACCATGTTTATATGTGTCATGTATTTAGTTGTGTGTATGAGGTAATTCCAGCACACACAAACATGACAATATAGCAAGTGGAGTTGACGTGTTCTCTTGCTCACCTTCGTCCCTTTTCCTCTTTCCCACATCAGCAGCTGAGCTGATACCCAGAATTCCACTGATGGAGTACGAGGACCCTGCTGAGTCACTGGTCACTGCTGAGACCTGTGTGGCGGCCACGGACGTTGCTGCAGACAGACCATGAAAACACAAACAAGTATGAATGATACAATGAAGTAAAAACAGGCAAATAAGTAAATGGACACTAGGGATACAGAGTGTTCATTACCCATTTGATCAAATAGGAGTAAAGTTCAAAGAATAAAGCAGTGATGCAGTGATTCAGCCTTTTCAGATATGGAGTACTGATAACTGTATTTATGCCTCAGTGTGTAGATTAGACTGGGCTCATTCTTTATGTGTAAAGCAACATCAAATTTGACTTTAAGTACTGCTTTCTAATTTTGTAAAACACAATTTAACAAACATGGGGTTAATTAATTATTTTTTAAATAATCATATACCAGCACCTGGTTGATTAGATCAACCAATGGATTAAACCCATTGTAACCAATAGATGATTAGAAACTAGTATCAGATCAGTGCATCCCTGATTAAAACAAACTAAAAGTACTATTGTATAGTGCTATCAACTATTTTTTATAGGTGAATTTTTAGAAATGTAAGTTATTTCCTCTGAACAATATATAGCGAGTCATTACTTTGGTACTTTAGATCTTGCATCAAATAAATGTTCACTACCTTTATATGCTGTTTTTAAATCAAAAGCATCTTAAATACTGGTTGGAATAAACTGTGATAAGATGTGCACATCACAGAAACTTTACATAGACCAATACTGGCAGCATCACAGAAGCATCTCTGGGAAACTGGCACACAAATGTCATAATTTAAAATCTTCATAGAAAGCTTTAGTAGAAACACACAGCAGAGCATGGGCAACCAGGACTATTTAAAAAGACAAATATCAGGTTTCTGTATGTCTGATGTTGAGTCCCATGATTACATATAAAAAGCACATAAGCCTTAATCAGTGGATGAAACAAATTGCACCATAATATCATAAATAGTTTGATTTGAATCACAACAATTTGTTTTGTGCTTTTTTTTTGTATAATCCCATCTCTTGATTGTGTTATTTTTGACGCCTCCACAACCAAACATACACAAATCCTTAATTTTTAATCCTTATTTTTCTCTCCCTAATCTCTGCATAGATTCACTTTAATCTTATGAAACTTTACTCTTGCTATACAGACAAAATTGAGGCTTAAAAAAAGACACAAAGGACAGACGTCTGTCTGTTTTTCGCTGCTCGTTGTCTCTCCCTCTAATCTTCCCCCTGGAGGAGACAAGTTCCTCGCTGGGCGACACAGCGACATACTTGTCACTGCTTCAGTGAGGCACACACACATCCTGAAACCTCCTGACACACACACACAAATACGTACACACACAAACCTACAGTCACTCGCTCCTTGGTCCCTTATCTGTGCCCCTGTAAGCGGACGTAGGGCTGAGTGACAGTATGGTATCCCAGGAGGGACAGAAAGGTGTGGAGACAGACATCCTAATCCTCTCTCCCAGCAGACCCCCCAAACACAGAAAGACAAGACCAAAAAGGAATAAAAAAAACAGACAAACCAAAGGATCAAGGTCCCTTCCAGCCATTACTCCACCGCTAACGACAAGGAGAGTATAATGAATGCATATCCTTCCTTTTCCCATCACTTGATTTAGCACTTCAATTATCTGATTTTCCTTTCTCTTTCTTTTCACTCTTTTTTTTTATCTGAACGTAACGCTTTTATTCAGCAAATCCAAATGTTCAATTTTCCGCCTGGGAGTAGAAGCCATTTATCTGTGTAATCTGTAAGCGTGCATGTGTGTAGGTGTGTGTGTGTGTGTGTGTGTGTGTGTCTAGGTGCATCTAGGTGTGTAGGAGTCTATGTGTGTGTGTGTCTGCTAAATATGTGTAAAAGGCAGGAGTCAAGGAGCAGTGTGTGTGAAATTAATTTAGATTAATAGACAATGTGTGATTATGAAGATATGAGAGATACTGAAACACAATCCACTGCCGGGAGAGAAAAAGAGAGAGAGAAACTCATATTTACTGAGGTGAAATATTTATAACAAAATGGCTTTAATCAATATATTGTTTTACTTTACATTTTTAACAAGAAATTACCAGCTGAGATGTGTAATAATGTGGAACTTAATATCTTTGCACATGATGACACTTTAACTTGGTATTTAAACACGTGAGATTTTAAGTGCTAGTCTATTCTGTCAACTTACAGTTACAAATTTCAAGTCAAAAAAGGAGAAAATAATAAGCCTAAGCCTTTTTTGTCACTTGGCTGTGGTAATTTGGTTAAGCACAATATATTTCCAAAAACAGTTTGGATACACTAGGTCATTTTCCCACTTTATCTTTGTTGTTTATCCACCCTTTGGTATAAATCTTGACCTTTCAATACTCAGTTAAAAATATTTAGTTTTACTTCATATGTCTAAACTGGGTCAAATTCTCCATTAGGAAAGACATTTTTTGTATTTAAGTTTTAATGTATTCATGTATAAAAGCTACAGAGTTTTTGTTGTATTATTGTGAATGTGCAAGTCCACCTTTCCCAAACTTAGGGTCTGGATCCAGAAGTGGTTTCAGACCCATTTTATCAGGTCACAAAGTGGCAAGTATAATGCATGATACTAACTTTCCTTATTAAAGTAGTGAGTGACTAGAGTGTTATTTCTTTGTATACTGGTCTACTCAAATGCTCAGATGCTGTGTCTCACTGCCTCTTTTAATGCCCTGGACATGAAAATATGATGATAATTGAAAATAGAAGGAATATTTGGTTTTTGTGTCAGACAGTGACTAGATTGTGATTGATATTCTAACATTTTTCCTCGACTGGCCAGCTTGTCATGAATGAGGATTAGGTAGCAACATAATTTATTACAGTTGAGCTGTAGCAACTTGCTTTGACCAAGAAAGGGTCCACAAAAATTGAAGATATTCAGTAAATTTGTTTTCTAGTTTGGGTCCCATTGAGATGTCACATTTGTTTTTTGGCCTGCCAATATTTGACTGTTGTTGTAAGTTTATTCAAAAACAGTAATATGTAGGATGAAAACACTGATGTTGCAATCTGAGCTCTTACATCAGGATACTATCCTCAGGCTATATGTTGTAGTATGATAAAACAAGCTGGTACATTTTTACTATACAGTTACCCATTTCCCGGCTGAATATGCTTGTTGTCTTAGCATTTAATTGCATAGATATCTTGCTCATTAATAAAATGTCTAAAATACAGTTATTTAAGCTGAGAACCTACATTTTAATGAACTGAGTTTGAGTGATGCAGCATTTTCTAAGTGAAGGTCCAGTGTTTGAGGACATTTCAAGGATCTAAATAAAGCACACAGGGTTCTCCACAGAGTTTCACACAAACATGGTAGTGCTGTAAAATTGACTTTGACAGTTCGGAGCAGGCTTTGCAGCGGCGACCTACCTAAGTTGTGAGCCGAGACTGAGCCCGTTTGGCCAGGTTGTTGCTGAACCTTAGTCCGAATGATCCTGTAGGACGACAGAGGAGATATATATTAGTGTGTGTGTGTGTGTGTGTGTGTGAGACAAAGAGAGAGAGTGGATTCTGAGTGACATAGAGAACATGACCATCGTGGGAGCAAAATTGTGTGCGTGTGTGTGTGTGTGTGTGTGTGTGTGTGAGAAGTGGCTGAGGCAGGCTGACATGGCAGAGGGGCCTCACACTTCCTGCTTGGCTGCTCATGCAAGCCTTTTCTTCCTCTTTCCTTTCCTTTCTTTTCCTCTCCTCCCCTTTTCCTCCCCTGTTCTCTCTTTTCCTTTCCTTTCGATTCCTTTCCTTACGCTTTCTTTCCTTTCATTTTGTGCTTATTCCTTTCCTTGCTCAAGCACACCTTCCTTTCCTTTTGTCTGCCTCTTTTGCTCCCTCTTCCTCTCTCTTATTTCACTATCCCTCCTTCTCTCTGCCTCTATGCTCTGGGGAAAGGGTTGTCATTGTACTATCGTGTTGAACCACTGAGCTGCAGCCACTTCATACATATGGAGACTGGGGCCTCTTTGCTATTCTCTTTTCCTCTCCCGGACACACACACATAACACATGCTACATTATATTGCTCTGAACTCTTCCTACATTCAGTACCTGTTGCTATCAGTTCATGCTCGAACACTTGTGTAGATTACCCAAAATGTCATACCTGTTGATGGAGCTGACGCTGGGGACACTGTCATTGTCGCACACTCTCTCTGCCAGGAGCCTGTCCCGGATCTCCCAGGCAAACATGGTGGGGTTTTGGCGTTTGTAATCGGCAATCTTGTCGACCACTTTGGGTGTAGCAACCTTTGGTTTGGATCCCCCGATCACCCCGGGGCGGATACTGCCCGTTTCATAGTACCTGCCAATCAAAGTATGAAAGGTGTCAAGGTTGCTCACAAGAGGCAACACAGGAAGAGTGCATTATCGTTGAAAGAGATATTAACCACATGCTCCATTGCTGCCACTAGAGCTCCTCTGTGTCCACTTGATCTTGAAGTGACAGTAGGGTGATGCCAGCTTGTTTCATTTCATTTCATTTCATTTCACTTCATTTAACTTACTGATGACATCTGCAAAGGATATAATGTAATCAACCTTGTCTTTTTGCTTATTTGTCTGTCTGTCAGCAGGATTACAAAATAAAATGTACTTGAAGGATAGTGCATGAGCCACACACAAACTCATTACATTTTGGAGCAGATCCAGCGACTTTTTCCACAGCTGCAAAACAGGACCCTGACCTTTATGGGTCTTAATTACACTGCAGTTAAAACCTCACTTCACTTCAGGTATATGAATTCTCTGTTAATTCTTTCAGTAGGTGCTACAAATTCTTTATTTTTTTACAGTTGTCCTCTCCTTGTGTCCCCACAGTTGATGTGGATTTCACAGATTTCAGCTGTCTTCCCTTTAATAACCTACAACCTTCATAAATCTGATCAATTCTGGAACCTCTACATCCTACATGTTTTGATTCTAGGATGTATTGGCTAGTGGAAGTAATGAGTCGTATCATCTATGTACTTATGCCCATTTACAGTTGCGGAAAAAATGATTAGACCACCCCTTGATTTCTTCAGTTTCTTGTTCATTTTAATGCCTGATACAACTAAAGGTACATTTGTTTGGACAAATATAATGATAACAACAAAAATAGCTCACAAGAGTTTAATTTCAGAGCTGATATCTAGCCATTTTCCATGTTCTCTTGATAATAACCAAAATCACTTAACTTCTTACATCAATAGCAGTAGCACTGTACTGACAAAACCAGTCTTTTAGCCATTCCATGCTTTCTTTTCTGTCTGTTTTACTCACATAATACACACAGGAGTTAGTATTTGATTGCATAACCGTAGTTTTGATTACTTGTGATGGTCTAATAATTTTTTCTGCAACTGTATGTCAGTTATTACTGTGAGTCATGTGTAGGTGTATATACAGTCTTCTTAGTTGGACTGTTTTTTTGATACTTCCAGTGCAGAGCTTGGTGTTAGTCTGGGATGGACCACCTCTTATAAATTAAATACTGTAGTCACTAGAAGTTGATGTAGATAAAGATATATAATTGTAAAGTCAAAAAAGTAAATGTGAGCACTCTGAAATGCTCTTGTTTATAGTAATTTCAAATTGTGGCACAGAGGTAAGAGGAGAGTGGCACTGATATAAACACACACAGATTCACAGATTCAGGCGTTTCGTGTCCACCATGGCTATTTCATGAATGTATTTGCATGCACAAGGGGCGTGGGGGGGCAGGGGGTGGGAGGACAGCAAATGTGCTACACAGCTTGCAGAAAAGGGGGGATGCTGTGTGTGGATGCAAGCTGTCAGTCAGTCTTAAACCTGCTGCTCTCCTCTCTCTCTCTCTTTCTCTCTCCCTCTCTCTCTCTCTCTCTCTCTCTCTCCACCTCTGTATGGTAGAGTAATCCCCTCTGTGAAGATGTGTGTTCCTGTAAACGCATGTTTCCTTGTCTTTCTTTTTGTGTGTGCATGTGCGCTCGTTATGCATAAGTGTGTGTGTTGCGACTTTTCAGTTTCACATAAACACAGCTAAAGGAAAAACAATCTATTTTCAAATGGAAAACTATTTAAATTATTCACAGCTGAATCATTGGTGAATAAACGACAGTGGTTATTGATATCCGCACAACGATGAGCCAATGCACGCACCTTACACACTCACACACACACATACTTTACACACACACACACACACACACACACACAAACAGGGTGGTTGAGTTGGTGTTTTTGTTCTGCTGGCACCACAGAGACAGAGAGGAGAGGATAAAACAACCCTCCCTCCTTCCATCCCTCGATCCCCTCTCCTCCTCCCCCCCTCACGGTAACGCTTCAGTGAGTTGAACGGCCAGGACAGGGGAGAGAGAGAGAGAGAGAGGGAGAAAGAGAGGCAAGGGAGAACAATGAGCAACACATTTTTTGATATAGCTGAGGGTCGCTGTAGCTAATCCTTCCCCTCCGTCCCCACAAATGGTCTCTCTGTCTCTCATAGGTTTTTTCTTTTTCCTCACTTCTTCTTTTTTTAACATGCCTTTTCCCTTTTGATTGTGTTTCTTGTTCTTGTCTTTCTTCCATTCTCCGTCTCCCTCTCTGTCTTTTTTTTTTTTTTTTGGGAGGGGGGGGGGTGCTGAAATATGGTGCCACTTTCATTTTGATGCTAATTCCAAAAAGTGATGAATCTTTTCCCTTTTGTACCCCTTTCTTCTGTGGGGGACGGAACGAGCAGGGATTTACTCTTGAATTTAGCTTTGAAAAGAGGGAGAGAGACAGACAGTCAGAAGAGAAAAAAGGGGGTGAGTAGAGACAGAAATATTGAGATGGGTCAGATGAGAAATATAGGGGGAAGGTGAAAAGGCAAAGAACAGGTAAGGTAGAGAACAGAATGAGAGAAACAAGAGATAGAGAAATAAGGAGCAGGACAAAATGAAGGAAGTTCACTGAAAATGCAGCTTGTGCATGTTTAGGCAACTGAGGAAATAGCAGAATGGATGTTAAATGAGTCAGTGTGACCTTACAGGAGCATCTTTTGACAATTCACCTCTCTTCAAATAAAACTAAACCTGCACCAAATATGTAGACCTAATATGATTGTGGTTTCAGTTGGTTAACATTCGCACACTTTTAGAGAGATGGTGTCAAAATACGTATGTGTCTGACCAGGATGTTGACACTTTATTAACCCTTAGAGCATTACTCACAGTCTGATATTCACGTCATGTATTACCTGCCCAGTATCTTGCTGACACATCCATGGCTGACTCGTAGCTGGCGGGAGATGTCACAGGGCCGAACCCCTTGGTGGGCAAGTTCTACAATTCGTTGTCGGACCACATCTGGGAGGGGCCGACCATTTACAAACACTCCTCCAAGCTGGTTCACTCCGCCATGTCCTAGAAGAGATGATGGTACAGTGTGAGACTAATCACATGAACATAAAAGGTTAAGGAAAAGATGGTGTTATGGATTGTCTCAAGGCAATAAGGAGGATAAACAAAGATAAACTTAAGAGACAAAATAAATGTGATAGATCAAGACTTTTAGATGATTTAGGAAACTGTGACTTTAGGTTCTTGTAAGATAAAATTATACAAAAAGAAAATTAGGCATCAGGCTGCTGAGGGTGGAAACTCTTAAAACTTCATTTTTGATGTCGCAGATATAGGTTCTTATAAGTGTTGACCATTTAAATGGAGACATTTTAACTATTTAAATGATTTTAGACTAAATGTTCACCAGGGAGCTTTCATGGGACAGATGAGTTACACAATCTACCTTCACATGTACTCTTACACATCTAAATACTGCATACTTTCAATCGGCCCATAGGACAGTGTGGGCACTGTTTTTCAAACATAATCATCATGATCCAATGCCATCTTTACCCAGACTAAACCATCCTCTTTTTTGAAATACTGCCAGACACAGGCAGGTGGTGTGATAGCTGCCCACTTATGCTTTAACAAAAATGTCATGTTGTGGTTAAATCTTGAAGAAGGTCTATCTTTGGTTCACCTGTAGCCAGGTATAAGATGCCAATAATCTGATGCTGTAAACTCCATAAAACCTACTTAATTATATGCAAAGTTAACAGATCTCCACTGTTGGGGCTTTGTTTTATTTTTACCAAAGCTCCTGCCCTTGGCTGGAGTCACTTCACTAACTCAAACACATCTGATTTCCTTTCTGCCACTGATTTATCTTGTTCAGCATAATATTACCAGTTGGACTATTCCAAAGTGCAATCTTTGCCCATTTTCACCCAGGGCAGACTAAGCTAACACTGCAAGTAAATGAAGGGATTTCAATTAATTATTGACCAAGGCCTGGCCCCGGCCCCTTACTGAAAGATACTGCTAATATTCCCCCTGAGGGATAACAGTATGAGAAGAATACTGCTGCTGCTACGACTACAATGACAGAATTCATAGAATAGAATAGAATAGTGGGTAACAGACTACTGTACATCCAAAGTTTGATCTTTGCCCCTCTCTCCCCCCTCCAATGTGTGTTTTCTGCCTTGTCCAATATCAAATAAACCCCCCCCAAAAAAAAAAGCCCAGAAATGTATGGGTTTGGTATGTATGGATAAATCATAGCACGTTTATTGCTTGACTGATCAGCCGTGTGTCACAAGACAAACTATGCACTGGAAAGCTCCAGTGAACTCAGCAGCTTTGTACTTTGAAGCAACAGTGCTCATTTCTCTGAATTAACCACATATGAGTCAATCAGCACCTGTGATGACCATTCGGGAAAGAAGGTCTGTGTCTCTCTCTCTTCTACAGTGGTGTAACTATACTGTATACGTACATATATCTCACCAAAGGCAGAGCATAAATCAAGAATTTCTCTACCACATAATCCACTGCATGGCTTTTTGTATTACCATAGTGATTACGTCTGTAGGGGAAACACACACACACACTAATCCTAGCTGTGGGGGTAATAGATTTTAAACACATTACCCCAGCAGGGATACCCCCTAAAACACAAAGCTGTCCCCTAAACCTGTCCCCCTGTCTTCTTCTTTTCTCCATCAGCACAAAATAAACACAAACACAGCTTCCTCCAGCTTAAATATAAATAGATACACACATACAGGATAAATACAGAAATGTGTGGTCTAAAGGCTCTCATTCTCTGAAACCAAACTGAGCTATTTCCAAATGAGTCACTCTCTTTCTTACTATTTTATTTTTTGAGCTAGAAGAAGGCTCATTATGCAGATGCCTGCTGCAGACAGCACAATTTAAAAAGCAATTGCTCTTTACAAAAGACAGCAATATAGAGACAGTCACATCTATTTATGCATTGCCAGTGTGAGCTGTGCTTTACCGAGGCTGGACGTCTAAATGGCATGAAATGTAACAACCAGTATGAACTTTACAGACGTCATAATCTAATCAGTTTTATGTGTGGAATTTGTTTCTGCCAAAAGAACAATTTGCAAAATTAAAATAAATGTTGTGATGTCTCAAAGTGACTGTGGAGGCACTGATTCTTCTAAAACAGAGAAATAATAGCCTTACAAAAAGTAGTGATATTTCACCGTGTCCTTTAATATTTCTACTGGGAAAGGAGACAAATGAAATAACATTAGTTGTGATTAAACACTTGACTGATATAGCATATCTCAGTTAAACTATGCTGATTAATGGCAGTTGAGTTGAACTCAAAAACAGCTGATACGTCATCTATGAAAAGTCTCAGAATGCACCATGAAATACGTAGATCTTCTCTTTTGAGTTTAGGTTATTTGTTGCAATTTTGGACAAGGAGCTTTAGTGGTTTATCAGCTGTCAGACATGAAATAAATAAATAAATAATATCTGTCATCTGAGTTGTTGATGTTCATGAGGGGTTTTTTTATTCCCAGTTTTTGAGTTTGGTTTCAATGGAGCATAAAGATACATCTCTGCAGCATAAAATGACATGAGAGTTGGATTTAAAGGCAGATTATAGGTCTTATGAAACTGAATCTTTGAAAGCACATTTTAGTTCCTGTAGCAATTCTGGGATCTAAACAAAACACTCTTATCATTTATCAGACTATTACACAAAAATAACAAATAATTTTAAATAAATAACTGATACTGGTAGTAAAGGGTGCATGATTTGCTGATTTCTTGCCATTCTTTGGTTTTGAGTCTGGTGTCAATGAAGCGTACAGACACAACTTAATAAAAATGAACAGCAGAGTTGGCCTCAAAAGCAGCTGCAAGTTCATCTGAAATGTCTTAGAAAGTTCTTTAAAAATATTTTATTTTTCACATTTTCGTTGCTGTCATTTTTTGTATCGTTGGTCACTAAACCACAGCTCTGTTTTATGGTTTATTAGCTATTTAAATAGAAATTATATTTTCAAAAAGTAAATAAATAATTCATACCGGTCAGTAAAGGGTGCATGATGTACAGATTTTCTAATGTTTTTGAGGTTTGAGCGTTGGTGTCAGTGAAACATATAAATACAATTCTACAAGAATAAAGGGCAGAGCTGGTTTGAATGCACTTCCAAAGGATTCGTAATGTAATCAAACCACTTTTATTGCTTATCAGCTGTTTAAATATCATTGTTTTGTTGTTAACTGTGCTCGCTTTCTTGTGTTTCTTGGTTTTTGTGATGGGGTAAAAACCTTTGGGTGATGGGAGCTTCCATCTGCCATCGCTGGCCATCCTCTTACAGCCTTTAGTTGTCTGTCATTTTTTTCCCACTAAGTTGCAGTGACTGATTCCTGAGATTTTGAGAAAATGTGTTACTCTATAACATCCCACTAAGTACTGGAATGTCCACACACACACATCCCAGTGACCTACATGGACAAATTCAAGTCCTCTTGTGCTCTCTCTGAATGCTTTGTATAAATGTACAAAGACGTTATTTCTCCCTCCTCCTATTATTATTATTTCCTGAAACCTTTCCTGCTTGGTGTGGTGAATGAAAGCCCAGTTTCTGCAGGCCCGTTTGTAGAAGCCTACTGTGCTGCGTCTTCCTCACCACAGGTACCTGAAGAGAAGACTCTCTCTCTCTCTCTCTCTCTGGCTCTTCCACAGATAAGAGTAAATGAAATGGTTCCTTTCACCCTTCCTATCTGGGCCATGGCATGAAATACGCCGTGCTTTGTAAAGAGATGGAAAGGAATGACTGTGACCTACAAAAACCTCCAGATAACTATTTATTCACTTATCTGTGTATTTACTGTTGGCATTAGGTGTCGAGGCTCTCACCATTCTTGGGGTAGGCTATAAGGATTATGTGTTTGAAATTTATTTTCCAAGCCTATAAATACTGATATGGATGAACGTAAAAACGTACACTTTCTATAAAAGCATTTGATTATCGTCCGCTGTCACATAAAATTCCTTGAATGAGTGATATAAGTTCTCATTCCAAAAGCTATATGCCATGTATTTACACAGGTAGCACTTATATTAGGCATTAGGTACAGCTGGGAATATTGCAAAGACTAAATTTGATGTTGAAGGTGTTATCAGTGTAACCCAAAGGAATGCTTTAAATCTAAATTGCCTTGCATTTTGGGGGAATCTTACCTGCTTTACACCTATAAAGTAGTAATTTACTATTAATATCTCCTCACAGCTGTGTGAGTATAGGGACAGAGGTCCTGCAATTCATCACGCTGACCAAACAAATTACTGCCAGATATTCAATTAGCAAAAACTGCAAAACAGATACAAAGATTTTGCCAAATTAGAGTGTTGGCTTTTCTGTTCTTTAAGCTGAACCTACAGTCTCCCGGGGGGAAACAGTTGGCAGTGACAGCAGTTTCATTTTCATCCTGAAGAAAAAAAGAATCAGAGGGACAGACACAGCCAGGGGACTAGGGGTCATTATGCATCCCAGTTGTATTTTATTTATTTCGCTTTATAGGAGCTGACTTAAGAGCCCAGCACCTGCTTAAATGTTTGATTGATTCACTGTTTCCAAGAGGAAAAAATACAGAGATAAAGCAAAATATATTCGCAGTTCCCCATCCAGAAAATAAGGTCCATTAGGCTCTGTGTCTCTCCCTTCCTCTCCCTGTCTCTACATTCCTCTATGTCCCTCTGTCTTCTTTTCTCTGTCCACCTCTTCCTCTCTATCTCTCTTTCTCTCATCTGCCTCGTCACGGCCTGACGACTCAAAAATAAAGCAAAAGAGAAATCGCAACACAACGCCACCGGTTTTCTCTCTCAATTTTTTTTCCTCTTAAAAAAGAGGAGCTAGAAATTACTTTTGGGTGAAAAGCTGCTTGGAAAGTTGCCTGAGAGAATACAGATGAGGCAAATTTCCTTGAGCAAACACTCAATAGATCTGTGAGATGTGCCAGGCAGGCGTTTTGGATGTATATGCTTTAGAGAGCTTTTCAGTGGAATAATTAATATTAAGCCAAGGAAGAGTGACTCAATGTAACTTGTCAATAAACAAAATAAATTATCTGCAGTTCTTGCATGTCTGTCAACATGGTCTGTTAAGAGATCCACATGGGAGACATTTGATTGGTAAAAGGCTGTGTAAAGCCAATATTAAAATTAAAAAATATATATAAAATAATAAAAATAATCATAATAATAATAATGTTACTCAGAAATCTGTCAAATAGAAGTGGGCAAAAGTAGTTTGAGTAACTGTTTATCTACAATTTATGTATTTTGTTCTATCTTTATTTCATTTTATTTTAATTTATATTGACTATCTCACAAGTCATTGACCAAGGTAGGCCTTGGTCTTGCCTGTTTTATAGTCAGCATACCACCATTAACATTACAATATGTTATTATGACATTCAGCTCATTATCATCACAATTACCTGGTAGCCTATAGATTTTTTAAAACATCGCTGACATATATTAGTCCACATGGTGGAAAAATACAACCCGGATTTCAGCGAAGTCACAACCAAGAGCTTTAGGGCTGAACTATTTTAAGTTTTTTTTGATTCATTGAACTGTAAAACTAACGAATATAACGAATGGAATCGTCATCTGAAATTTAGTTGAACTAATCACCCAATAAATAAATAAATCGATCAACTTGGTGCAAGTTCCGAAATTTTGAAATGAAATACAATAGGCAGCAGCTGACATCTCCTAAATCAAACATAATTAATTTTTTTATTTAAAAAATTAAAAAAAAAAAAAAAATTACAAAAGTTAAACAACCGAAATGGCGTTGTATTTCGGCATTGAAAGTAAAAGTTATTATAGGAGCCAACAGCAGTGAAGTTTATTTTATCAACTTGTTACCCCCCCCCCCCCCCTCCCCACACACACACACACACACACACACACTCTCTCTCTCTCTCTCTCTCCCTCTCTCTCCCTCTCTCTTTCTCTCTCTCTCTCTCACACACACACACACACACACACACACTGACAGACACACAGCACACCACACTCACCCAACAATATTTCCACGCGTCACAGCCGATTCATCCCAACCTCCTATTCTCTCCACCTTTGACATTTTTTAGGTGTAATCGTTTTAAAGCGTCTCCGGGCTTTGACATATATAACTTTAGCTGCGCTGTTACCGTCACCACCGCGGATCATTGGTTTTGGGGAAACGGCCAGGAAGTGGAAACATGATTCGTTCTAGCTTTTGGATGTGTGTGTGCAGCTTCTTTAATCCTGCAGGATAACGCACCGTGGGAACCTCTGTCAGTCACACAACACGGGTTCTTCCCGGGACTAAATTGCAATAAAATATATAATGCATAATCTATTATACGCTGAAATGACTGCAGGACGCTTTATTTGGCTTTTAAGTGCAGAGGAGAAATATATCATGCTGATTCACCACGCAATTTGCGTAAATTCTCATTTAGAAACCTCATCTTTACAATGATGCAGCTGCATTTTTTTTTTTTTTTTTTTTTGAGAAAACGCTCTAAATTAATTTGTTTCACGGCTTGACACTTAAAGTTTTTTGTTTCATCTTTATTTGGCGTTGTTTAACCTCAGTGAAAGCAAAACTTTGGAACTGTCAATAACTGCAAATAATGCAGAAAATGTAAATAATAAATGTAGGAATTTATTTCGCCGGGTTGTTTGGAGTTGCTGTGTAATTACCCCTGACGTTTATTCATTTGTTCATTATCTAATATATTTAATAAGCTGTGATTGTTAACAAGGATATTTCACTTGTGTACAAGACGTGGTATGTTTGGATGAAAAAGAGGAAACGCACATAGCCTTAATAACAAAGCTGGGCCCGCCATGTCACGAGTCAGTGACCAAGTTGTCCCCCATATCCCACGATGCACCTGCTCTGCTGAAGAGTCCCTGTGCAAGACCGTGCTCTGGACACTCAAAGGAGAATTTCCCTGTCGGGGGTCAACAAAGTCATGCCTTGATATTATTTGAAGACCTGAGCAGACCTCCAGTCGCACCTGTGCGCGTGTGATGTGCACTGTACGTCTGCCTAACCCAGTTATGTGCACAACCGCTGCACTGTTTGTGGATCAAGTTCAGCTTTTAGTCATGCTTTGTTAGCCCGGGTCTCTCTCTTTCTCTCTCTCTCTCTCTCTCTCTCTCTCTCTCTCTCTCTCTTTCTCTCTCTCTCTCTCTCTCTCTCTCTCTCTCTCTCTCTCTCTCTCTCTCTCTGACCCTTGCACCCCCTCCTCTTTCCTTCAAAGGGAAAAACGGAGCAAACCGTCTCACACAAGGCTCCAACAAATACAATAAAAATCTAAAGGCCCACACAACCTGCATAACAACACATTTCATTGTGAAAACAAAAAAAAATACCTCAACACTCAATATTATCCGTGATCAGTTTAATTAATTAAATGTATTTAGTGAAGCCTAAAACAGTCATTTAGTTTTACTAAGGAAATTTTTACTAACAAAAACTGTGAAGTTGGACATTTTTGTTCTAAGAATTTCCAAGTATCGAATTTAAGCACCCAAAAATTAAGAAGTC
Organism: Sphaeramia orbicularis; assembly: GCF_902148855.1. Taxonomy (NCBI): domain Eukaryota; kingdom Metazoa; phylum Chordata; class Actinopteri; order Kurtiformes; family Apogonidae; genus Sphaeramia; species Sphaeramia orbicularis. The sequence goes on from NC_043957.1 coordinate 41,203,907, forward strand.
AGTGGTAGAGTAATCTAATAAATATTTGTTTAAAAAAAAAATCTTTGCCACTATAATTCACTTGCATGTCACGTTTCCAAAGTGCGCAGTTTCCACCTAAGCTGAAGATTTTTCTGTTTTTTGTTTTTTTTTTTTTTGTTTTTGTTTTGTTTTGTTTTGTTTTTCCTTCAACGCAATATTGAAATGTTTCAATAAGAGTTGACTTGTACTTGCGAGCGCTATGATTTTAGTATCATTATCGTTCGGTTTTTGTTGGCCTTTCGGGTAAAAATAACTACATAAACAACTTTTTAATTCTCAAGTGATAGTTTTGGAGTTAATGATGCAGCTGGACACGCAACTACTCCGTTCAGACCTGGGGATGCGGGGGTTGGTTCAGGGCAGATGAGAACATGCAGATGAAGGTAACTATAAACATGTTAAACTTACTGTGCATTGCCGCGAACGGGTCGTGCTTACAATGAATCTCCATTGGTAAAGTGGGACTGAAGGGCCCTGCGGTCTTGAAGGTCTTGAAAATGCCACCGGACACCCAGCTTCAGTCCGCCACGACTGACAGACCGTGACTTCCAATGAATGGAAAACAGGATCAGCTCCCCTCAGAGAAAGAGGCTGTTTTTTTTTTTTTTTTTTGTTTTTTTTTTTTTTTTCAAATAAAAAAAGAAAACTTTAATTGACTGATAAAATGAGACGAGCTGCGGCCAATTTGACTCCAGAGAATATTAAATATAGCAAAAAATATATTTGTATAAACGTGGAGCCTTTATATAGAAAACAGGAGTTTTAGATGCGGAAGCAAAAGAAAAAAATGGTTTCAAAAATATGGATCAGACACTGGCTCCCCCCTCATGGAGACGGGACACCACAGTGGGTCTGTTCTGGCGTCTCCAAACCCAGAGGAGGGAAACCACAGCAGTAGCGCTCATTCCTTCAGCCACTCTTCTAAACTGAGTCACCTCAGTCTGAGAGAGCACAAATGAAAAACTTCTCAAAAAACATGAAGAGCAGAAGAAGTCGCCTTTTCCTCCCTTATTTTCTATTCTCTTTCTTTTCTTGGTCCGCTGGTCGTGACCCCTGAACTGTTACTAAACCAGAGGAGGCTGCATAAACTTTCTCCACTCAGTCTGTTTGATTTAAAAATGCAAAATAAAATGAGAAAAAAACAAAAAAAAAAACAAAACACTTGCAAAAATTAAAATATTCGTTACAGATCCACGAGTGGGTTTGTTTTCTTCTTCCAGGTTACTGGCTGCACATTGTTGTTGTCCTCGGTAGTTACCTTCACATTAACACTTGGTAATCTCCCATCAATAAAGCGACTGAGAGCAGATGAGTGCTCGCATCTTGAAGTCTCATATCCACTATATCAGAAAGAAAAAAAAACATATAAAACAGACAGTTAAAAAGCAACTGTCTGGATGGAGTAAGCTGCTAAGGCAGATTTGAGAGTTGTTATCCCTTTGTATGAAGGAAAGGCAGCTCTCGGTCACTCTGTCTCTGCTGACCAGGACTCTGCGCAGACGTTCAGGACTCCCGGTTCTGTGCGTGACTTTTAGGACGAATTTTGTTGCCTTGAAAAAGAGAAAACAGTCCCGTCCAGGTTCAGAGGGTGATCTTCCCCGCCAGAGCCGCGATATAGATATACACACACAGGCTTATTGAACTAAACGGAGAAAAGCTGCCTGCGCCCTGCGTCCAAGGAGGCGCACGCCGCGTTTCAGGACCTGCTCTCGTGCGGACAGCGCCCGCGCTCCCAACCCCCTGGAATCCTAACCTACACGCGCCGGCCACCTGCCCGTCACTCAGAGCAAAGCCAGCCAATCACAACACGAGCGCTGGAGATACGTCACCGCCAACCCCAGACAGGCACGGGAGGGGGAACTCTGTGATTGGTTGATGGTAATCCCGTGGGCCAATGACGCCCCGCATGTATTGTTGATCGACCAATGGGGAGGCTCGGCGGAGCGACGCAGGGCTCGGGGAGTAGATGATCATATGTTTAATTTCAATTAACGAAGTAAAGAACCTCATGCCTTCATACCCATTTGCGCTCGATTTATTCATGTCAATATTAAATAGCTAATTAAGTGAGTATTAAAAATGAGGCTTAGTTGCAGCAAGGTTTTATAAATTAGGGAATACTAAGGAACTCAAACATTTAATGGCCATTTGTGTATTTTTTGGTCAGTAAAATATAGGCAAATATTTAAACTAGCAGCTGAATACTTTGAGTTTCTCTGCCATTAAGTGACATAATTTTTAGGTCAAATTCATCTCCAAAACCTGAACCTTTCTCCTCCTAAAACCACCTCCATTGCCAGGCCTACAGGAGTGAAACCTGTCAAGTGCTATGAAAACAACTGGAGCTGCATAATTTCCCTGTTTCGACACAATGTTATAAATCTTTAGCTTGGGGAGGATTGAGAAAAAGCATATGAAACATGCATTCCCACTCATTACCTAATTGATTGCGGATCCAAACGATGTCGTGTTTAATGAAATGCAATTGGTGAGCTCCGCATTACACTCTAAACTGAGGGATTCAATACATACTCGTCCCACCTGATTTGAGAGGGCATATCTAAGCCTCACCCCTGTAATATTAACCACACAAATAGCCTAAAGCATGAGCCAAATTAAAAAGCGTTATTTCCCTTCTTCATGTTCCTAGACATTTAATCATTTCAGTTGCTCGGTGTTTATACAAGCCAGCCCTTGGATTAGACAGGACACAAACAATCATGTGACGCCTCTTTTTAACATTATATATATATATATATATATATATATATATATATATATATATATATATATATATATATATATATATACTCAATCTGCTAAAAAACAATCACACAATTTTTGACTGATTCAGCTTTCTAAGTTTCATCCTCTTAACTGTTACAGGCTTGATGCACCTCAAGGCATCTAATCCAGAAAAGGTCAGTGCATTATATTATATTATATTATATTATATTATATTATATTATATTATATTATATTATATTATATTATATTGAATGTATTTAATATCTGCTTTTTAGTTGATCTCTTGCTTTGCGTTATTGGTTTCTTGCCTCTCATCCGGACTCGCACCCTTGGACTGGTAAACTGGCTGAGTGTGAACAGATAATGACCCAAAGGACGGCTGCAAAATCCAAACATCAGCCTCAGTCAGACTCTCCGGTGCTCATTATACCAGCAGACATGTGTTCTGCTTCCTTTAGTCATTGTTTTCCATTTAGAAATTATCTTACAAAAACTGGGAGCTTTGGGTTTTCTTTTGGTTTTCCCCCTTTCTGTCCGAGGCTGTAGGCGTTTACAAGATGAACCACAAGGGGGCGTTCAACCTTGGGCTTTATTGCCACACGCACATGCACTTACACACGCTCACAAATGCAACACAAACAGGAACTTTACTTCAACTTAACAGTGTTCACGGTAGTCTAAATATGCCACAAACTAGATTAAAACATAAATCCTGCAGGCCTATGTGTCACCACGTAACACCAAATCCAAAATCAGCATCAGGATATGTGTTACTTCTGCTAACTAAACTCAAAACCACTCAGACTTCTTACCCAAGGTATTCAACAATATGGTTTCATAAATCTTCACTGATTCCATGTTAATCCACTGACAGTAAAGTAGACCTCGAAACATTCACACTAGCCTAATCCTCATTCATATTTCACATCTCTTTACTGAGTATTCATGAAACAGGCCTCGTACTAATCTGACAGACAACAAATCAGATTGATTTTGTTTTCGTGATAAACTAAAATAATAATAAAGCATGTAAAGTTACCGCACTGCGATGTGCTCAGAGGAAATGTCATTTTACAACCTTTTGGGGCGTCGCATAAAAGTTGGAACCAAAACCAGGTTGGTTTAGAAAAAAAGAAGAAAAGAAAGAAAAGAAAACCCTAATTATTTTTCTTTCTGAATAAACTGCATCTTTTTATAATGAGAAATGTCTGGATTCCATGCCTAAATGATTTTTCCAGTTGAAATTAATAAATGAATGAATGAATAAATAAATAAATAAATAAATAAAAATAAATAAATAGCCTATTTTGGAAGACTTTGCAGGGTATTACGTTCTTGAGATCTCCCCCAAAAAATACTATTGTTATTATATTATTTTTCTCGTTCTTTTCATTTCTCCTCGTTTTACTCACGCAGCCAAAGTCTTTTTTTTATTGAGATATAGACACAAGCGTTTTCTCCTCACAGAAGTAAATTGCAGTCGTCGCCCTTGTCTCTCCGATTTGCAAATTAAATACATAAGCAATTAAAAAATCCAAACACAATCAATCATGTATACAAATTGTTGTTGCTTTAGGGTTTGAAATTTGGAGAAAACTTCCATCAGGGTAGGACGACTTTAATCCTGGGGTCCAAATCCATTACCATATTTCATTACCTCTCCAGTGTTAGAAATGAGAGGGTGGGAGGGTGGAGGAGAAGGAGGAGGAAGAAGATGAGGGTGTGCACTTTTTAAAACATTAGTAAGAATGTGGTTGTGCTGTGATAATCATTTGGAGGCAAATTGGAGGCTGTGTTGTTGTTTAAGTGTTCCCTCTTTCTATCCTCTCCTTTCCTTCCCTTCCCTCCATCCACCATGAAAGCTCGGCTGTTTTGCTTTTTGCGCCTGAGTCTCGAAACGAAAAAGCAATGAAAAATTAATAGCGCATGTTAACTCCACCAGCTCGTTTATTACACGCCCGCTGACTGTAAACATAATGAGAAAGCTCCCGTATCTCTTCTTAAGTTTTCATTTGGTTGTGAAATATAAAAGTCATAACTAATAAATAAAATATATGTACTGGAGAGTGAACCTTCTAGGACTTGTGGGGTGGAACTCGTCTGGGTGGCCTAGTGAACAGGTAAATCACGCTGACTGCCTCTCACACTCACAGGCCTCATCAAATGGAGTATTTGTAGTCATTTGGAGCGATGATAACCCAAGTGAAGACCAGTCTGTCACCTGTCAGGGGGAATATAAGGCCACCCTGGTCATAACATCACATCCTGTCTTGTGTTTTTGATGGGGCACATGAGGTCAGAACGAATGTAGGCTATATGCCATATGAGGTCATTCCTCTTTCTTTCTTCCCCCCCTCCCTTCCTTCCTCTACTCCGATGCCTCGCTCTCACAGTGCGTCTTCTGCACAGGTCTGATTGTAGTGCGCGTCAAATGGATCGAACTCATAATACAAACTGCGTAAAGTGAACCTGGCGTCATATGGCTTTTACGCACAGTCCTGCACAAATGAGACGCAGAGTGAGGACCACATATGTGCCTTTCCCACAATTTGGATATAATTCCTTTTTTTTTTTTTTTTTTTTTTTTTAGAAACTGTTATCCCGGAGAGAGGCACATTTGCACCTTTTTTAAGAACCGATAAAATCATAGGAGGTCAAGGATCAAAGATTTTGATAGTATGCGGTCCAAAAGTGACCTGAGTCTAATTTTTCCTCATTAGTAGAATAATAATCTCACGTCAGTAACTACCCACTGTCCCACTTGCAGTCAGACTGACATGGCGGCGCTGCTTATTGGAAGGAACCGACCTGCACACTTTTCCGCACGGCCAACCTGCAAGGCGGGAATAAGGGGGTCTCATTAGATCCACGTTCATTCTCGCAGATCTCCTTTGTAGCCCCTGCACGTATTTTAAAGTGAGAGGAAATGGAGAGGCTGTAGGTATAGGCTCTGGGCCCCAAAGACTTGACACAGCAACAGGGGAGGGCCTCCTTTAAACTCTGATTTCCTCTGTGGTTAAAAGGTTATTATCCAATTGCAACAAATCCCAGTTCTTTCAGCATTTATCAGGGGTTAGGCCCACTCCACAAAAGGCTGCTAAAGCGGTATTATTTGTCTTACATACCATAGGCCTATTTGATGAGGAATTTCCACTGAAGGCTGGGCACTTGCAAATTTATTGCTATTATGTGACAACATGACGTTATCTGAACATACTCCTTCTTCGCCAGAATATTGTGAATGTCATGAAAATCTCACTAAGCACAGTCAGTTTTCTGTTTAAATATTCTATCATAACTTTCCAAATCATTCACCACGCATACATCACTTACAGGGTCTCCAAAGAAACAATAAAGCTGATTTTTTTTTTTTTTCACAATGCAAAATACCCTAAAGAGGCTGATCACCTGCCCCCAGTTTTTAACGACAAAACGACGTTTTATCAATGCAGTCGCAGCGGGCAGCAGTATGAAATGATGTGATATCCATTGGGTGCCATAACAAGGTCGATGGCCTGATCCACTGCTGTACCAGACCCTGCTGTTTTATGAATAGGAGAACCTGTTGAATATACTAACACAGACACGCAGATGACTCCGGCCCTGTTTTATTGGATGAATTTGGGCCCGAAAAGGTGAGCAACGTTAACTTCTGGACCACAATCTAAGAGATAAAAAAGGTTCAGCTGAATCACAGTCATTCATCATCAAACACTCATTCAGAAATGCCGATAGAAATATCCAACTGAAGATTAAAATCCAAACTTTCCAAAAATGTGCGTGCGTATTCGCTGTATTGGTCCTAAACACGCAGGTAATGATGCGCTGAGAAACAAACACCAAAAAAAAAAAAAAAAACTTGTAACAACGATAAAATTTACACAAAACTGTAGCAAAATTTAGCAAAGATATGAATATGTGTCTAGACACTACTTTTAATATCTTTTAACGGCTTAAAAACGTTTCTGGAAACAGTGGCTAAAAATATTTTATTCTCCTCACTCCAAAAGTTTTCGTCGCTGGTCCACGTGTATCCACCAACGTTACTGAACTGCTGTTAGTCTGTAAAACCTCGACAACTGAGTTAATAAAGTTTGCTTCGAGCTCTTCCTATTGTGCCATCATAGAAGACCACTCTCTAAAAGTTAGTAGAGCCTCAAATTCCTGTGGACTGGACGCACAGTTGAAAACAGAGCCTTCACAGCATTATAAAACTGTTCTAATATATGCATAAAAGTTTTGTTAGAAGAGCCATCAACAACCATAAATGTCTGAATGTGTTTTCAGGTTCAAAACAGATAATACATCTACTTCTAAAAGTGAAATTTGGCTCAACTGAGCTGGTGCGACCCTACCTGCTCTCCCAAGCCGCAGTGCAGGACTCTTGGGCCCCTGGTCCATGGTACCCGGGTGGAACAGGGGGAGGCGATGGAGAGAGAGAAAAAAGGAAAAGAACAAAAACTTTTTTTCTTATGTCTCCCTCTCCCTCTCTCTCTCTCCCTCACTTACTGGCACTGTTTTCCTCTCTCCCTCTCTTGTTTTTTTTTTTTTTTTTCGTCCTACAGTACTTTTGGGGCGAGCTGTAGGTTGAAATAATTCGACCCTTCCGCTCCCTATTGCACTCCCTGCAAGTGTTCAGTCAGCTGCAACTAAACGCTTTAGGTGGAAAAAAGGCTTCGGGGGGAAGCGTGAAATGATCACGCCGAGTAAAAGAGCCGCGCTCTCAATGTGCGCCCATGTCCTTTCCTTTTCCTGCACGAGCTTGCATGCACAAGTGCCATACGCGCACACATGCACGCATTAACACGCGCTTACATGCACGCACGCGGCCACGCATACATAAACACAACTTACAACACCCTTCCCTGCAGGGCCGCGCCCCCTCACTCGCATCTGTTACCAAGTTCCACTTTACTAAACTTTCCCGCCCCCGCCCCTGTCTCCCTGCCTCTGTATTTCCTTTTTCTCCTTCTCTCTCTCACGTAGACTCGTCTCATCAGGGACAAATCTTATAAACATTTGGCAGGTAATATTACATAAATAGTTGTAATGCCGGGTAGGGTGCTCTGTTTTCATTTGTGTAGGATGCACTGACTGTAGTTGCAAATAAAAATCTGCGGATTGCCTTTTCAGGTGCTCAAACCAGCGCGTAAAGTTTCCCGGCAAATCTCTCTTTCTCTGTCAGTATACACCTGTTACGCACGGCGCTCTTTACGCATTACGCACGGACTCAAAGTCAGGACGTATGGCTCCAACTTGATCGTCTCCACCTTGAGGATCACACTCCTCTCGTTCTCCCTCCCTTACGTGCAGGTGTGTGTATGTGTGAGTCTTTTCGTAACGGATAGTTCCGGTCCTCAGCTCTGATTGTTCGCAGACACACACCTGTGAACGCATAACATTTAATTTGAATATTAATTTGCCAACTGAAAATTTCCACTCATACCGATACCCAACGCTTTGTTCAGTTCTCACCGAGAACTTTATTCTCTGGCGTAACAATGACATTCAAGATTTCAGGAACACGTGTTCTCATCTTGTCTTTTCCGTTTTATTCACGCAACATACGCGTTTACAGTCATTTTAGAGCAACTGAGATGGTTCTGCTCCACTTAGCCATATATACACTTCAGGGGCAGTTCAGGGCCCCTGCTTATCAAGACTAAAAGAAACACACCGAGCCGTGAATTGCGCAAGCAGACAAAAAATATTTAATAAAAATCACTTCCTGTTATGTTCGAAAAATACAAATGACCTATTAACAGAAGACTGTAAGACTATTGAACAGCGTGGTGGGAAAATTTGTACTGTTTTTGAAAACTGTTTAAAACTCTTTAGGGGGAAAAAATTATAATACTTCATTCTAACAACGCTTTCAGATGGAGTTCAACTTTATTTAGACAAGCTTAAGTCAAAAACTTGTCATTAATCAGGAAAAGGTTTTGTGTGGCGATATTTAACTACAGATAAACTGTCAGGAAATATTTACAAACATAGCACAAATAGGTCTTTCCACTAATAAATTAAAAAAAAAAAAAAAAAAAAAAGAAGAAGAAGAAGTAAGGGGGCATTGATATGGAGACCATCATTTTGAGTTTTACTCACACAAAAACATTCACAAAGTCATAAAATCCCGCAGGGTGTAAAGTATAAAAGATAATGGTTTGGTTGTAAGTGAAAGTCCAAACAGCCGTGGTGTGTCTTCTGTGCTTTCCTTACCTCCGTGGGTTTTCTCCAGACAACTGCAGGTCTCAGGGTTCACGCGCCCCGAGACAATTGAGTGCGGAACAAAGCGGCAGACATCGACCCATTTTGCTTTGCATGTCGCCTCGCGCTGCAACACTTCGACCCTGACCTTCGGCTCGCGCCCACAACATACGAACATAAATTGTAATGTTTGGAGAAACAAAAAGGAGCAAAAGAGGGCCCAGTCTGACCGGCAGGCGCAGAAAAGGCACCCAGAAATCAGTTAGAAGCTGAAATTAATTTATTCTTGATCTTCATGTCAGATGTGAACTTACAGGATGCGTAATAGTTGTAATTTAAGACAGAATACATCAATGTACATAAAAGTATATAAAATCCATTACATTACAGTTTGCTGTAGTCATTTACTGAGACTATTTGTCACTGATAAAAGAGACATGTTTTTAGACTTAAGTATTCATTGACAACTGGATTATGTGTTGATTCATTACTCTTTACAGTTAGGAAAACATTCAGGGGAAAATTAAATGTAAAAAAAATCAAAATCATAAACGATCACTGGTACAACTTTTTTTGTAGAACAAGGTTAAGGGTTAGCGGACAGTAGGCTACATACTGTACGTCTTACCATTTGAGCACATCAGTACTGATCATTTTAAGTTTAACTTCCAATGAGACATTAAAATGTAAAGACCTGTTAGTAGCTGAGGGTTTGGGTCTGTAGGTTTAATAGCTTATATCTAACTTACGCTTTTATGATTATTAATTTGAGTGTGAAATTTAAATTTTTCCAGTTATATAGCCTGAACTTATTGTGCTCTTAATAGCCTATTAACGCATTATTACTAAACTTCACATTATTATTATTATTATTATTATTATTATTATTATTATTATTATTATTTAATAAATAATAGCACAGCTGTCCTGTTACTAATCACCTTGTGGTAAAAATCTGTTTTGCTGCTCATTTTAAGCCAAATAGTACAAATGATATCGTAGTATAAATACTTGTATTTCTACTGCATAATCTTTGACCTGTTTTAGTAACAGTAGTCTGGTCTAAATGTGGATAAACAGGGCCTATCTTCTGTATTTAGGCCTGAGTCAGTTTTAGGACCAGGTTACTGTTCAGTTATTGCCTCAGGCAGACTCACGTGCTGTCGCTCCTTATTTGGCTTTGCTCATAGGATCCCCTCAAAGAATTCGCCATAGTTTAGATATTAATAATCTCCTGTTTGTTTTCCATCCCTGTGCTAATTAATGTAATTAATATGGGGAGGGGGGAGTCGTTGGATCTGTGACCCGCGATCTGACCGAGCGGAACCGGAAAGAATCGCATTAAGCGCGAGACAGAAGAACTAAAGGAACGATTATAACAATAAGTAAACACGTAAACACAGGAGGAGATGCTCTCACTGGGACCTTTGGCTGTCACTAAGCTCTTCAAACTAAAGGGAAAGACTGCAGCTGAAACATCTGAGTTGTAGTGTTTTCATTAATGTCTAAAATCCTATAAGGAGAATTGGACTGTCAAAGAAGAATTCATCCACTCATAGGCTGAAGTCATGCCTATAGTCTGTTTTATTCATCTTGAGAATACTAAATATGTACAACCATTATTCAAGTATTATGTTACAAACCTCTCAGTGTTCTTTCAATATGCACAAGGGAATTTTCTCATAGTATTTCATACCAGTTATCATATTTTAGTTCATGGTTTCATTACATGTAATTGTATAGTGTAATTTGTTTAAAATGGACTTCCTTTTAAACGGCTTATACTGCTGTGTTGATTGATCTATAAACGCTAATATTTCCATGTTTATCATTTGTGTAAAATGGAAAAACTTGATTTATTTGCAACTGGATAAGTGTTAAAAATACAATATTTCACTCAGAATGGATTGAAAATATAGAGGAAAAATGGAATCTCAAGTAAACTCAAGTACAGTAAAATTACCTCAGAAATTATAGTTGACAAAAAACCCTCTTAGATTACATGTTAGCATTTATCTTTTTTAGAATAACTGAATTTTTGTTGCATTGCACAACTTTTATTATTTTCTATTTTGTTTTGTTCATCACTGCAAGTTTGTGTCTTTTTCCTGAAGGTCTTAGTAACCTTTTTTTTTTTTTTTTTCCCAGAAGAATGCTATATTAACCACCTCTGGAAATTCAACTCAAGCTTATAATATTGCTAACTCTTACTCTTATAGCAAATTATGGATGAGTTGAATAGCATAGGTTCAGCTCCTCTCATGATGTCACTTTGAATCCACATTTTCATCAACCAGAGCAACCAAATAAAAAAGAATAAAATAAAACAACTTGCTTGCAGTACTTACTGTAAGTGTTAACCTTTGTCGGTGCTAAAACATCCAGAGTCACCATGTTGATTGAGCTTCTACCTCTGGGTTTAATTCAAAGTGGCACCTCACTGTGGCGACAGTTATGTTAGTGTCTTTGCAGCCATAGTGTTCTGACTGTAAGAGGTTAGAAGGAGGCTTAAGGGCTGCAGGGCGGATTGAGAAATGGGACACATTATTTGTCCATGAAACATTATGTGACACAACATGACATCGGGCCATTTGTATGTAAAGGTAAACATTTCAGCGTGACAATTCGACAAGAGCGGACAAGGCTCCTGTCATTGTGGTTTTATACTTACAGCTGAGAAAGAGGTGTTGTGGCATGGCGTGGCGATGGGGTGTGTATATGGGACTTTGTGTGTGTGTGTGTGTGTGTGTGTGTATAGAGCCTCTGTTCACAAATTTAATCCCCATAGACACAAGTCACTTGGTCCAGTCTGAAAAGGTGTTGTCAGGCTTGTTCTCTTGTTCTAGTCTTTTCCTGCTGAAAGCACTGACAGACTGTTGGTCACAGGCTGAGCCTTGCAAAAAGTGATTTTGGAGTCTGTGTGTGGGGTGGTATTTCACCTGCATTAGCAACTTTCTCAGTTAAATAATGGTTTTCAGCTGTGAGAAAGGATTTTAAACACTTAAATAACAGCGCTCTGATATCTGAGGGAGTTTTCTGTGTGGGTAAAAAAATCTATGAAAACCACATCAGTCCTGCTGTTATTACACTACTGATGTCATTTTTCTGACATAAATGGTAGTGATGTTTCAGTAGGAATGGGAAACCAAACAAATATTCTGTTACATGGCACAGAATTTCTTGGTATGCCCCTGTGACAAGTCATCATTACCCTCCGGCTGTGTTTTATCATTTGTTTTTTCCTGCATGTGAGCTTTGCCGCTGATTAGTGCATGCTCTACTTGGCATATTAACTCCAGAATCTACTGAATCTCTCTAATGCACAAGCAGTTTCTTATCCTGCAAAGCTAATTCTTGCTTCAGTATGTGTTACAAAATGTACAAATCTGAATCCCTGATTAATGTGACTGAAAAAATCCAACCTTCACTGAAAGTATACTGCAGGGCTTGTGTGATGGCAGTGAAAGAAAAACACTGCTGAACGGACTGTAGCTTTGCAAATAATGTACATCCGGTAAATGCCAGGGAATCCAGCATGGAGGGCCCCATATGGGTGATGCATGGGAGCCATTTTTGTTCAGAAGCGCTGATCCAGGGCGAGTCTGTTTCTTTAGAGGGAATTCCTCCTGCCTGGCTGCTTTGATACAAGCTGCCTGGTTGTATTTACATACATACAGTAACAAGGAAGCCTGAAAAAGAAGAAAAGGAAGCAGATTTTTGTTTTAATAGCCCTCCCGTTACAGAACTGAAACAAGCTGATGCAACCAACTGTTAGAATCAATGTGAGCAGATGCTCAGCATGTTTTAAAAGCGCATTTCTATAAATTTTATTCACTATACATAAGCTACGGCACTATATTGTAAATTTAGGATTGTGACAAATTATTTCCATTGTTTAATAGTTCATCTGTAATTTTACTGATTAAACCTAAATGCTAAAAGTTTAAAATACACCAGCAGATGTGTCCATGCGTTTTCAGATTCCTTAAGATATATATATTTAAATAATCTACTCAGATATTTTACATAATACAATGACAATAAATAATATAGACAATATGAAAAAAATTATCAGTGTTAAGTAGTGACAGAACACTCTCAGTTCAATTTCTGTTCATTTGTATCAATTTAAACTATGCTTCAGAAATTAGACAAATTAGACTAGACATTGGAAAGAAAGAAAGAAAGAAAGAAAGAAAGAAAGAAAGAAAGAAAGAATGTCATTCTTTGTCAAATAAACATCCAAAACCCGAGTATATTCACTGTTGCATTTAAATAGAAAACCAGAAAAAATTGAGAAGGCACAATTGATTTTAATATTTACATGTTTTTACTTAAAAAGTTATTTAAATGATAAAGGCTTTTTCAAAGAGGTTCTTGATTGTTTTTTCTTCAATCATAATATTTCACAATTGTAATGCATTAAACTATAGGAAAACCTAAATGTCCCATTTTCTCAGTTTGTGTTTCAGATCTTAATTTTTCTCTAAAAAGAAAACTCTTTAAAAATTATTTGAATTTAGTAAATTTTCACCCAGTCTTCAGTCATTAGTGTTTCATCACACTTGACCTGATCCAGATGTGTAGAGGGTGTATTTGACGTTATTTTTTATAGTCTTCAGACAGCCGTTAGTTCACAAATGATCATCAATTGCAGAATATTGCCAATAAGTCTGCTGCCGACAAGAATCCTGTTTAGATAAAACACTCCATCTAAAATTTTGGCCACTGTGTCTAGCACCAAATGGAAAGTGAGAGTTATCATGGCACATACAAACACTGTCAAATGGGAGCAATGACATGCTTCTTTTAACTCCTTCTGCTCAATAATGATCATTTATCAGGCAGAACCATCCCTTCGGATGTATGATTGGAAATCAGAGGACTTTAAGTCCCTGTCCCGGACACTCCATCCATCTTTAACACACCACTGGTTTGGATGCAGCGGGATGAACTGCTGAACCAGATGCCTCCATTCAGATGATCTCCTCTACCTTTTTTAAAATAATAATAGTAAATGCCAGAAAATGCATGGAACCCAAAATCAGGCAGCCACATCACAATTTCACTGAGGCAGTGAGGCATCCCGAACCTGCATCCAATTTAGATAGATGTGAGGAGCAGTGGAGACAGAGGGGCCCCGTATGCACTTCCCAAAAACAAAACATATGCAGGATATCCAGTCTGTATATATATATATGTGTGTGTGTGTGTGTGTGTGTGTGTGTGTGTGTGTGTGTGTGTGTGTGTGTGTGTACGCATACACGCACATACACTCATATACGTGGACTAAAAATGGTGATAGTGTTGGGACTGAAGGTACAGCCTAACCTTTGTAAGGAGACAATCCAACTCTGTGATGGCCTTTCCTGTGTTGACACGCATGGAGAAACCTCTGAAATCAGATGGCATTCAACCTCTGATTCTCTATCATAATGCCATTCGTTCACTGTTATTACAATACCTATAGTTGGATACACAGAGTTCACAATAATTCTTATGATATGGAGGGTAGCAAAAGATGGATGTTAATGTTACACAGTCTGAATGAGAGTCAGAAATGTGTAATTTTGCTGTATTCTACATGTAATAAATATGACTGATGGTGATAGTCAGTCTGTTGAATTACATTTACATATAGATTTACATTCCCATCAACATGTAATAATAGCGTAGGCCTGAAGGTCCATACTAGTCACTCAGACATGCATGCACATATCCAGTGTGCACACGCATATATTCTGACATTTCATAGCTAATATTTGTGCTTTATTGAGAAAGGTGAAAACACCCAGCATCCATCAGGGCGACAATAGTCTATGTAGTGAAACACAGTGTAGGGCCCAGCTCAGTCTTTTGTGTGGAGGAAGAGATTGGATTTCTCTAAAGAAAAGCAGCTCAGCTGACAATTCCACATCAACTTTAGTAATGACATTTATAATCAAACTACACTTTTCCCAATAATGTAATTTTTGTGTATTCTATAAGCACAGAGATTATGGATGCCATTTTCTCCTGGAGGAGTTCAATCAGTACTTATTTACACATGTGCTATTATTGAGTTTGGGTTGAACAGATTAACAGATACATTTTAGAATAACTGTAATGTTCTCCTGTGTTTATTTACTTCCAACCCATGATGCCTTGATTTTACTTATCCTGCATGATTTGTCCTATCTGTGTGACAAAAATGAAAATAAATAAATAAATTAATTAATTAATTAATGAAAATAATAATAATAATAATAATAATAATAATAATAATAATAATGATAATAATAATAATAATAATAATAATAATAATAATAATAATAATAATAAAAGCACATCAGGGAAAATTAGAGGAAAAAATGTTTGGTTGTACTCTTAAATTTGAAGAGTTCACAGCAAAGCAACATGCTTCTTTAACGAATACACAAACAAGTGGTGCCAGGCACAACAAACCCTCCCCTTCGCACATATTTTCCCCATCATAATGGGAAGATTTTTAAAAATCTTAACAAATTTGAACTTTGTCCTACCTTTCCCAAAATGTAATGACATCTATTCTGTATGAATTGAACCAATAGTTTTGCTGTTAACAAACATACACACAAACAAACAAACAAACATAGAAACAAACTAACAGAAATTTATAGAACATATGGACACACTATGGCTACCAAAAAACATATTAGATAGACCTATTTGAGGACCATATCTACTCCTGGGTATTTTTTGCTCCAGCATCTGGGATTCATGTTCCCTGAAGTGTTTTTCATATTCTAAAAGTGACCATTACACATTAGATTCACGATCTGCAGAATGTCTTTACATTTAGTTTTGTTCATGCTTGTTTATGTTTTTGGCACCTGTGTATCTCAGAGCTGTCAGTCAGAAAGACAGAAAGGATGAAATGATGCAACTAGTTATATAGGTATACACACTATGTGTATTATACAAAACATCTACGGATCTGCTTCAGTTACCTGCCACACATCACTTTAAATGTGCATTTCTTTTTGACAGCAATAATGATAGTTACATAAAAGTATTTTTAGAACTATCTTTTTTTTTTTTACACAATATGCACAATAATAACACATTGGAAATATCTGGAAGCTGCTTTTTGTTTGTTTGTTTGTTTGTTTGATTGGTTTATGTGTATGTGATCTGTATTGAGAGGTGAGCAGAAGAGACAAACCTCACTATGCTATCTCAGAAACTATGTCGAGTTTTACTACTACTCGGATTTATTGAAATATTAAAAAACTAAACCATACTAGAAATTTCCATCCAAATAGTACAGAGTTTTGGCTGCCTCCGACAGTCACTCTGCGCAACCAAAGTCAACCAAAGTCAAGTCTTCTCCTGCCAAGAAGAGAGAAACGTTATGGTTGGCCAACCTATTTATTCTTGACAAACCCGGAAGTTATTGGTTCACAGGAGGCAGGGGATCAGCTCCGGCTCCCATAACATCTCCAGTTTGTGGGGTAAAGGTGAGTTTTTGGCTTCTGACATTAAATATGAATTGTATATAGTGTTGACGTGCGGTAGCGTAGATAAGTTGGGATTCAGTTGCTTTCTGTTGCCCATGTTTGTGGCTTAAGTGCTTCATTGTTTACATCCGACCCCGGCTGCTGCTCATAAACACGTGGGCACAGCAGTGTCACATGCTAACTGAGGAATATCTACACACACTAATAACTTAAAGTGTTCACCGCTTTTCAGCGTTTGTACACGCTTACGTTACGCTTAGGGCCCAGTGTAGCTATATGAACTTCACTGTAGCTTTATACATTGGGGGTTTGTCATACTTCCTAAGAGCTAGCCACCATTTAGCTTGCTGTGGCTATCAGCAAGCTAGCTTAAGTTTGTGCTTTCAGTTGGTCATAAAACTCAAGTTTCTGTCGTTTTGTTCTACATTTGTGTGTCATTACCAGGAGAAGCACCTTCACGATCTCTTGTCATGTACATATAGTTTGTTTTCCCCAGTTTATTTAAAAAAAAAAAAAAAAGCTTCATTCGAAACAAACATTTCAATCTTTTTAACACATAGCTAAAACGAAAGTAATGGAAAAAGGTGTTATCCTATACTGAAGTACATAATCAGTATTACACAATGGCTATGTATTGAAGTCTTTTGTGTATACATTGGCATGGAAAAAGGAAAACCTGTCTGTGTTGTTTTCTAACTGGCCTGTTCGTAACGGATAACGTGAAAATGTACATTGCTGTGATGTTTTCTTTATATAAACGTGAGTGTATTTAGCGTGCAGCACAATAGTTTGATATTTTATAAGCATTTTTGGTCATTTGGTAAAATCAATGTAATAGAGTTTAAATCAATTCATCTCTTAAACCTACTGAATATGAAGTATAAAGGCGCATGAAATGTAAATAGTCGAGCACTTACGTGTTGAACATATAAGCCCCCTTACATAATCATATACAAATATGTACACAGATGTTTTATTAATTGTGCTTGAATGGCCTCTGCTTAGGCTGATCCTTAGTCCCCTGACTTATGTACCTGGGAACCTTTTACATACCATTTTTCCTTGACATAGTATACAGTAGATATTTAATATAAGACGATATTGATGAAGTCATTCTCATAAGAAACCCACAATCTTTTGTTAGATGTTAAAATAAATTCCACATTATTCATCAGTGTAATGCATGCACTGTACTAAAAGTTTTGCAATAAGTAACAGTAGTAACTACACAACAGCTGTTGTATTATTAAGTTTGGATTGTTATTGTTGACCAAGCATTGTTTGCTAACAGAGAAATGCACAGGTAAATGGACTTGCGCTTTTGTGGAACTCAGAGTGCTTTACACTGTCAAATTCATGCACACAAACACTCACACCAGTAAAACAGTCACTGGGAGCAACTTATGCCATGGCGAACAGTTACGAACACTGTGCGAACGATTTATGGACCATTTCGTATGACCTTCTCAAGGCAGCCTTATAAGAATGGAGAGTTTGTAGACCGCAGAAGTCATGTTAACTGAAAATATTCCATCATTAATAATTTTTTTTTTTTTTAAAGATGACAGAAAATTATGAAGGCCGTCCGTCATTTTGACGGATTAAAATATTGAGAGTAATCTACCAAAGATAGGTTTCACACAACACTGTGAACAGAACGTACTCACAGGATCACTGGTCTGTCTCTCTCTTAACAAGGCATCAAACAGTCCATAACAGCATCCTACCTGTATAGAACCCTACAGTGCCACTGTTCACAAATACGCTGAATACAACACCGTTACTTCTTTTAAATGACTCACCATTAGCTCATCTGTAGTAGACCCCCTGTCCAGTTGATGGTGAGTGTGCATATTAATCAGTCATTGTCAAGTCATGTCTTGTTGTTCAGCTGACTTTAGCCAAAATCATGCTACTTTGCTAGTGCAAAATGTCAAGACAGCCGAGTCACCCTGGTTATTTTAAAAAGCCCAGTAAATCTGATGGCATTGATGAATGTGGTGAAAAAAGAGGGACTGATGCAGTGGAGGATGAAGGACAAGGAGTAATACTGATAACTTTATCAGAAATTGATCTCATGAAATCACGTTGTATGTCACACCAGTTCTTATGGCATTTGGTGTGCAACACATATGCATTTTCTACCTTTCGTGTGTTATTCAACGCCATTTGATGGCGTGTCAATTCAAGATCTCTGGTTCGCATAATCCTAACTCTAACCATCAGTGCATGGTATTTGATGTGGTGTGAACATACATGTGGAAAGTTTATAATGTCTGCAGATAACACGCCAATTAAAAGTGGTATGTATATTTATGCGAGTCATGATATCATGTTGGTTTATCAGCCAGCAGCAACTAAAGTTGCTGCATCTTTGAGCTGTTTTTGAACATTAAATACTGCTAAATATGTCACATTATCATTAAAACATTTAATTTGAAATGATGGATAATAATGCGTTATGATTGAATTTTTATGACACTATCTGTCAACATGCTGGACAACAAAAATGTCTAGCACAACCTCTGGTAGACCATTCCTAAATTCATAGCCAGGTGGATGATCTCGTGCAAGATTTTCTACAAACATGCTATGAAATCCTCTTTCGTAGGGTGCCCTAACAAATGCCTTAGTAACAACTTAAGAACAATGCATGACATTCGTGGATCAGGAGGCCATTCCAGAACCCCATGTTCCTACAGTGGCTGCGAGTAGATCACAAGAACACATTACATTCTCTTTGGGGTAGGGATGCACCGATTCCGATACCAGTATTGGGCATCGGCTCCAATACTCAGCGTGTGTACTTGTACTTGTAAAAGTAATCTGAGACAATTGCACCGATACCACTTACGGCAGCGTGACATTTGCAGTTAAGTGCAGCAGGTACGCAGCGGTGGAGTAATGTGTGGGGAATGTGAAGAGTGTGGAGATTTTTCATAATAAATGACAGTGATGAAACTAACACTGACTGCAAGTAATGTTAAAGACACAGATGGATACGGATGGAGTGTTCTGTCCATCCTCTGTGTACATTCCATCCGTTTTCCAGGTGCTCGCGGATGCGAACCCAGACGGAAAATACCACCGGGAACTGTGGAGGGAGAGGATCTGTTCAAAGAGCGATTGTGTGAATTAGTGACAAACTACTGACATTATATATTATATTTATTTATGATATGATATTTATGACAGCTACCCAGGGCTGGGCTGGTTTCCATCCTACTTATAATACTATGGGGGTAAGGAGCGGTACGGACCACCGTTGGCAGAAGTGAAAACGAAGCTTAACACTCATTTATCTTTTCTCTACCTGCTGAAGCTAAGCTTTTAAACCTTACCAGTGAAAACGCTGCAACATTAGTATCCACATTAGTGTTAACTCTGTCATCTCCATGTTTGTTATTACTGACTTTCTTCTTCTCAAAAAGCTTTACTCTTCTTCGTGGTATTTGTCCAGTATGATTAATTAAGAGCGGCGCCCCCTGGTGGATTGATTGAGAAATGCTCATTCCAACACATTAAATGTCAGTAGCAGCACTTTTTTCCAGTCAGACTAATGACAACGACAATAAAGCACATTTTCAAAAGTAACTAAGAACTGTAATGGTGTTATTAAGTACTCGTATCGGTACTCGGTATCAGCAAGTACTCAAATGTAAATACTTGTACTTGTACTCAGTCTGGAAAAAAGTGGTATTGGTGCATCCGTACTTTGGGGGCCCCTTATGGCATTCCCACAAACAGATGTACAGACAGATTTGCACGGTGTTCTTAAGGTGGATGTAAGGTGTTCGTAATAGGCATTCATGATGGTCTTAGAGAGGGTCGTATACAAATTGTCAAGATGAGTGAATGACTGTGAAAGTGTTTTATTAATGGAAAAAGAAACATGAAGAAACAACACAAAATCTGGAGGGAGATAATGCAGAGTCCACAGGGTGACGAGGATCATAGAGAGATTGTGCATGACAGACAGTTACGGTTAGGCACTCGGTGACGGACGGTTAGTGTTTTCAGTGTTCAGTTCTCTCTATTATTCTTGTGTATCTGTTTTTATTCGTATACCTTATACTTCAAATTTCTTCATTTGATGTATTATTATGACTCCTAATTTTTACTGTCTTTAATAGTGCAGGTCCGTGTCTTCCCCACATATTCTCTCCACGAGTGTGTAATTCAGCACCATGGACAGCACATGATCCTAAACTCAATAAACACATGCTTGTCATGTTTTAATTTTTTGACTTGACATCACATTCCAGATTTCATACAAACTGGGAGATTTGTATGAACCCATCGTTCGTAAGAAGCTTTGTGACTGAGGCCTTAGTCAATGTCTTGCTCAGGGACACTTCGACAAGTTGACAGGGATCAGGGATCAAACACCAGCCTTCTGGTTTGTGGACGACATGCTCCATCACATTGTAGTTACAAGGGTTAGAGTGTTTAACAGTGACTCTGCCAAACAGGAAAAATTCTGAAAGGAATAGTGTTTTTGAGCTTTAATTCCATAGTGTTTCCTACTGTGACAAGTAAGAGTGATTTCTGTGACAAAAAAAAAAAATCATCAAATACATCATAAAAGGTCAGTTTTAACATCATAATGGTGTTTATTGTCCAGTCTGTATATAACTACACAGCCCTGGCAAGAACTTTCATTTGTTAAAACAGAAAAACATCTTTGTAAGGTCTTACTACCATACTCAGATATTGCATTTCTGTAAATTACAGTCATTTGCTCTCTTCTGGTTGTCTGTGCACTGTTGAAGTTTTTACACATAACTGATATTTTCCCTCGCTATCCGGTGAGACTCTTCCTTCTGTCCTTTTAATCCCCGGCGGGCGGCTTGTGACCGTCTACCGTGGCGTTTCGGCGGTGTGTGCGGTCTGGGAGCCAATCATCTCCAGCCATCATGGCACAGACACGCAGGACTGGCCAGAGCAATGGGCCGGGGCCCCTTCTCTGTCCAGTGTGTATGTGTGTGTTTGTGTGTGCGAGAGAGAAGTTGGTCCACATAATGTTTTGCACAGTGTAATACATATTTACAAATGTTTTTAATTAGAACAATTTCAAATGGGTTGTTATTTACATTTGCAGAAGTCAGTGCCTGTTTTGGGATAAAACACAGCCCTTAGTTGTTTCATTTCAACGTGCTGCAGCAAAAGTCTACAAACACAAGTACAACTGAACCGTGGTCTTTCTCAGCTTTGTTAACAAGCCCTTACGGATTTCAGAACAAGACAGAAGCTTGTGTCTGTCCTGTAATTGCTGTCGGTCTGTGTCCACTTATTTTCAGTGCTACAGATAAAAGTTGAAGTAACTGCATTTGCATTTGGTAAATGGTTTGAAAGGAAGCTAACTAATTTGATGAACATGATGCTCCTCAGTAGATGAATTTTGTGAATGTTTTTAAGTGTTGAATTGGTTGGTTAACAAGTTGATAATTTGAATAAAAAGTTAATAGGCAACCAGCATGTGTTAATGTTGGATATTGCATTTTTTATTTGTGACATTGTTAAATTAATGTGGATTTTGGGTAAAACAACACTTCTAAGCCATTATTTGTTGCAAATTGTTTTGGGAAATTTTCATTTGTATATTGTGACATTTTATAGAAAAAATGGTTTACTGCTTTGTTAGAAATTGCTAGATTATTTGAAAAAGACATAATTATTTCTAGCTTCTGCACAGGGGTGGGACATACTATGCATATAATATGAAGAAATTCTACTCAAGTGCAAATTTGAGGTACTTGTATTTGAGTACATCAGTTTTTCAGCAACTTTATGTTTCTATTTCATGACATCTCAGAGACAAATATTGTGTTTCATTGTACTACATTTGTCTGAGAACTTCAGTTACTTTTCAGACTGCAGTTTTTCATCTCCTTTTTGTCCAGTGACAACTACATATATCCAAATATAGGATGAAATGTTCCCCTGTTGGTTCAGAAAATTTTTCCCCTTCATGAACTAAATAAAGTCTTAAAAACCTCTGTGATGTAGGTCTACCAGAAAATGCATTGACACAGAGCTGAAAACAGGCCCGTTTTTCTGAGCCCGTCAAGAATTGACCTTTAGAGATACAAACATAATGGTCATCTTACAGAATATGATGCATTGCTGTAGGAAAAAATAGTTTCAATGAGCTCAACCGTATAAATCTAAAGCAGTAAAAATTCATGTGCATTCATGCAGCAGTAAAATGAATGCGAGTGCAACATGTATATTTGTAAAACACTGACAGAGACCATTTTGCTGCACACCAACTACTTTTACTTTTCATTCTTTATTTACATTTTCTTGATTCTAGGTGTGGGTTAATGTTAGTACTTTTAGTTCAAAAATTGATCTGAATGCCTCTTATCTATACATCTTTATGCTATGGTAAATTTTGACCGTACATGATGTATCTGTTGTAACGTAATAATAACTGATGGATAGTGACTGCTTTATTACTAATATAAACTATGTTCTTATGTTTGTATTTCTATTTCTGTTTTTGGCTTCTTCAGGTGTGAGTGTTGGTGGGGTGTTTTGTGGTGATGTACTCTAGCTACCAGGACCGGGAAGAGATTGAAGATGATCTCTACAGAGAGGAAGAGGGGGACTCCGAGGGGTCAGAGGTCAACAGTGAAGTGGAGTTTCGTCTCTACAGCCAACTTCACTACTCCTCTAATGCTGTGGAAGATGAAGAAGAGAAGGAGCATGAGGAGAAAAGCCAGGACAGCTGGCCGCTTGAGGTAACTGCCAATGATGATGCAGAGATTGGACAGTCTACAGAAAGCAGGACTCTATCACATAAGCCAAGGGAGCAGCAAAAACCCCTGAAAGCAGGGACGAAGCAGAAAACAGGGAAAGGTGATGAATTTAAGGGAAAAGGTGCTAGTAAAGGTAAGAGGCCATCGTCATCAGTGTTTGAAGAAGTCATCGTCATTGACTCTGACCCTGATGTCATCACCTTGTCTGAGGACGACACTGCTGAAGACGATGACGGGGTCTGTGCTGTGAAGGGTCGTCAGCTCCGTACGTCTACCCCAGCCCAGAAGGTAGGGATTTTATTTGCATCAGATGTTCAGTGTCCACATTTCTACATCAGAGTTAGAGGTGCAATGGTACAGGTAGCCCACAGTACGGTCCGTACCTCAGTTTTTGGGCCACTGTTTTGGTTTGGTTTCGGTACGTGTTTTGTGCGTAAAGAGAACTGTTTTTTTTTTTCTCCCAAAATAACTTTTTTATTTTGCCTACCAGAAAACTTTTGCAATGGTGCCCCCTTTTTTTACTGAACTGTTTCGGTTGTGGTTCGCTTGATATAATATGGAGGTGTACCGAATGAATACATGTAGCCTATGTGAAGAATGCAAACACTTGCCATAAGTTTCCACATGAACCTTGAAGTGGAGCGCACACAGTTTGAGCAGGATGGCTGCAAGAAGGACCCATATGCAGGGTTTCCCCTATATAACACCATTAAAAACACACGGGTCAGAATGATATGTATATTTAGAGATATATTAAATGATATATTAATATAAATTAATTATTTGGGGTTGCCTTCATATTAAAGAGGGAATCATTGGTCATTAGAGAATAAACTGTGGACAAATTGTGATCAACTTAACACGATTATTCAGTCACTGAATACAGGTACCCAGAAATTGAAAGTGTCATCATTCAATATCGGGTGTGTCCACCTCTGGCTTCCAAACAAGCAGTGCAGCAACAATCCATTGGAACTGACAAGTCATGATCCTATCCTGACAGATCCGATCACTCATACGGCTGATTATAATGTGATGACAGCGCAGACAGCGAGCGACTTCACCACGGCTCAGACCTGCATGTGACATGCCAACGGCATGTTCTCTGTTGTATCGGAAGTCGTGGCATTTTGAGCTGGCAAAAACATTTCAGTGTTTGCTTTGCTGCTTTTATATAGGTTATTGACCACACCTAAAGTTAACAGTCAAGCGTGACTCTGTACAAGAGAGTCGACTCAGTGTCCGACATTAAGGGATTAGTCCAAACGCTGATGTCACACGCATTGGGAATGAAAAAAATACAAAATATACAAAATAGGCATCTGAACAAATCATTTGGACCTTGCCTTTTTAATGGCACTGAGTATACATTCTGCAGTGGCACTGCTGCTGAATTCTCAGCAAAAACAAACGCAACAAAAAAACACTTTATTCTAAGGCTGGGGCATCGATAAGGGGGGATTAGCATGACAACAGAGAGTATAACAGAGGCGCAGAAGCCGGGTTGGATGGTCGAAGCATGTTAAGTTTCACTTTCGGTTTTCGGCATTTAACGGAGCACCCACACCACCACCACCACCACCACCACCCTTCCATTGTACTAAAAACATGTCGAAAATGTATCAAACCAAAAACCCCTGTACCAAAAACGTACGGAACCAAAAATTTTCTGTACCGTTACACCCATATGGATAGTTTTACTTCCAACATCAGAGAGCACCAAGAACTAAAGCTACATCCGCACTAATGTTTGCCTTTATAATGTCTAAATTATGTGACATTTACACAGAGTCTGAAATGCTTTGGATCCCTAGAACAGAGACTTTTGCAAAACATTACTGAATCTCAGTTTGGAAATTCTGCATTTGCATTGTGGTTCAATGTACAACACTTTCCAAACAAAAACAATACATCAGTCTTGACAAAAAGCTGGTAATTCAAGACGTCAAGTGAATTGATTTTCCGTTAGAGACTGTTGAGCTGTTAAATTCAGCCTTTTGTCATTATATTATTGACTACAGTTGGAGTAACAAGAAGCCATCTGTCACAACTTCTGTGTCCCACGTTGTTATCAGACCCCGTTGAATTTCAGCAAAGTTAGAACAATCACAGATTAAATTTGTTTTTATGAATTCACAAAAGCATTCAGTAGGGAATGCATAATGTTGAAGTGAAAAGTCACATTTCTCAGTGTATAGTCTGAATGTTGTTCTTTGGTTGTCCTCATGACCCAGAAAAGAACTCTTGATGAACCAGTGTCTGTGGACTCTAGCAGCTCAGAGTCTGATTCAGAAGAGTCGGCGTCGAAGTCTGCATCTGCTTCGTCAAGCTCCTCTGATTCCTCTGATTCCGATGACCTGGAGAACTGGATGATCCTGGGTCGAGAGACACAGGAGGGGGACCATTGCATCTCACTAAACCTGGAGGGTGAGGCTGAAAGTAATACAGGTATGTGCACTATCCCATGTGTATTACTTGTGTATTCAGGTGTACTGTTTTTGTGTTACACTTTATGATAGGGTTTTTGTGTATTGTGACCAAAAGAATGGAAGCAATGGATAGTTTGGAATGGCCCTGCTCATTCTGGACACTTACCTTTATAAGGAGTGGGCTCAGTGATGGTCTACAGTGTGAACACCTGATCTGTGTACGTGCATGTGTGTATGTACATATGCAGCATCTGGGTCTGCATGTTTACGAATTTGTAAGCTCTTAGCATTCCTGGCACTGTCTGCCCAGTTGCTCGCTTCTCTGATGCATCTTTAAGTATGTTTGTGTGCATTTTGTATTGATATGTGCGTGCAGGCTTGTGCAAGTGTGAATATTTGTGTTTATAAAATATTCCAGTTCTAATCAGCATGCATATGTACATACACACGCATACCAACAGTCATAACACTAATGCCAAAAACAAACAAACGGAGAGACAACAACGCAGGAAGAGAGGGAGGGGAGGTCGGGAGAGATGGGAGTAATCAAAAAATGAATAAAATGTTCCCTGCAAATCTCTTCAGATCTACACATTATCTTAACCTGCAGCCTCAGCAACCTCTCGAGCTCCTCTCTCACCCCACCCCCCCTTCTCTCCCTACTACTGAACGGTCTCCCATCTCATTCTTTTATCCTATTTTCTCACTATTGTGTTCCCTCTCTCTCTCCCACTCTCTCTGTGTCTCTTTCTCAACGTTTCTTCCTCATTTGAATTTCCCTGGGCTGATGTTTCTGCAAGAGTGCTCACTGCCTCCTCTACACACAACTGGGCGAAAGGAGGGGGGCGCGCTGGGCTAGTGGGAAGGCTTGAGGTTTTGGCCTGGTTTTTGGGAGGAAAGGAGGATTTTAGGTTTCTGTCTCTCTTTCTCCCCACCCCTCCTCTCTCTCGCTCTCTCGTCTGGCTTCTCTCTGTGATCTTTGGAGCTTGACCTCATGTCTGCACATGGGGGGTCATGGGTGTGGTGTGGAAGGGGTCTTAAAGTGGGAGGGATAAAGGGGGGGTTTGTCAAAAAAAGGTGGGGGAAATAAAGGCAAGGAAATTTGAGAGATATGCCTTAATAGTCTCGAGCTATGCATAGGTTCCACACAACACACCAGTTCTGAGTAGGTTTTGAATACAAAATGTTTCTGTGCTGAAAAAAACAAGAAATTTTAAGAATGGCTATTTTTTTTATTTTATTTATACTTTTCAGAGTTAAAAGGATTAGAGCCTGCTGATTGAATCTTTTGTAATAAAAAAATCCCACATCTGAAAGACATTATCTTTCAAGGCAAACTGCATTTTAAAATGTTGCAAATGAACCACTTTTTTGTTTTGCAGTCCATTTCTTTTGCTCAGTTCTGTTGACCAAAGCTGGGAAACAGGAGGAGAACCCATTTTTCTTATGTTGTGCTTGTTTACTTATTTGACAAGTGTTTAAAATTTACTACCAAACTGATTCCCTTTGAGTCCTTGCTAAAACCTTTGCCCATCTAGTTAGCAAAGCAGTCTTCAGTGTTCATGACTAGATAGCACAGTGAAAAAGGAATATTGGTCATTATAACTATAACTGAGACTATACACAGTAACAATTTCATTATGTATAAAAGGTCCTCTTGACTCTCTGCTGGAGTAGTTTAAATACTGTCTGAGTGTATCATGTCTTGGAATTTGTTTCACCTACCCTTTCTTCTTCTAGGGAGGAAATGGACAAAAAAGGCCAATTTTAGGTGTCAGAGCTACGGCTGGTTGGATTTTTATTACTGCTATAACTGTTACATCCCTAACCAGGACTGTTAGATAGACTGTGTTATATGTCATATTGTGTGTTGACTCCTGGAGCCTGAATACCTTGTTTGTGTTTTTTACGTTGATGTTGGTGTCTGTGTGTCTGTGTGTGTCTATGTGTGCATGCGAATGCATGGTGTAACAGGTTTGCACAGCAGTGACTAATAGTATTTGTACGCCTAAACCCCATCTCAGCGTCACCATCAAATCACATTCACTACACTTAGTCTCCCCCTGTCGCCTACAGAAATTGAATCCTTTCATCCTCTTTCTCTCTTTCTTGTTCTATGTTTCTTCTTCACAGTGTTACTTGTTCACATACTTTTACAATCTAATCTTTTCTCAATCCCTCACATATGGTTTTTATCAAATACATAGACACACATACACACACAGGCACACAGCCTGAGTGGCTATCTGCCACCTGGCTGTAAGGGGCAGCTGTCGGTGGGTGGATATGTAGGGACCCTGGATAAGAAGAAGAGAAAAGATAGTAGAGAAAAAGGGAATGAGTGAAGGCCGTCTGCCTGTCCGGCAGCCATGCAGCAGCAACCAGATGGAACAGGAGAGAAAAAGCAGGGCTTCCCAAAATCCAGCTCAGTGCCTCTCCCACCCAAAGAGGTGTGCGTGTACATGCCCGTGAATGAATCCAGGGTGTAGGCGGGGTGTGCTGAAGCTAAACTTGAATCGTAAGTGGTTAAACTTCACTCAGTGGGCACACTTTTTTTTCCTGTCTTTTGCTCCCCCCTGTTCTCTCCTTCGTTTTTTTTTTTGTCCCTTTGGTCTTGGTCAGTGCACACCAAACTTAGTTTGAGGCTTAGAGAGTCAGCTCTGGCTCACTATCGGGGTGGCCGATCACATCAGAGTGGGCTTTTGAGTGTGTGTCTGTGTGGGGTTTTTACTGAAGGTCTTGTTGAATAAGAGAGAAGTGTGTGTTAGTGTGTTTGTGCTAAGATGTTAGCTCCCTCTGTCTCACAAAGGAGGAAGGTAAGCTTCTCTTCTCTTCTCTTCTCTTCTCTTCTCTTCTCTTCTCTTCTCTTCTCTTCTCTTCTCTTCTCTTCTCTTCTCTTCTCTTCTCTTCTCTTCTCTTCTCTTCTCTTCTCTTCTCTTCTCTTCTCTTCTCTTCTCTTCTCTTCATTTCCCTTTGTCAGAATCGCATAGTTTTGTCATGCTGTAGATATAAAAGAAATGCTCTCACAGTCTAATATTTTTGTGTAAAAAACATTGTTGTGATATCTTTTATCTTAATTCTTGTGAAAAACAATCTAAAGTAGCCACAGTGCTACTTTTGGGCCTGAAACTTGTTTCCTGTAGCTTCTTGGACTCTGAGACCTGAGTTGGCCTCTGTGCATTTTGTGTATCATCCTTAGTCACATGCCAGCATACAGTACAAAGAGATGGAAATATGGATTTAGTTGGCTTCTCTGTGTGTTTGTGGCACTGATTATGAGTGTGTGTTTATTCTCAGAACATTGGGATTGTAAAATGAGATTACAGTGGCATGTAGGGTAGCACACTCGGTTTATGTGTGTGTATTTGTGTGCATTGTGTGGGTTGTGGGTGTGTGGGTGGGCGGGCAGGCGCTGCAGAAGGGAGGCATGGATAGGATCAGCTCTTATCTTGGCTGCCCAGTGCCACACGAGGTGTAACGCCACACCCACACTACCACACAGTGTGTTTGCACAGGCACACACACACACCATGAAATCGCTGTGCCATAGTTTGACTTGTATTATCCAATTTTTACATAGAATATGCAAATGAGATTAGACTACTGCAGGCCTAATATTAGTACATTCAAAATAAATTGTAGAAATTCGGTTGAGAGCCAGATGCTTTCATTTTTAAAAAAGGCTTTTGATTGAACAATCATTTGATGCCGACGGCTACTAAAATGTAATGACAACTGTAATCTGGTCAATGAAACAGCAATTTCTTTGTAATATAAAAATCCCCTCAGTAAGCACTTACATTATATGACAGACCTGGCCGTGTTGGTTATCTTCTATTGTGTAGATGACGACTTCTCCCATTTATCAAAATAAATTCAAAATTTGGTCTGTCACTCATTGTCATTGTCCTTAGCTTTCCAGGTAGTTTTTTTTTTTTTTTTTTTTATTTGTTACCGCATTAGTGATGCCTATGACCGCTTTCATTGAGGTATGAATTATTCTAAAAGATGGTTACGTACTGTATCTTTGGCAGAACTAGTCGCAGAATGTTTCCTTAAATGCACTTTTATGCACAACTTCAAAGGAAGTTCATATAAATTAACTTTTTTTTTGTCTCAATTTACTCTGTTTCACTATTGTGGATGTTATAAAGTAAATCCAAAGTCGGTTGCGTCCTAGACCTCATCTCCCAGTTGTCCAGTTTTCAGTGATTCTTACCAGTAATTAAGAAATCAAAAATTAGAAATTAGATAATGTGAAATTATTGTTGTGATAATACACAGACAAATCAGACACGATGAACTGGGGTTCGGCATCAGACAGAGGGGTCGAGGGACAGAGAAATAAGAGAGGGTTAACTAAAGTGGATGAGACAGGCCTTGAAAAGGATCGCCACGGTTTTGCTGTCGGTCAGAGCCAGTTTGTCTCCAGGCTAAAATCTTAGTGGCTCTAACATGGATAGATTTCTGCATGCACACATTGACATCCCGTGCTGTCTGTCAGTCTTGATGGTGTGTAGCCGGTAATTCTGACAGTCAAACCTTTGCAGGTAAAACCACACCTGATGAGCCTCTTTTTATAAAACCACACATGTGTTTTCAGCTGTTTTTTTGTTTTGTTTTTTTTTCTTTTTTCTTTCATGAAAATTAAATGAAATGGCAGGTTGTCTTGTGGGCCATTTAATTTTTGGAACAGTCGGCCCCTTTGAATTATCCATAAAAGCTTTAATGATTGTAGATCTATAAATGATATGATGATTTCATAATGAATATTTGATGGTCAAAAGCATAAAAAAGGTAATTATATGCAATATTAAGAATTACATGCTTGTTTTGTACATCTTCCCCCAAATTTCTGTAAGTATAGTGTGTTATGTAGTGTAATTACTTACAATAGTTATACTAATTAATAAAATTCTGTGCCGTTCTAATGCCACAGACTGTTTTTAGTTTCTTTTTCAGACAGATATGTACAGTATATTTATACCACATAATCTACATCTGTAAAAGATGAGCCATCCTGTCTCAAAATAATATATGAAAATTTCTCTATTTTTTTCTTGGAAACTTGGACAGAAAAACACCCACAGACATCTGCGGTTGCGACTGCAGGTGCTCATTTGTATTAATGTGGCTGTTTGTTCTTCTGAGTAAGGGGCAACATTTAAATATAATCTAGTAGAAAACATTTCATCTATCTCAGAGACACCCACGCAGACTGTGCAGGCCATCCGCCTCGAAACCAACATCTTCTAGTTGATTTGAATTCACTTGATAAGACTTAGCAGTATCTATTGTGGAGCGCAACAGTTCCAGTTAAACACTTGAAGTTGTGGAAATGAGAAAACGTTTATAGTGAAAGTGAAGGTGTGATGCGAGGCTGGATGTTGTGTGTGTTGAAGTGTGAAGGTGTGTGCATCTAAAGACAAAAGTGTGTGTGTGTCGGTGTCAGCCTCACCACGCCTGAGGTGAGCCCAATAACCGTGCCCTGGCCTACTGGAACGAAGTTTCACCGTCTTTAGTTCCGAATAGAGAAAGAATGTGACGTTAAATGAAATAGCTTTGAGCATGGTACGGTTTTCATGTGGTGCCGTAGAACTGTGGTTTTGATTTGGGATATTCAACAAAAATATTTGACGTCAAATTTAGCACTGAAGGTGTGAAAATGAATGTGAGTGTTTTTGATAGCAAACACACACACACAATGTTGCGTTTGCAGTAACTGTAGCCTGGAGGAAGGGGTAATAAACTAGAGACCAGAGGGTCCCTACTGTAGTTTAGTGTGTGTTGTGTGTGTGTGTGTTGTGCGTGTGTGTGCGGGGGGCAGGATAAGGAATCCCAGTCTTCTTTAACCTTTATTTAACCAGGATATCCCATTGAGATCAAGAATATCCTTTCTTAGGAGGCGTGCAGCAGACATTGTGCCCTGAAGCTAAAGGATAAGACATCTCGAGTGATACACACACAGGAACGCCTTCATGTATGATTAAATAAAACTTCCACCCTCAATACCTTTATCCCACATCGTATGTTCTGGTGGACAGCGTAGTCAGACACTATATCAATATTTTAAATTGTCATGCCTCTTTGTTTGACCTGCTTTACACCACCATAGACACATTTCTTTCCTTTTTTTGTCTGTCCCTTGTGCATTTTTGCCACCTGTCTGTCCTTTTTAAGAAGACGGTAACGAAGGAACAGGGAAGAGACTAGCAGGGGAAAAAAATGTCAATTACAATTACCAATAATAATCATTATAATTAAGCAATCACTTAATAGGAAATCAAATTATTGCGGGGGGTGACAGTGGGACAGAGGGAGGTCCCATGGGACTGTATTAATTTCTGTTCTTTTATTTGGCCGGAGAACTTTGCCTTATTGTCTTTCCTTGGTTTTTGGGCTGGGAGGGGTCGTCGAGAGGGCTTTATTAACTGGTAGCCTAGGGTGGTGATATTTTTTTTGGGGATGGGGGAGTTGAGGGGAAGCGGTTGGAGGGATATGTATTAATATTAATACGATTTTGGGATGAGGAACAGGAGGAAGTGGTGGCGAGTGGGTTTGGTGTGTGTGTGTATGTGAGGGGGGTGAAGTGTGTGGGGGGGTGAGGTGCAAAGGCAGTTATGGATCCACAAAATCACCCTTCTTTCCTCACCTCGGTTCCTTCCCCTTTTACTCTCACTTTTCATCTATTTCCCCTGTTTTCGTAGACGTGGCGATAGTAAGCTGTTTTGGAAAAAGAAGATCAGTTTAACAGTCAACAGGATAAAGTAAAGAGAAGCACAAACACACACATGCACACGTACATTTAGGGTTACCACATTTGCTCCGGTATGCAAAGGGTTGCCTAATAATAGCTGGGCAATGTTTTTCACATGGTCCCAGAGGATGGCTGTTTGTGTGTGTGTGAACTTGGCAGTGTACCACACAGATACACGATTGTGCCTGTTTAGCAGTTCCCCCTCCAGAGGCTCCTGGCAGTGTGTATGTGGTCATTCCAAGGCTTCTCCCCATGTCTCTTAATTAAGGCACTCGTCAGACAGAGACCAGCTGGGCCTGGTCTGGCCTAGCTGGCGCTCACCATAATTTCAGTCAATCTAGCCCTTCCCCTGTCACCCTGTTTGTCTTTCTCTCACTCACTTTCCCTTCATCTTTTATCTTCTTTTTTGATGATTTGATGTCACTCTCGCCCTTTTTCTACTGAATTTACACTCTCTTATGTGTCATTTGATTGCTGTGTGTTGATGCAGTGTTTGTCCCATTTGTAAGTCTAACAACATGACCTTTTCATCACACCATCTTTCAATAAAGCGCTAATTAAGAGTCCCATTAGGCTCTAAGAACCAGCAAGTTAATAGGCTCTTAAATACAGGGATTTAGGTGTTTGGAAAAGCAAAAGGTGTTAAAGATCTGAGTGGTCATCATAGGGAGCAAAATACAAGTCTAGAACATGTCATAGGTAAGACTTCAGAGAAGGATTGAAAAGGGAAAGGCAATATTTACATAAAAACACAAAAATGCTAATTAATAGATGAATCAGACTGATGATGGTTCAGGGCATGTAATCATTTTAACCCATTACATACTTATAAAATTATTGTTTTAGGGTGTTTCCTGTTCTTGTAGGATGATGCTTTCTGTGAAAACTGGATTAGTGACAGTGATTAACATATTTCAAAGGTTACCTCACGAATTCCATCCCTGAAACCGCTCAGAAAACCGTATATTGATCAATAATGAAAGAATTTTTCTGCCATCGTAAGGGGAAGTGTATTTATCGGTTGTGTCTCTAAGTGTGGCTTGTAAATTCGGTGTATCTGTACCTCACCTTTCAGCTCCACCCCTTCCTCCATCCGTCCCATCTCTTTATTCCTCCACTCCCTTTCCCAAACATCCATACACTAAGGCCAAGTCCTGGTTACGTGGCTGTTGCTATGCTGGGCTTGTTGGGTCAGGATTCCTGCTACAGGCTTCTTTGTGTTAATCCAGTTGGTGTATGGAATCAGTTTTGGAGCTCACACAGCTGACAGTGCGCATATTCAGATGTCTGCCATAGACTGTCTAAATGTGTAAATGCTGGTCTGAATGGGGTGAATTTCCTCCGTTATGGGAGTCGCTCTTTGTAGGTATGACTAGCAGTCCTTTCAGATCTGCCTACCTGGTTTATAACATTGTGTGTCTGTGAATGAAGGTTAAGTCTTTGCTCATGTGCATGTTTCTGTGTGCACGCATGCCTGTGCATTTGCACACCTAGGCCGCCCCTTTATCCGGGGGATTATGGTTAAATGGAATACTGAGATTCTGGCAGCAAGCAGCCGATAAAGCTGAAGTCGGCCTTGGGAGAGAAAATTAATTATTGAGGATAAAATCAGAGCAAAGGAGATAGTTACCAACTCGTTGGGGAGTTTAGTCATTGATATTTCGGTGCAGGCCTCAAGACAACACATGAGTTCATCACTCCCTTAACGTGAGTCTAGTTTTGTGTGTCTATGAGTGTGTGCATCCCCCTATAAGCAGAAGCTTGCAAAACTTTATAGGTTTTAGTCAAGCATCTTGAAAATGGAAAAAAACATTCAGTAGTGGAGTCTTAAAACATATTGAGGTTTTTTTTTTTCTTTTTTTTTTTTTTTTTTTTAGTTGTGCGGATCAGCGGGTATGTCCTCTGGCTGAGGTCTACTGCATCTTCAAGTCTGCTGTTTGAGAATCACCACTTTACTATGTATTGCACATATTTGCTTCTTGTAAGACTCAAATATGATCTTTTACTTTCCAAATAATTCTTTAAATTAATCTTCCACATTTATCTGTGTGAGGGTTAATAGCACTAAATTCAATTCACATGTATCTGATTTAATTCAGCCAACTGATTTAGATAATCATTTTAAAAGAGTTGGTTTGACCAAAAATAGTCTGTATTTTCTGAGTACTGAAGTGAAACACTAAATGCTAGAGGCCAGAAGTGGCAACTAAAATATAATCATCACAGGCATGAATTCTTCTTTTAAACAGTGTTTTTTAATTTGAGGTTTACAGTGAGTATTCATATGAGTATGTTAATTGTTCAGTTATTTTTGCTGTTTAGTTTGTGTAAATAATACTTTCTGATGTAAAGACTGTACAAAGACAAAAATTTGCATTAGAAATACTAAACCCTAACATTAAACAAAATATTACAAAATCATAATACTGAAAAGGGGCATGAGAAACAACATCGCACTCAGTGCTGTCATGGCACAGAAAGACTTCTGGTGGCAGTAGACGGAGGCATTATGAGAGTTTTAAGTACATATATGCTAAATAATTTCAGCTTTCAGTGGATTCAATTCATTGTCATAATTTAGTTGGATATTCATTTACTTCATACATTAGAAACAAAATCTCTTTTACCTCAACCACCTCAAAAAATAAACAGATAGACCACCTCAATCCAACCATTATTTGGTCGTATATCTTACTTCTAAGTATTGTTATGTGCTGTCTCTGTAACGTACTTTGCTCTTAACAACAATAACAGAGTAATGAAAATAAAACTTCGCGGATATAGAAAAAGAAGTCATGCAGCACGGAAAAGCCTTAGGTTGTGTATTGCATGGTTACTATATCAGCTGTGAATTTAAGACCTTTAAAATGCAGACAGATTTGTGTGTGTGTGTGTGTGTATGTGTGTGTGTGTGCGTGTGTGTGTGTGTGTGCAGGTGAGTGCATTTCTGTCCTCTGAGTGCAGACTGATCAATAGTAATTGGGTTGAGTGTCTCAGGCCTGTTTCTGTCCTTTGTACTGTGGGCCTTTTGTAGGTTGACACAGGGCTAGAAGAGAAAGGGGACAGGAGAGAGAAAGAAAGGAGGAAAGAAGAGGGGGGGCGAGAGAAAATGGAGGATGTTTGCAAGTCGACGAGCATGACCGACTCCCTCAACCAAATCTCCGGATATTTATTCAGCATTACTCACTAATCTAAAAAAATCTTCCTCCCTTTCTGTCTCTCCTCTTTTCTTTTCATTCACACACCGTACTGTAGAGAAAGTGTGTGTGAGTGTGTGTGTGTGTGTGTGTGTGTGTGTGCTGTCTGTCTGTCTGTCTGTCTGTCTGTATGTGGGGCTTCCAGGGAGGGTATACTTCAGGATGATCTTAAAGAAGTGTGATTAAACAGAAAGATAAGTTGTAAAGATGGTATTAACAGGCTTCTCGCCTCTCTTGGTATTTCTCTGTCTTGCTTACAAACACAAGTGAGCTCCCAGCGTACATATCTCTTCTTTCCCTCCCTCGCTATTCTGTCTCTTTTATGACTTCCATAAAAGCAACGTGTGTTGAGTGAGGGCGGCGAGCTCCAGCGGTATTAGCAGGGAGGCATTAGGCATAAACTCTAAGGTATATTAAAGCAACGGCCCTGTTGTTCATATAAACACGCCAATTCAATTTAGCCTGCCCCACGGGGAATGGGATTTCAGCAACTACCGAGAGAAGGGGAAGGGAGGGAGGCAGCAGGAGTGGTGGATGAGGTAAGGCGAGAAGAGGAGATGGGATGAAGGGATCTAAGGCTAGAGGAGAGATGCAGGAAGAGGGAATAAGGGAGGTGGGGCAGAAAGAGAGGAAGAGGTCGGGCAAAGATGTGTTGTGTGGCATATGGGTGCAGGATGGTGGCTAGTTTCAGAAATTCATTAATCTTGCATTAACTACCATGATGTAAGCACCTGTGCATTGTGGGTTTTGTAATGTGTGTGTGTATGTACATGCATATGCACTGTGAGTACCACACACAATGGCAGGAAGAGAGGCTGCCTGTGTCTGTGCCACTGCACGCTTGGACAGAGCGTTATGTGGGAAACCCTACAGTTATATTATTCAATCCAAATTCAAATGGGCTTGTCAGGGAAGCACCCACTTTTTATTACCTGTCAGAAAAACCAAGGGATGGACAGAGCAGAGGGGAGCAAATTAAACGACAGTAAATAAGACCCCCTATCTCTTTCCACTCTCCCCCTGCCAGTCTGCCATTCCTCCTCCTGCGTTGTATTTTGGAGGCACACATACACACACATTTGCCGATTTTTGACAGCATGTTTGTGTTCGGCTCATCCTGTAGTTTACCTTAACCAGGTTTTATCTGTCAATCAGATGCAGGAAGACCTAATTATTTTGTTCATCACTGAATACAATCTAAAGCCAATATGGGACCAAGTGAGCCAAGAGCAAGGTTTGACATTAAACGAAAAGTCTGTCACACGTTGAACAGAATGGATTTTATGCACATTTGAAGGTCTGTAAATGAGGAATCATGGGAAATTGAGGGCACAGGAATTAGAGTAAAGGTGACGAGTGATGAGAGTTCGAGGGGCGGGTTAAGGTTGAGCCGTGCATGTGGAGAAGCGACGGTAGTGTTTCTTCCCATATTACAAACACACTGATCACCCAGGACAGCCTCCTCCCGTCTTGCCCCTTTCAGCCAGGCATAACCTCTGCCATCTGTCCACCCCCCTCCTCTTCTTTTCCTCTTCTTTTAACCCTCTCCTCTTGTTCTTGCTTTTTCTCTCCCTCCAGACCTGCATATCTGTGCTTTTAGGGCGTATCTTGTGGCATTCATAGAGATATGCTCTATGTGGTGTTTTCGAAGTCAAGAGAATATTCCTGCATCTGTCTGTTGGAGAGGATGAAAAACGACTTTGGCCAAACTCCAAATGTGGTTTCGAAGAAAACCGAAACAAAGTGAAACTCTTTTGTTGAGTGTCTTCTTTTTTACAGTTGGGAGATAAAAAATATAGAGGTAATAATGTCTCATTTTACTACATCTTTTGATATTTTTCATAAAAGCCTTGAGCTGATATGGAAGTTGTAGTCAATGTGTCTTAAAGAGGCATTAAGCTAACACTCTATGCAATTTTTTGTTCTTCATTCCTTCTCAGTTGTCAAATTCTGTGAAACTGACACCACAGTGCAGTGAATAAATGCATAATTCCTGCATTTTAACTTTTGAGGGATATTTTATCTTCTTCAGTTACACAGTCATTGTGACATATCACAGTTGATTGTCAGCTACTGAAATAAAATCATAAAATGAATCACTCAATGATTCCCACATTCATTCCCATAGAATAATAATTCTATAATTTCTATCACATGGCATGACTTCAGTATGCCTACCTTGTTGTATTCCTGTATCATCTCCTGCAAAGTAATCGTCACTGTGGTGTTTGTTTCTCCACTGGCATTTACAGAGATTGGAAGTATTACAGAGTATTTAGCTTTTTTTTTTTTTTCTTTCAGTTTTTGTTGTCAATTTTGTTTGGTTTTTGACAATGGATTTTCAGGTTTTTGTCACTCCAAAGATTTCCAATTTTTGTTACTTGCCCATCATTATCACCTTCTGTGATTTACTTAATGCTGAGTTAATCCAACCTTCACTCCAGCTCTTGATTTCCCCTTTTGTTCATAACAATTGAATTGATTAGTTTATATCTGATCCACAAATAATTATTAATCACTGATGATTACAGCTATTTTACAAAAATATTTGGCTGATGTTTCTGACCACAGTATTTAGCTTCATAATATAATTTTATATTATAAAGATTTTTTTTAAACAACAAAATATTTTCAAGGTAGAATTGTTTTACTTTAATACTCAGTCAACAAAGGTGAC
Organism: Sphaeramia orbicularis; assembly: GCF_902148855.1. Taxonomy (NCBI): domain Eukaryota; kingdom Metazoa; phylum Chordata; class Actinopteri; order Kurtiformes; family Apogonidae; genus Sphaeramia; species Sphaeramia orbicularis. The sequence goes on from NC_043957.1 coordinate 41,242,185, forward strand.
CGAGACATTTGCAATGCCAAATGCGAACCAAGGCATATGCAGTTTATTGAACTTAAAAAATGTTCTGTAGATGAGTCTATAGCAAAAATAATAAGTATTTCTATTGCTTTCTTTCTCAAATCTACCGCCGACTTCCAACCTTGCCATGTGAAAAGGACAGCTGGATGCATTTATAGACTGTATTTGAAAGAGGTGATAAAAGAGCCATATTAGGAGCTCCTCTTCTAATCCTCTATTGTTCTTTGTCTGTCCCCTGTCCCACAGAGGGGCTGCTCTAATTAAAGACTAATAATTGTATTGTTTTATAAAGCCTATGGAGACAGAGATTCTGCTCTTCAATCATTCACTCTCTCCAATGTACCCTGCCCATCGAGGGCTATCTCACTGGATGAAGTCTGTAACACACTGTGACTGTTGTGGGAGGGTGTGTGGGTGCGAGCTGTGCACCATACAGTAGGAGGAGGAAGGGAAAAGCCAAATCTAAATTAAAACTTTAAAGCACTATTATTTAATTACCCCAAAGGCTGTGGATTTGAAGGATTGAAAGGTGGCTTTGTTACTTTGTATGTGTGTATATGTGAGAATGTGTGAGTGTTGTGTTTGCTCATGCAAACGTGTGGAGCTGTCCAGGATTATTTCAGTTTTTCAATTTGCCCCTTCTCCTCCATGTGTATGTGTGTGGGCGCTGGCGTGTGCGTGTGACTACAATGCAACCCCTTATTGGTTGCCCTTTCTTGTTGCCCCTCCTTCACCTTTACACTCCCCACACACACATGCATGTACGCATGCTGAAGCGCCGGCAGATAAAAAGGCATTATGGTAAATTCCACTTAATGACAAATTTTTAATTTGGAGAACAGGGCCTGCTGAATGGAGCTTAATTACCGGGGCCAAAGATCCCTCGGAAAAATAACCCCCTCGACGTGCCCAACCTGCCCGATAATGGAACGTGCCGCAAAAATGCCTCAGATTAACCAACGTCGTTTATCTACCCTCACTCCCCCCCCTTCTCTCTCTGTATAATAACAAAAATAACAATCATGAAAATTCTATCTGCCTCCCAGCCCCCATCACCCCACTTCTCTCTCCCGTCCTCCCGCCTTTCCGCCCTCCCGCCACTGCCTGGCTCACTCCCGCAGGAGGAAATTCATCAAAATGAAATTGAGGTTGCAACTCACTGGTTTTATTAAAATATATTTGCCCCTTACAGACATTGTGTGTTAGTGTGTTTCACTGCACAAGACAAAAGGGACACCCAGAATAATTTGGCCAGTTTTTATATCACTGATATTTTATGTGTTTGCCTGCCTAAGTATGACCTGAGCTATAAAACACAAACACTTGTTGACTGTTTTTCCTATTATGCATCCTTGGACTTCATTAAAACTCCAAACGAATCTTCCATCAAAACTGAATATTGAATGATGCAGTTATTTCTAATACTTTTTTTTTTCTTTATGTAAGTCACTATAGAAAGGAGTATATAAACTTTGTATAAACTTGATACGCAAATGTTAATTATTTAATTATGTAATATCTATGTCATTATTTTTCACAAGCTTTTAATGTTTCACGGAAAGCATTCTGTAGTTTGTACTCTTCGATTATGTTTCACCTTCGAAGTCAATTCCGTTTTACTTTTGTTCAATGTAAATTTGCAGAAAACCATTCCAATTTTCTTCCATAAATCAATTTTGATGAATACAAGTATATTAGGTTGAAGTACAAGACAGTAATGTGACTGGACATTGAGATGTAGTTTATCCTTTTGATAATAAATTTGATTTTGAAGCACTTTGCTATAAAGAGCTACAAGTAGAAAGAAAGCATAATTAAAAGTGAGAGCCAGATCCTCCACTGTTTTCATTGTCCTGTAATGTGTATAAGACACAGACCATTCATGCATGGTTGTGGTAATTGAAAAATATTATTCAGATGCTGCAGTGAGAACAGCAGAACTGGTCACGAGTCAGGACTGTGTGTTTAATAAGACACTTCCTGATTATCAACTGATAGAGATATGTTTTGCGTCTGAATTGAGAATCACCACTTAATAGACGGCTAACGGATATTAAAAAGACACAATGACTACCTGTCCTCCGTCAAACCCACAGATGTGAACCGGCTTGGTTTTGGTTAACTTCAACATGGTTCCGCAGTATACAAACACACACACAAACACACTTGCTCACTTTTCTTGGCCTTCGCTGGTCCCTGTTGTTGTGTACCCTGATTGGACCATGTGGTTGCCATGCGGTTGCCAGGCCGCGCCCCTGCTGCGTGGTAATTGGTGTCTGTGATGTTGCCACGTGGCGACGGTGCTTTGACTGACAGGTTTGGCCACCTGCCCTGCCCTGGCTGCCAACAACGAGTGGAAGAGGGTAAGTGGGATGGGAGGAGGTGGCATGAGCTGGCAGGGGGTGAACCCTCAGCGTGTCAGGGGGGCGATGGATAATCAAAGATGAAATGTGTGATGGCCAAGCACAAGGCAGATTCAACAGGGACCTAGGTGATGGCATCTGCCTGCATTTCACCTGTGTTTTACAGTGCTACACTGGCAATATCATCTGTAAAGTCAGTGATGAAACATATTTGGGTTTGCATTTACTATATGTTGTATCCCAATTAATGATACCATGGTTATATAATTAAGAAAGCTTCCTGGATTGTGATCAAGACAGATGTCCAGCATCTTGTAGCAGCTTGGCTTTGCTACTCAACCAGATGCTGTTGTAAAAGGGGGACTTTGGTTCAGGTTTGGCCTTTTTTTTTTTTTTTTTTTTTTTTTTTTTTAATGATCGTGGAATTTTAGTTGACGAAAAGTTGCCATACAAATAATTACAAATAATATTTTATCATTTTCTATTCATTTTGTAATACTAATAGTTTAATATGTCCAACTTTTTGGCAATGAATACTGGAATGTGTAAAGACAGTGAGCCTTTCATAGTGAAATAAATCCTAATGGGAGGGTGTTTGCATCTGTTCTTGATCTCGCTTATTTAACAGACACTTTTTTAAAGAAATCAACATTTTGCCAGCAAATGATGTTTTACAAAGATTTTATTGATTGAGTCTATGACAGAGTCTATGACCAGAACTTGGCCCATAAATAAGTGACTAAATAACACCATAGACTGTCATCATCAACCAATCCAAACGGGACATTCAGCAGCCATGCAATAAATAAAAATGAAATTTCTGTTTACCTTTTGGGTTTTGTAATGTCAATATATGCTCATCGAAATGCAGTTGGTGAAATATTAGAGGTAAAGTGCCTTGAGATAAACTGTTGGTGGTGCTACTTCTCCGCTCAGGTGTCGTTTAAACATCACAGAAGAAAGCGGTGCAGCCAGTTGAACCTGGTGAAAAAAAGGATATGGAAGTGGTGATAGGAATATTATTTCTACTTTGTCTATCCAAGTGTTTTGATTCTGATGATTATGCAGAATCATCATGATCTGCACAAATAATCACTATTCGGTGATTATGTAATAAATGTGACAGACATAGACCTTAAGACCCAGTTAAGTGGTTTGAGCTGTCAGATGGGTTTATACACCTACCGTATCCTTATCTTCTGTATTTTTTAATGTTTGTATATCTGCTGTTATCTTTTTTGTTATGTTTTGGATCTATTTTTTCCCCACCCTCTGTCTTTTTGTCTGCGTGTCTGTCTGCCTAACAGAGAGATCAGTAAAGATGGGCAAAGAAAGAGCATGTAATGAAGCCAAATGAAATCTGCTGCTTTAATCTATAATAGGCCTGTACAGTTATTGATCTAGTCCCTGTATTGAAAAACATCTGCACATACTCACACACACACTCACACAGTGTGTCTCCTTCATTGTTTTTCACATCTTTTAACTTTTCTGCCTAATTTGCCTCCTTTTTTATCATCTCCCTTCATTACTACTTTTACCTGGATTCTTCTACCTGGATGCTGTTTGTTGTCAGTGTGGCCTCATATTCATCCAGCTTCTGTGTTTTGTGTTGTAATGTTTCTCGGCCAGGACCCATGCATTTTCATCCTCTTCTCTTCACTCCGAGCCCCTATCGTCCTCTCAGCGTTCATGTTCATCTCACTTGTTCTCCTCTTCTTTTGGCCTTTGTGTTCTAGGCCCTTATCCAGACTTTTCTGTCACACAAAAGGGCAGTGAAAAACTACGTGTGTGTGTGTGTGTGTGTGTGTGTGTGTGTCTGACTTAGCCACCCTTTTGGTGTGTTTAACCTTGCAGAGGGCAAGGGTGATGTTACAAAGGAAGCACTTTTTTTTGTACACACACAGATCAACACATACACACACATACAGCCTGCACACTCCCGCCCACCCTCACCATTGTCATGTATAGTGTTGCTAATCCGGCCCTGTCGCTTCAGTATCAAACATAACCTCTATTTGGGGGGGCAAGGCTTCTCTTTCTCTTCCATTTTGTGTTTGCGTCAGTGTGTGTGTGCACGTCGGTGTGTTAATGGGCCTAGTCAACAGTGTGGTACAATGGGCGGGCTGGCTTGGGATGCCTGTTTAAGTGTCGGGACAGGAAAAGAGGGATAGGAGCGAGGCGGGCCGGTCTGAGGCTTTGATGTTGCTGGACCAGAGGGGAGAACAGCTTGTAGATGACACACACACACATACACACACATTGTTGAAACTGGTTAATGGCTACAGTTGAGGATGGTTGTCAGGTGCCACGTTGAAGGAAGGGTGTGTGTCTTGTCCTCTGGTTATCAAACTTAAAAAGCACCCTGTCTGTCCCACGAGAGGACGGTGCTCTAATATTCTCTGCCCTTGCATTTGTGTGTGTGTGTGTGTGTGTCACCCCAGGAGAGCTGGGTGTTCATGGTTCATTAGCCACACGTACACTTCTGTTCTGTTCTCACTGGTAGAAGAGGGACACATTCAAAGCACACACACACAAACGCATACACACACCGAATATTCCTCTGTTTTGTTCTGTTCTGCCGGCTCTGATGAACTGGCACGCAGCCTCCTCCCCTCTCCTCCTCATCTTCTAGTAATCAGGGTACCTGTGAGACAGACAGGTAGCATCTGTCGCCTTCTCTCCCCTGATTCTTCTTCCCTCTGTTTCCTTCTCCCCCTCTTCTACTCCATTGTGCTGAATTTCTCTCGACAACCAAGTGATGTGATAATGTACGACATGTCCTGCAGAATCAGAATCTGTGGAGTCCCTACAGCAGGCAATACTGATATTTTCCCACGTTTTATATGGATTTTTCAATTATTGAATGCACACAAGCACAGTTTGTGATTCTTTACCCCCTGATTTGTATATTTCAGCACCCTCCACTCCTACTGAGGTATCACGCCCATTTTTTTCTGCTTGATCTTTGGACTTGAACCTCTAAGATCACTGTGAGCATTTTTTACAGCCTTGTTATCTGTTAAAGATGAACAGTTGCAGTCAACATGGCGGAGGCCTCTCTCGAGCCCATTCAGCTGCTTTGCGAAGCCGCTGCCATCTGCTTATTCAGCTCCAGACTCCGTCGGATCTACTGGGCCACGATGAAGCAGCTCTAATGGTTTAGTTTTGAGCGGGGCCTCAAGGTTGATTAGCATATTTTCAGCCAGTGGTACAGACAACAGCCCCCCACCTTCTACTCTCCTCCTCCATCCTCTCCTCCACCCCTCCACCCATGTGTTTGATTCCTCGGCCGTGACAAAGAGCTTCACCCTTTATCCATGTGTGTGTTGGTGAGATGGGGGGCCCTTAGATTAAGGGAAAGCTTCCTGCTCTTTATTTGGGGAGTCCCCCCGGGAGGCGCTTTGGGAATGACTTTTGTTGAGTCACTAACGCCTCCTCTCTCACACAAATACACACCTTTTAACCATTGACCTGGCTGCTGGTTGTTGTGTAACTCCAAGTATCTGTGCATGGACACACATCACACTGAGGCCCCCCACCCTGTTCAGTGCTGCAGAGGTTCTCTCCTCTATTCTATAATAACCAAAACTTAACTAAAATAACTCTGATGGCAGCATGAAGTGTGAGACAACACACTTTCACATGCACACACTTTTGTCTGTTTAATGTTTATATGGTAAATTTGTGCACTGATACGTGGTGTGAACATGACACACACAGGAAAGTGTTCAGCTTTAAAAACTAGACAAGAAAACCTACTTGAAGCTTTCAGACAGAGCTACCACATGCGTTTCAGACATATTAAACCACAAACTGATATATCTGTGGTTGTCATTTCAGAAAAATAAACTTAAGATAAAACATAAGCATAACCATAATAAACAGAGCCACAGCCTCACGTTTTTCTCAATTGGAAAAAAACTTGTTTCATAGTCAATCAGTGTCTTTTGTCTTTTGTCTGCTTTCATTTAGCAGATGTCAGTTGTCCTCTACGTCATCTAGTTTTCAAAGATTTTTAAAAATATTTTTTCTAGATGTATTACTGAAGAGATGGGATGTTTTTTAGCCTGCAGCCAAAGATGTGGCTGTTCCAACTTCACTCCAGAGTTCATTTCACTACTGTGGAACAAGAACAGAGAATAGCGTTGTCCAAGAGGAGCTTCCACAGGTTCTCATGATCTATAGGATGAGGTTCCATTGTGTGATGGGTAGGCTGGTCAGGATGTACTGGTTGGGTCGGGGTCTGAGCCTGGACTGACGGTATGGACTTCTTTTATGACAATAGATGAGCTTAAAACTGAATATGCATACTCAATTAGGATAATTCATGGGATACATAGTCGATGTTGTGTGTTTCGCCAAAATTAAATGCTTCTGAGGACCAAAGTCTACCTTGGTTTTTCCTCTCTCGCCACTCAGAGGATGCACCCACATGGGACATTGGAATGATGTTAAGCTGTTTAAATTGAGCTTAACTGGACTCGCAGGCTTTCCTTGTAAGAATGTTGATGACGTTGTGTGGCTTACATTTGTGGTTTCGTTTGTGTTTTTGGAGTTGAAGGTCGTGGCAGAAAGAAGCCCCATCCAAACAGCAGCCATTTTAATTTGTTTGACAGGGAAGAGAGGTGATAACCTCCTCTGCAGCCACACACCCAGGGAGGAGATGGGGATAAAGAGAGGTGCAAAAACAAGTAGAGGGAGAGAGAGAGAGAGAGAGAGAAAGCAAAAGAAGGAGGACTGAGCAGAATAGCGATAAGGTGGAGATAGAGAGAGAGAGTCAGAGAAAGAAAGGAGGAGAGAGAGGTGGAAAGGAGAGTGGTAATATTTGATTATGGCTCAAGGCTGTGTGTTTGTCCAAAGGCTAAAGACTGTCAACCAGCTAATCGTGGAGGTCGATGCGTGGGTGTTTCTGTATGCATTTGTGAAAGCATGTGAGTCTGTGTGGGTCATTGCTACCAGCACATAATTTATGCTGAGTACACGTGTCTGTGTGTTTCACTGTGTGTGTTTGTGTATGTTACAATTTCTGGATGTCAGTTACACTTCTGTGGGCCTGAGGAGAATACAGTGGTCTCCCACAGGGCACTGTTAGTGCCACTCTCATACAGATGCGCTGGGCTGCCACTGTGTCAGTTTCATTGTGTGTGTATATGTGTGTGTGTTTCCCCTACAGGAAGCAAAACTGACTCCTCAGGGCTTAGAATTCTTAATAGGGTTGGATATGGTTTAGAATTTATCAGATGTTTATTGGCTCTAGCTCTTACCTCATCTTTGTCTCATTTCATCAGTATTTAATTAAAATAACTAAGAAAGTCAATAATCTGTAAGCTCTTTTAAACACCATTTTTTTAAAGATCCTTGTCATGACTATGACAGCCAACTAAACAAATGCACAATCATTTAGGTCAAATGTCAGCTTCGAATGTTGAAACATTTGTAAATTGCTCTGAAATATAAGTAGGTAATCCCAGAAATGTCTTCCTTTCTGCTTTTTTGGTAGTAAAATGCCAGCCGTGCATATTTATGTATGTAACATTAACTATATATCATTATAAGGGCATTATGTTTCATTGTAAAATGTGTTGTTTTTTCCTGTTTTTCCAGATGTTGAAGATTTTGAAGATGGCAAATGGTTGGTATCTGAAAAGGACAGGGAGGTCAGTGGCCAAACAAACTTTATAATTTTTATAATTTCAAAAATACAATACTGTGTGAAAATGAGTAACGAGGCCGTTACTTTGGTTTTCTTAGAGGATGATGGAATAACTGTGTGTGTTTTTAGGCTCAAATCTATAACAAGGATAAGGGTCCCAGGTTAGCGGTGCAGAGGATGGCAAGCAGATACTATACCAGCAAGAATGTCCACTGTAAAAACTGTAACAAGACCGGACATCTGTCCAAGAACTGCTCTGAGCCCAAAGTCAGTTCCACTAGTCCCTTAGTAGCTTCCACAGTTTATACACGCTGATGAGCCCACATATGTATAATGGATGTGCATGTGCTTTTGCAGAAAGTGTCACCCTGCTTCCTTTGCGGCACCCCAGGCCACCAGTCCAGTGATTGTCCCTACAAGCACTGTAACAACTGTGGCCTGCCTGGGCACCTGTACGCGTCCTGCAATGAAAGAGCTTATTGGCACAAAACGTGCCATCGTTGCAACATGAGAGGACACTTCTTTGATGTGAGTATCAGTGAGTGATTTACTTTGGTCTTGTCTCAAATTGAAGAAAATTCTGTAAATCAGGATCTAATTCAGGGTTCTGAAAATAAACTCATCGCTGCATATTGATTTATGCAATGACAATGGTGTCTACAAACAGAAAAGGTCCTTAATTAAGCATGTATCTAAAACACTAATCCAAAACACACTGAAATTTCATTGTATCCTGCAGCGCTTGATTTTGGCCTTAACTGAAAACAACACCTTAACAACATTTAAAAACAGCATCAGACCCAGTTTTAGTACAGCTCAACATTGCTGTGAGCATATACTGTAATTCAGGGTCCTGCCCTTGATGAAATAGACCACATATGTCTAATGTGTATGTCCCAAGACTAATCTATAAAAACTCAAAGAAATATAGACAATGACATTTAGAATAGAAGTAGGTCTGGGCAACATCAAATCAAATATAATCAAATTTACCTTATATATTGCGGCTTGTTATACATTGGATGTTGTAAATGACTACATTGACAGTATCAGTACAAGTCATATCTTTTTTTAAAATCTGCTGAACAATACCTGCAGAGACTTGTGTTTTTATAGCATTAGAGTATTGGATTTCAATTATAGAGTTTCTTTATTGTCTCAGTACTAAGTGTTCAGCCTGTCTGCTGAAGTTTATTTTACATGGTTTCTCTGCAACTGTAAATTCGTGACAACTTATAATTCCATTTGGGCACTTGCTATGTTTATTATAGTTCACACAGAACGCAGTATGAAAAAGGAGAAGTGTCCAAATGTGTCAGAGATGACTCCTTACAATAACTAACTAGTGCATTTGCACAGCGTATACAACATTTTGATGAGGAAAACCTAAAAGCCTATTTCTATATTAATATTTTTCAGGACAACTGGTTCTGCCATTTTGCTTACATTTAAGTATTTAGTTTATATTTACATTATACTCTTAACCTCTAGCCCAATTGTACTATGGTGTTTAAAGTACTTTGTTTCAGATATTATAGGTCTGTAAGTTGTTGGAGAGGCTATATACTCATTCATCGAGTATGTCCATATTTATTTAGATGAAGTATTTTGTGATGTCTGTGAAAAGTAACCACTTTTAAATATCCAGGTATGGATTTTATATTGCTGAAAATGTACTCAGAAATGTACATAAATAAAGAAATATATAATTAATAGACATTTAATATGAAATTTTCTATCCAATGTGCATCACAGCAAAAAAGCAGCATATCTGGGATTGTGGCTTTATGATAAACAGTGTATCTCTTTTTGAGTGTTAACACTATAAGGAGGCTACTTTTTAGATGCTCTTTTCCACCCCCCCTCTTTTTCCTCTGTTTTCCCTTCTTTCCCTCTTCCCCCCTACTCTCCCCATCTTTCCTTTTAATGAGTGACCGGGGGTCAGCACACGCTGCTGTTCACATTAATTGATACACTTCAGCAATTACAACTTAGTTATGTCTCTGCCATGCTACATATTCCAGCTGTGGGTCTGTGTGTGTATGTGTGCACATGCTGGCTGTGTGTGTTGGCGCTGAAGGGTGAATCTAATGACCATCAATGACAATTATCCCACCGCAACGTTCATTACCTTGCCCATTTACACTAATGCCATAGAATGGAAAATCCTGTGTGTATGTAAGAGCCTGCCTGTGTCTCCCCCCGCCTCATTCACTCACACACACTTTCTCTCTCGCTCACTCTCGCTAGCTCACCGTCAGTCAGTCATGTACTGTGCTCTGTGTAATGGATGAGTAACCAGGTGAACACCAGAGGGAGAGGGGAGACCAGGACACACACAGCCCATTTTCTCTCTACCTCCCTCCCTCCCTCTCTCTCTCTGTCACAGGTTCTTTCTTACCTCTTGGATACTCTTGTTCATCTCTCTTTCTCTTTTGCATATTGTTTTCAGCAGCAAACTAAGGTGCAAAGTTGTGTGGTATTGTAATTACGCCTTTCCTGGAATGCATAACTTTTTTTCTTACACTCAAATTATATGTGAGTGTGTGTATGTTGTAGAGAAAGAGAGTCAGGTCTCTGTCCCCTGGGCCTTTCTGTGTCTCTCATTAAAGACAGACGGTTGACGGAGCGCGAGTATGTCGCTCGCCTCGCCTGTCGCCCTCGACAACAACACACTACCCCGGCGGTCTGGAGGGAGAGAGCAAACGGGAGGGAGTGGGTGTGGAGAGGGGTTGTTGACGAAGAGAGAACTAGATGAGAGGTGGAGGAAGATACTCTGTGTTTAAATCTATATAGAGTAGATTAAGCCAGAAAAAGCTGTCTAGTCTTTAAAGGCCAGAATTTGAATAGCGTCTGCAAATGGTGCATTTTTAATGTGAGGTGAATTTGCTTTATCATGTAAATTTGTATAGGAAGTAGTTTAGTGTATGTAAGAAAAGTAAACGAACAGTCTTCTTCAGTCAGGTTGAAATCCTCCTCTCTCTCCCTCTTTTGCTGTCTCTCTCACTCAGTAGGTGTGTAAGTAGATAAATCTTGTTGCCTGCGGCGACTGCGGCATTTTCAATTTCCCAGTGGGAAGTGGCGGCAGTTGGGAAAGGATGTCGGAACGCTTAAGGAACAGCGTGGCGAAGCCCCGGAGATAATGCTTTAGCCACACCGGGACAAAACGACTGACTGCCTTCTTACTGTCTGAGTGACTGACTTACTGCACAGGGACTTGAAGGGGGGCTTTGCCTAAAAATCAGGATAATAACATAAGTGAGAGACAAAAAGACACTTAAAAGTCAGGCATGAAAACCAATTACAATAAATCCTACTGTTACATTTTGTTTGGGGCCTCCAGGCCACCGTCAGACCAGCGCCACCTGTCCAAGAGTGTCTATTGCACTTCTTCTGTGTAAAGAATTAATAGTTTCCTAAATGTTTCTCCTTTTTTTGTTAGAGTAAAAAGTGTCAAACCTGCTGAAAAGAAATAACAATTGCTATAAAGGTTCTCTTATTCCCCTCTTTTAATGCACAAATACTGAGTTCATGTGACTTATTTTATTCCATTCCAGAGCTGATAGTGTTTTTTTCTTTCCTCCTCAGGCTTGTCCAGAAATCTGGAGACAATACCACTTAACGGTGAGTAGTTTAACCAAAACAATCCTCAGTGCTGACCCAGAAGTTCATGTAAAATCTCTTAACAACCACTGTTTGTTGTGTTTTTTCAACTAAATCAAGTGTCAGATCATACACTGGTTCCATTTTAAAAGGGTTGGTAAAGTCTCCACACAGATTTATTACTATCCCCAAAGAAACAGATCAAGGAACTTTTTCCTCACTATTATATGGACAATTACCACAAGTGCATTTTTATGATACAGTAAGGTCAAAAAGCATCACATTCACCTGTATGTAAAGCTCCTACTCTATGCAAAAGTAAATAGAGCTAAGATACAACCAGAATCACATTTGGCCAGATCTCACTGGATGTAGCAGTTCAGCACAGAATCCCAATTAAAATCTGAGAAATGTAAAAGAACAAGGTGGTGGGTTTGTGTGGGTGGGGGGGTGACTAAGCCTAGTGACAGTTCTTAAATCTTTTTCATGCAGAACGTGCCTCATCAGAATAAAACTATTCTAAATCCAGCAATTGAAAATATGACTAAACCATAGCACATCCACAAATATTAATATATTAACTGAACATCTCTAAAATTGACAAACCAGAGATATTTTTATTACTCACAGGTTCATTAATTTAATTAGCAGTGTATGGTTTACCTGAAAGGAAAAGAAATGTAGTTATGGTATAGTGTTATAGTCAGACCAGTCACTGATAATATGAAGATTCATGGTGATGAGCATTATCTCATTCAATGCAATATCTTTCACTTTCTATAAAAATCAACCACGCCGTTTCCATTGAATTAGCATCATGACATTTTATGACTAGTACAAGAACCAGAAAATTAGGAGTTTAGAATGTGAAAACCCAACAAAAATCCACCTGAAAGGCAGTATTTTTTTCCTTGAGCAGCATGAGGTTGAAGGTGTGACATGATCACTCCAAATCAATAAGTCAGTTGTGATTGGTATTGACCTTGCCCTGTAGCAGATGAGTGAACCATAACCATAGCGGGGAAAAAATATCTCACAAGATTAAGGAAGTGCCTTGAGTGATGGGAACCTTAGCTAAGTGCACATGTGACATCCACGGTTGTGTGTGGGTGTGTGTGTGGGTGTGTGTGTGTGTGTGTGTATGTGTGGCGACAATATGTCAAAGAGTTGAAAACTGTGTGACAGTCACATGAGCCATATGTCAGCAGGGAGGCATTTGCTTATTTGTGTGTGTGTGTTTATCCAAAATCTGGAAAGATAACTACTTTTCTTGGCTCCTCATTGTGTGTATGTGTGTGTGCATCTGAGCAAGGGGGTGATATAGACCTCAGCCTAAGAGAAAAGAGCAGCTTGTTTGTCAATTAAAAGACGTGATAAAGCATGAAATGGGCTGCCAACGCCACGCGGGACGAGGGAGTGAGAGAGAGGGAAGAAGAGTGTGTGTTTGCATATATCTTGGCGTGCACTTTGTGTGAGTGTGTGTGTGACGGGGGAGGTCTGTCACTCTTCTCTATGGAGATTAATTAGCAGGGGCTGTCTAATGAAAAGGCAGCATCGTTAGCGCTAGGGTAGCACGGCGGGAGAGACGAAGGGAGGAGGGGGGTGAGGAGGAGGGAGCGGGACAGAGAAGTTCCAGGGGAGACGCCAGCAGAGAGAATGGGAGTGAAGTTTAATTGTTGCTCGTGTGTTAGCGACGGATGCACCATGCTTTACTCTTTCCGCTTTTGACTGTGAGCCACAGACTCTGAGGAAGGAGTCATGGAAGCACACTCAGGTCGCCTCACAAGATGATCACACCTCCAGTTTTGTGTGTGTTTCAGGGTGTGTGTGACTGCATGCTTTAACGGGTGGAGGATTGTGACCCAGGTCTAATTGAAGTATTTAAGCCATTTAAGCACTGGGAACAGAAGGTCGTTACAGATCCAAACTGGCATGGGGGTTAGGGGCCCGCACACACACAAACACACACTCGCACACAAACACACATGCATACACAGGGTTCCTTCTGTTTAAGACAGCCTCATTTTATTCATGATGCTGCTTATGACCCTGAACTCCCCAATGTGAGAAGGTGTGTGTGTAGGTGTGTGTACATCTATGTGTGTGTGTGTGTTCGCTTTGGGAGATGTGACTCTGTCACCTTCCGCTGGGCTCAGCCAGGTGTGAAAAGGCATTCTGTCAGACCTCCCTGCTACTGGGTCCATTTATCCTTTGTGCGTGTGTGTATGTGTGTGTTTGTGTGTGCGTGTGCTCGGTCCGTTTATCTTCTGTGAGTGTATGTGTTGTCTGCCTGCACCTGGCCCTCAACTAACAAACTCCTCTAAACCACACAGTATAGACCACAAAGCCCTGGGGTATTTACTGAGAGAGTAAGATACTGACACACACACAGACACACACATAGACACACTTCTACAAATATATAGAGCAGTAAATGGAGTAAAAAGCTATCCACAACATTTTCATCTTGTCTGTCTAAACTGTGTTTATAGACATTTTTCACAGTAATATTTACTCAGAGATTTTTAGAACAGGTTTTTCTACAACTCTTTCAGTCTCACTCACCCACACAGACACCTTCAGTCCCCTAGTTTTACTTCTTTTTTGCATACATCTTTATAGCACAAGGTCGCTCCTTTCCCTGCAGCCCTGATCTGCCCACCTCCTTTGATTTTTTACTGTCAGCCCCTAACTGAATACATAACAACTGTCAGCAGAGAATGCCTGAAATTGTCTGCATTAATCCACACTAGCTGTTCTGTTTGGATGAAATGTTTAGTTTTTGTGGATGCTGTTTTTTCAGCTCCTCTTTTCAACTGTAATAGTGATGTTTCATTTTAAGCATGCCCTGCCATGCTTAGAACAACAGTCAGTCCAGTGTGTTTCAGTGCTTGGGTCACTTTTGTTATTTACACGTGCATCTTACAATCCCATATCTCAGCTGCAAATTGCATCATGCTTTGGATTTCTTATGAGTATTACTACCCAGTGAAGGCCATAAGCCTAAACACATTGTCTACCGTAATGAAGTTGTTGTTGTAATTGTTGACCTGCTGTTGTTACTTTTATTTGTCAATGCAAAATCTGTTGAGTATGTACACAGGCCATCACTGTTAAAAGGAGGACACTACACTAGTGATCTTTTGGCATAGCTGAAAGTGTTGTGACATTGAAACAACACTGATTTCCGGAGCGATGCCATTTTGTTTGGAATTAGCCTTGAAACTGCAGGAATAAAAGTAATCCAAACAGAAAATCTGCTCTGAAATGTAATAAAGTAGTTGAGTGGTTTCCAGAGCACAGGGTGATACTGAAAATCTAAAGCAGCAGCAAATTCTCACATGTGACTCTGAAACCAACAGATCATTGGCTTTTTTTTCTGTTTATTTTTACTGTCCATCAACAATCTGATTAATAGGTCATTTTTTTTCAGCATTTTTTCAGATGGTGTCTTTGAACTTATAGTGGTGTTATTCTCAAGAAAATCTTTTCACAAATGAAGTCAACAACACAACTAAAAGAAAGCAAGAGTAAGGTTTAAAGCTAGAATTGCAGGACATAGAGTGGAAAAAATGGATGGAGAGTATAGGTGGAGGGAGAGTAGAGGAAGAAGCAGGATGGATGGAGAACCTTCATGAAAGGCCACAATACAGGTTGAATGGTCTGTGCTCTGGCTGCAGTAATACATGTATCATAAATGCGTGCATTGCGTACAGCACCCGTGGGTCCCAGTCACTTTTTTTCTCCGTGTGTTGTTGTCAGGAGCCTGCAGGCCTGCGTTAGGACCAGAGTGCCACTGGCTGACAGCGGCAAGAATTGCAGGCATTCTCTTAACCTAGCCACTCACAGCAATGTGATTTTTTTTCTTTCTTTTCTTTTGCATGACTCTAAATATGGGTCACATCACAATCTGACCTTCTGTTCGATTATTTCGCCTGCTTTTTGCTTTTGTTGTTGTGTAATGGAGCAGGAAGGTACAGTTACATTCAACATGATCCACCTAAACAGCAGAACTGCACCTTGTAAGGACAAGAGGCAGAGTGATGTAGGTTGTTGTAGAAGCTGCAGGAGGACGGTGAGGAGGGAATGAGAAACGAGCAAGATTGAGCTTATTAAACGGAGTAAAAGCAAGAAGAGAGAGCTGAGCGCTGAGCAGCTGATTGGCACAGGTATATCAGTGTGAGCATTGATTGGCCTCCCTTTAGATAGTAGTGGTGACACCTGTATGTGTGTGTTTATTGATCGGTACCTCTGCTCAGGGTGGTGTTTGTGTGTGTGTGTTTGTATCGAGTGGATTTTCTCTTCGCGGTAGTATCAGTGGGTGTGTATCGATCTCTTCCCCAGGGACAGGTGTATGTGTGCAGAAGTGTGTGTGTGTGTCGTGTCTTTGAGGCTGCCTGTGAAAAAACAGTCTGTGACCTTTTTGTTCGTCACAGGAATGAAGCCGTTTTAACTCCTCTCCTTAAACTCCCATTTGGTGTCCCTCTTTCTCACCTGACTGCCCTCCTTTCCTTTTTTTCTCCTTTCACTTTTAGCTTTTTATACTTTTCTTTTTTTCTTTTGATTTCAATGTCTTTGTCCAGAAGGTATGCCTAATTCACGCATACTTTTGTTAACCCAAGGTTAGGACATTATGCCCAATTCAATTCCTTTTATTTTCAGGAAATACAGTACAGCTACCTGTCTTGAAGAGGAAAAAATCATTAAAATGTCTTGTTCTCTAAGTAAGTCACTTGAGTTTGTCCATGTAAAAGCACATAATCATTTATGGGCTTTAAATATTTTAATGAGTTTATATCCTTCGAAATGGATGACTTTCAATTTTTTATAAAAATGTCACTTGCAAATAGATAATATTTAGCTTTAAGTATTTAGTAAGTATTTTTTTAACCTTTATAATTTATTTGAAAGGAAAGGAAATAGTATTTAGCTATTTGCTGCAGGACATATCAGTATTTAATTTCTTGATTTTTTTGTTACCTTTCCCCCTTTCTATCCTTTATGCCCCCCCACAGTTAATTTAATTAAATTTCTTCATTCTGTATGTTCTGAGTCAAACAGCATCATTGTTCTTGTATGTATTCTTCAGGTTCCATCACTATTTTTGTAAAGAATCATTTATATACTTATTTTCTACTCATGTTTATGTTCCTTTATTTTATTTCACAAGGTAAATATCTTTGAATTAAAAGGCGAATACAATCTTTATTCACTGTTTTTCAGTCGTTGTATAATGTTCAGACACTGTATTTAACATTTGCTTCTAGATACATCTTTGTAGATTTTTTTTGATAAAGCATGAGTACTGAAGATCATTTGAATCAACAGTAAATTACATGTATATTTTCAGAATTGTTATTAGTTGCTTGACTTAGTGGTGTCTGTGATTGCATGTGGTACATTGTGTTCCTGGGCCATTGTGTCTTATGATGACTTTTTGTATGCTTTCTGAAACTGTGACACTAAATCAGTTGTGAAATCATGACTTTAAATAACAATATATGTTCACATAAGGAGCTGCTTCTGGTCTTCTTACAGGAAATAGAAACACATTTAGCTAAATTTGACAATATGTGTTATTTCAAGTTACTTCAATCCATTTATGTTATAAAATACTGCCATCATTCTCTGGATAAGTTATACAAAATGATTTTCTGTGTAACCTGCTCCCTTCAGAAAAGGCTGGAAGGTGTTTGTTACCACTGATTTGTGTGTCTGTGTTAAATACAAGTTAATATCTGTGACAGAGTGCATCTCTTCCTCCTACCTCACCCAGTCTCACTTCAGTGGACACAGTGGGCCGTGGGTGACGCTGTCAAAGGACCGTTCACAGCGATGTGTGGAATTAGAGCGCCCTTCAGTGGCCATATGTAGAACTGCAGAACCAACAAATGGAACAAGACAAATTCACAATCATGTTTAGTGTTTGTAGAATTTGTGTGTTTTGAAGTTCACATAATGACTGTGTGTCTGTGGGATGGCGTCTACTGCTCTGTGAGCTGCTTTAGTTTTACACGGGAAATAGAAAAACAGTGCACACAGTGGGTTTCTGTATTACTTTAGTAAAGGATCCTCACTCTGTGTATCTTCTCAAGAAATATGATTCACCTAATGTCATGCAATGTAAAAAAGCAATAGTTCTGCATAAATTACATTTAAATGAATGCTATAATTAAATAAGATATAATGAGCTCTTTCAATGGAACAAACATGAGTAACTTTACAAAAATAAATGGCCTTAAACCCCAAAAAAATCAAATCCATTATTGAACTAAATTCTTAAAATTGAACATTCCAGGCACTTTGTGATTCCTCTCTTAGATGAGGAAAGGCTTCACAGCATCTCGACCCATCATCTTTAACAAACAGAGAAGAGAGCAGTGTATTGTCACTCTGAAGGCTTTATTCTTTCTGCTGAATATAAATGCTACCTTTAGGTTTTGACCTTTATTCTGCATGCTGCCTCTGTCCTTCCTTGTGTCTGCTGACCTCGTTCACTCGCTTCTCTTACAAAATGTTCTCAATTCAAACAGCGTTCTGTAAAAATCCTTTAAATCCACATCCATTCAGTGGCCTGTTTTTGCTGCCTCATCATTGTACAGCACTGTACTCTCCAGTCTTCTCACACCTGTGCCGTGTCAAAAGGCTCTCAGCTCTCTATTCTACTTCAGACTGTTAACAC
Organism: Sphaeramia orbicularis; assembly: GCF_902148855.1. Taxonomy (NCBI): domain Eukaryota; kingdom Metazoa; phylum Chordata; class Actinopteri; order Kurtiformes; family Apogonidae; genus Sphaeramia; species Sphaeramia orbicularis. The sequence continues at coordinate 41,260,507 of NC_043957.1, forward strand.
TGACAGCACAGGATCCAGGGCAAAGTACATTTTAAATGAAAATGGCTTTTGTTCTCTTCAGTCAAGTTTTATTAACCACTAGCGGTCATCAGGGCAAAAAAAGTAAAATCCTGCAAGTTCTAGTCACTGTGCTAACACAGTCCAACACGTCCAGTGATGGCAGTTATTTCATATACGCATTCACTTATTTCTGTGTGTCTTTGTATTCGCACTGTCATTTAGTCATTCTTTATTGTACTACATAAAAAATATGACCAAAAAAAACTTAAACAGACTCAGAATTAAATTCAAAGCAATAACAGAAATTAAAGCAAATATATGAGTAAAGGATGATATGAAGAGAGTAAGAATTATTAAGATATTTTTAATTGATTGTTTGGAAAATGAATCACATCTACTGTAAAAATCAGTTGATCATTTTTGTCACTTTTCAAGCAAAACGCTACACATATACTAATCACTTATTTTCAGTTTATTTTCTCTTTATTCATTCAGAATCTCTTCAGTATAATTGGTCTTTTTAAATACATTTTAATAAAATAAGTAATTAATTGATTAATGAGGAAATAAATTTGCCCTTGCTACAAATTAAGAAGTAATAATTTATTTTTTAATAAATATCAGAACGTACAGCTTCAGACAGCATTTGTGTATATACTCAATAAAAGCTAACAGTTAAAGGAAGTAAAAAAAAAATTCTACAAAACAAAATCTATTGATCCTTGTCAAACCATGCTGACAGTTTGCTGTCATTGCCCCAGAAAACAGGGGCGTTGCACTGGGAGTTTATTCTTTGGTGCAGGTGTCTTCACATACTCTGCTGTATGTACAGGCAGAACCAAAGGAATGTACACAAAAATGCACTCACATGCTCATCCGTACACACAGGAGCTGTGTTATCAGAGGTCTTGCAGGCTTTGCAGGTCTTTGTGCCTTTCCGCTTAGCTGGATGGTGTCGATGGTGTGTGTGTCTAGAAAGGTGTGTATTTGTGTGTTTGTTTGCAATAGGTTGGCTGAGACGTAAAATCAGGGTTTAAATATTCTAACCAGGGCAAAAGACTGAGTCCATCTGTACATATTAGGTTTAAATCCCTGTCTCCAGTGTCCGTATGTGTCATCTCTGTCTAATTGCTGGGAATAAAAGTAGGTAATATATTTCCAAAAAACCTGGCCTCACAGAAAGAAGCAGCTGAACTCAGCAGTGAGAGCAGAGAATGGAAGTGGAATAATTTGGGCTTAGATTTGAATAGATTAGCTTGTATCCCCTGTTCTGCCTTCCACGGTGTGACCAGATTACCTCTAGTTGTTCCCCCAAAAGAGGGTTTTTCTCCAGAGGTGGCAACCTTCAGGCACTCACTCCTGCCTCACATTATCATTACATTCCAGGAGCATTCTCTGTCTCTGTCACTCTAAGGAAAATCAGGACTCTTACTGATTGTCTTCACACTGATTGACTGAGTGACGGGAGGAGATAGCGACAGCCTCTGGGAATTACACTGTGCGCAAGTGTGAGTCCTCACAGGGCGTAGGGTTAGGACTCCGGTCTGAGTCTTTGTGAACTGGCAGACACAAAGGGGGCTGGAATCACATCTGGTTATTTGGGGGATCTCCCCCTCCTCCCACTATGTAGCCTCCCCAAATACACACATGCACACCTCCACCTTAAACAGTGATTTTCTTCTTTCTGTTTAGAGTACACACTGTAATATGTTGTTGATTTTGTAAATTGCACAGTACAAACTCCCACAGGATTCTTTGAGGATTAATGGTTTTGTCTGCAGTTCATATTTTGTGCCTTCTTTGAAAAGATGCTCGCCGTATAGCTATTTCATCACTAATTCACAACTGTCTAATTAACTCTCCATGTTAACCTAATATGTACACACTGGCATGTTGCACATGCATGCACCACAAGGGTGTGTTTGTTTTGGTATGAACCCAGTAGTCTTACGTTGTGTTGCAAGGCTGTTTTCTATGATAAAGCATGCAGAGTTGGTCCCCTGTGGGTTCAGTAACATATGCAAACCTCTCCCCACTGCTGCAATAACATATGCAAAACAGCGCCGCTAGCCCCGGCCCCCACGTTCCCACTCGTTACCGTTTAGATCCCACCCCCTTTCCACATACACGCACAAGCCTGTTTGCCTCTCGGATTGTGTTTGATAACTGTGTGTGTGTGTGTGTGTGTTCCTTCAGATTGTAGTCTGTAACAGTCTGAGCTTTGTGTTGGCCGAAGGATTATCACGGCTTTGCCACCAGCAGCTAAGGCAAGGAGCAGAGGAGAGGAGGGCTTAGAGAGACAGAGTGTATGTGTTGGGACAACTGTGGGAAAACACAGTTGTGTGTGTATGTGACAGGAAGAGAGAGAGGGAGAGCGCTCATGTGTCTGTGTGTGCATGCATGAGAGGCCACGGATGGCTGGTTGACTATGTCCACACAGCGAAGGCCTTAGGACCTTCTCAAACTCCCTCCTATACTCACACAGCCTAAACCTTCAGTCCTCTTTCTGTCTGACTGGTGAAGTATCACCCAGCAGCTCCAGAAGCTCTTCATGTTGTATCAGCCGACAGTGGGTCAGGCCCAGATGCACTCAGAGGACTGTTATTAAAACACGGACAGATGTTTTCTTGGAGCAGAAAGTGACAGAAAAACATCTAATAAAGGTCCTCCTTTATACTAGTTGTAGCAGTTCTAGATGGAGGCGATAAAAAAGCAATTACAAAGAGTACAAATGTTTTTGTTACAAACTTCAGAATACAATTGCGGTCCAAACTCCGAACGAGACAATGGATTAACAACCGAAAAGTAATTATTGTTCAAGTATTTTATCAAGAAAAAAGTGTCTGGTTTCTGTTTCATGAATGAGAGGATTTGCTGCTACATATGGTTCATTTTGATTTGGATGGACTTCTATTGGGTATTTTTCAGATGAACATGCGTTTAATGACTGGATAAATGGAGTGGAGAATCAAAAATCACCTAGCAACTAATTTAAGGGTTTTTTTAGTGTCTGTTTTGTTGTGGTTGCCAGTTACTTGTTAGCTAATTTTTTTTTTTTCTTTGGTACTAACATGCCAACACCCTTTTAATGACTACAGGGTGGATTTTTTCCATAGATGGTATAATGAAAGATTACCAGAAAAACATAAAATTTTCATCTCTCTCCTCACAGAATGTTCTTTTTACTCATGTAACCCTATCCTTCACAGCCCAGACCTTGATACAGAACTGGTTTTAGCCAACTCATGTCTTATAGATACTGAAACTATTTCATCCACCATACACGTCTATGCATATTTTCTCTGCCCATACTTCTTAAAATCCCAATCAACAATGGCTAATCATAAGTGTTTTTATAGGCAGGTCAACACAACTCTACTGTTCTACTTTGTGTGACGATACAGGAAGAACACGGCAGCCTCCATAACCCTCGTTTTTAGGCTTCACTTTTTCATAGAAGCATGATCCTGCATCATATCATCTATCTTTATGTTCAGTCTATTGATTTGGACAGAGACACAGGTCGTATCAGATGATGAATGTAACTTTCAACAAATATGAGGTTGACAAGTTGTCTGTTGTTGTATGAGGCCAGACTTTGTTGGACTCTTCCTCAAACCCATTAGAAAAACAAGGATCCCAAACAGATAGAATCCCAGTTAGCTATTTAGATGGCCCTGATAAGAAGTAGAGAATGAAAACAGACAGTGGGAATAACAGAGGCATGAAGCTTCGTCCTGTTAATTAATATCATATGAGATCCTCCCACTCTTCCCACGTACACACACATGCATGCAAATGCACATTCATGGCAGGTTTCAAACAACAGTCACAGGTTGATGGGAGAATAGGAGGGGATTTCATTTCTTCTCTTTTCTCGGTCATGCTTTCATTGGTTGTGTCTATGTGCTGGATCAGAGTACGTTGAGATAACGCAAACCCAAGGTCAGGGAGGGAGAGACGGGAGGGAGACCTACAGCCAATTTACATGAAAGATGAATGGGAAGAGGGGTATGAAGGGTGGAGGTCGGGGGCTTGAGATGGGGACTGTGATCTCCTTAGGGTGCACGAGTGTGTGTGTGTGTGTGTGTGTGTATGTGTTTGCAAAAAGGTCTGTGATCTCCTGGCCTTTGTGATGGAGATGGGCCCGGCCGGCCTGACCCGATAATGACGCGACGCTCTAATAGCATTCATCCTTTCTGCTGCAAAACTACTCAAGCGGAAAAGAGAGAGGGAGAGAGAGACGGAGAGAGGGAAAAGGGAGAGGAAAAAAAACAAGTGTGAGGGTTGAGGTGGGGATGAGGGGTGTGTATGGAGAGAGGGAGCCAGGAGGAAGAGAGGGGAGAAGAAAAGGAGGGGAGGTTAGCTAAGCTATGTTTAAGAAATGACGTGAGGTGCGAATCATTTGTAATCTTGGAATCAGGGCTGAGAGGAGGGGGGGGCACCTTAAATGAGTGTGAAGGTGTGTGTGTTAGAGAATGGCATTAGGTGTGTGTAACATTAGGAGTAAATGCAGTGTGCCTGTGTCTCCTCTCTCTCTCTTTATCAGTGTATATTTGCTGTGGGCGCTGGAGCATGGAAGGCTTTCAGAACACTGGCCCATAGGGGACAGGACCCTGTGTCCAATACACACACACACACACACACACCTACAGACGCTTACTTATCATACAGGGTCATTACAGGCCTCTAACTATAGCTCCAGTAATCACTGGTTGATATCAGTACCCATATTCAGCGCATAATACACAGCAGCCCGTTTCAATAGAGCATGGGAATGATGGGACTAAAATGGGAGATTGTGAGAGAAATTAAGCTTAAACCAGTTTTTAGTGGTTTTCTAGTAACACCGTCCTTTTCTTTTTTCTTTCTCTGCTTAGATTAAGACAGGTCTTCCTGTAATGCAGCTGGGAGAGGACAAGGGTCGCACTCCTGCTTACTGCTACAACTGTGCCAAGAGAGGACACTTTGGCCACGTGAGATGCTTTTATTTAAATACCTAATGATTTATCTGCATTTTTTTTGTTTTTATTACATGTGCAGTAAATGTATCTTGGATGCTACTTTATCAAATCTGAACCCAAATCAAGTGCAGAATTATGTGGGCAAATAAGGGTAGGCAGTTCAAATTATAAAGTTAAAGATGTCACTCAGGGTAGGACTAATCACTACTGGAAAATGTTCTGTTCAGTAAAATGTTAAAAATTGTCCTTGACCTCTGTCTGTCATGTTAATTTGACGCCACATACAGCCAGTATATCTTGTTTCTTGTTACACCATTTCGGTGTGCTTGGTGTCATGCCTCTTTGTATGTTTACATCAGGATTGTACGCGGCAGAGGATGTTCAATGGGACGTATCCAAGCACTCCCTTCATCAACCATTATGACACCACTGAGGACATGAACCGCAGGCGGCACAGGATAAAGATGAAGGTTAAAGGTCGGTCACAGAAAAAGAAAAACATGTCTGTATTATTATGTATATCATAATTATCACTGCAACCGTTATTTGCTAAATCACAGTATATGACACTACTGCATTTACTGCACACCAAGGGTATTAACAGTGAGCAAAATAGTTGCTGGTTTTGGGATGATGGTTGGTGATGTTTTCACAATATTAAAATAAATAGACTCTTACTGTTATGTTCTGCCCACACTAATACAGACATTTTCGGATTTTTTCCTCCAATTTTAAAATAAATTCTGTCCACACAACCTCTGTTACACTACATATCTCCACACTGCATAAACCACTACAAACCAGTACAAATGCACAGACAAACTATTGTTTATGGCAAACAACTGAACTCAGTTTAGTTTGGGTTGACAAAGTATATTCAAATTGAAATCTTCTCACAAATGAGTTGGTGCATGTTGCAATGCAATTTATAAAAAAATCCATAATAGTGTAAATGAGGCAGTATTTATTATAGCGTAAGTGGTGAATGCCTAAATCCTGTGTTTTCTGGGAGTGACTACTGTAAATACTTATCAAACATTATGAGAAAACATGTTTGATGTAAGCAGTGCCCGAGATACAAAAGAAATGATGTAAAAATGCAGATTAATATTTTTTCTGTGATCAGATATTCTCAGTGTGGTGGAAGAATCTCTGAAATAAAAGGTAAAATAAGCATCTGTCTTTTATTTTCCAGAACTAAAGAAGAATGGCATCATGTCCACCGCCTCTGAAAGCCCCTCCACTCCAGGGCCACCAAATAAAAAACAAAAAGTCAGCCATGATAAAAATTACCATTCTCATACAACTTCTGGGACAAACCATCCCAGCCCCAGCCACATCTTTTTTAGCCATACCTCATCGCCCAAAATATATAAGCACAATAAGAACAAACAACAGAACTGCACTAGCTCAGAGAAACGGTGGAAGCCCACATCGAGAGACCCACTCCCAACACCTAAACTGATTGTGGATGAAACCAGTGACTTTCCCAGAGGGGGAGGAAACAGAGGGGACGCAGAGAGGAGGAGGAGGAAGAAGAAGATGAAGAAAAATGGCAGACCAGACCGTCTCTGTTGGACTGCATCTGCAGACAGTCAGAGTTTACCCAATGAGCAGGCAAAGAAGAACAAAGGAGAAACGCATAGGAAGGGGAAAAACCAGGCATGGAGGACCCCGGATAAACGTACTCCGCAGATGTACCCGACCGACGAGAACCTTTTTATCATCAAACAGAGGAAACGCAAAAGATAGCCAGCAGCAGGGAAAAACAGGGATGTGATTCTCATGACCACTCTCTGTGTTCAGGATATATACAGATTAGAAGACTCATTGAGCTCCCTCAGAACTCACTTCTACTAAAGGGTTGTCACTAGTACTGCTGTTGAAGTTCAGTGTATTTCACCTTACGGTTAGTGTGAGAATTACAACTGATAGTAAAAACAGTAAAAACCGTTCATGACCTTTTGACCAAGTCTGCACCGTTTGATCTTGATATGTTGACAACTAAAGTGACAGTAATGCAGGTGTAGTAACAGTGTTTAGCATTGTCTAACATACTGAGAAGATGACTGGCATTACTAACGACAATAAAGAAACCATCTACTTACATTTTACAGCTGACTTTATAATAAGTCTGCCATTTCACCTTTTAATACATCTGTAAAGTTTAAATGAAGCTCTTTGGTGTACACAGTATTACCTAGTGCCTCTGCTCTGTAAACATTTTAATATCACTGCTGCTGTTTTGGCTGGAACCAAAGAATGGTACATTTTAGTTATATTCTGTTAGAATACGGCCATTTTTCCTGTAACAGCCAACATGTGCTTGAGTTGTAAAAACATGCAATACATGAACATACTGAAAATATGTTTAGAGAGCAATTTGATTTAAATCTCACCTGTTGTTGTGGGACTGTGTTAGCATACACATTTTTAATTTTGTTTCATAATGTTCATTTAACATCAGTTGTACATAGTTGTTGTTATTGATAGAACAGCAACCTACTTAAGACTATAAATTGGTGACAAATTCAGGTCACCAGAAAGCCTCCCTGGTTTGGAAAAAAAATACTTAATTTCTTTTTGTCTGACTGACTTTGCTAGCTCAGTGCTTCAGAGAAGCAAATCAGTTGTTTGCTGCTTTATCTCAATAATTTGATTTATTTCCCTGGAAATGTGTAAATCAGTAGTACTTAACATTGCATTGTCGACTGTATAATTTATGTCCATAATACAATAAAAAATATTTGGTTGTAGTGTCATTCTAAGTGCTTGAATGGCTGTGTAACCATAAGCTATGAGAAACAGTACACCAGCACCCTAAATACTGCTACATACTAAATAAATAAGTACTACAGCCAGGTCTAAAAAATTAAACACATAATTACACCAAAATACACTACAATATTACAAATCTGTTGTTTACTACATATATTGATGGATTAATGTAATTGCTGATGCATTATAGTTCATAGAGGTGTTGTTCAAACTAAATCCTAAATTTTAAGAATAATTTATATGATCACACTTGTTTTTAATTTATATTTTATTTACAATTAGTTCGTATATATATATATATATATATATATATATATATATATATATATATACACACACACACACAGGGTGTCCCATAAGTCTCCATACATAGGAAAAATATAATATGCTCTATATGACTGCCATTTTGTCGGGAACACATTTCAATGCGTGTCCTCCACTGCTGAAGAACTATAAAGAAGAAATATAAAGAAATACATGTTAGAGCCATATATGTATGGAATGTATTATGTCTCCTATGTGTGGAGACTTATGGGACACCCTGTATGTGTGTGTGTATATATATATATATATATATATATATATATATATATATATATATATATGTATGTATATAATAGTTTTTTGTTTTTTTCCAGCCACTATGCGAACTAACCATCTTTACATGTTTGGTATAGATCTTCTAAAAGCCCTTTTGTAGATGCATGTACATCAACAACATGAGGTAACATGAAACACAAATAATAGGAACCATGTAAAACTGGCAAGTGTTATTTTATCTAAAAAAAAAAAAAAAGAACATTGATGTGCTGTGGAAAAGAATCAGGCCTTTGTGGCAGAACATATTGAATCCATTTTCACAGTATGAGGTAGTAAAATTTGGTTTTGTAATTGTTTACTTGTAAATGAAGATGTTAGTTGTCAGAAAAATGTCAGTTAGCGGTGGAAATTAACAAAAAAAAAAAAAAAAACGTACCTCACATTTGTTTCAGATATTTTTCACCATAGTCCTTGTGGCATTTAAAGTAACAATTTTGAAGATTTTGGGGTCTTTTTGGTGGCTCCTACTGGTGATAAATGTTAACTACAGGTTTGTATTGAAGTGCACTTCAAAGAGGTGGACCAGTGTGTTGTCATCCAGAACTACACGGCAGCTGACAGAACCTGTGACAATGTTTCCATCCATTTCTTAAGCCTCCATGTTATTTCGTACTTGTGGTTGCAAATATATTATTCCTCTGTACTCATTCTGCTGCAGTACAATGTCCGAGTCCATAAAACATGTCAAGCTGTCATTGTACTGTTTTATATGTAATGAGGAAGAATAAAGCTGGTGGATGAGGTTGAAAAGTAAAATTATAAGTCTTAACTGAAGGAGGTTAGACAATCTAATGTCAGTTCCCGCTGCATTTGTCAAATCACTTCTTCAGCCAATACCCTTACATAGAGTAATTGTTTTATAAGGGTTTTCACATCTTCACATTCTGTGGTTCATTTGCCAACCTTCCATCTTTGATGTGAAGCCATGCACTGACACTTGAAATCTTAATCTACTGCAGGTAAACCACTGATGATGGAGAATAATCTAAACCAGTTTTTCAAGCTTTGTGCAGTAATCTACACCTGGCTTTTCTGCCTCCGTCCATAATAATATACATTATATAGCCTAAATGCTGTCTAAAATTAACATTTATTTGCAACACAGTATAGCAAACTATTACATGATCAAAAGCAAATTAATTTTAGCAAAAATTTTTTAAAAAGTCTCCATTTTGAATGTCTGGGGTTGCCAGAAATTTGTGATGTTAAAATGGGGTCACGAGCCAAAAAAGGTTGAGAACCACTGGTCTAAACAAAAGAATTTAGCCCTTTCTGTACTTCATTTAAGAAATAAGTATGTAATAGTAAATTAGCTCATGGGCTCCGCCAGCAGTTGACTGTTTAGATCCAGAATTTGTTTTTTTGTTTTTTTCCCCAGCTGGCTCTTAACCCTCCTTGAATTGCCACCTCATTGTGGTGGAGGGGTTTGAGTGACTGAGTGACTGGGGTCCTCGGTGAGTGCCTGGCGGACAGGTCTTTGCCCATGGGGCCCGAAGGATCAACACGGGTCCACCCTCCTGTGGGCCCACCACCTGGAGAAACAGCCATACGGGTCCGGTGCAATGTGGATTGGGTGTAATCCGGGTATGGAGGCCCTGGTGGTCTGATCCTCATCGGTCTAAACTGGTTACGGGACCTTTATCATGTAAGGCAGGGGTGTCAAACTTATTATAGTTCAGGGGCCACATTCAGCCCAATATGATCTCAAGTGGGCTGGACCAGTAAAAAAAATAACAGTGAAAAAAGTTAAATTACATTATGATAATGTTTACATCTACAACATTTCCTTAAAAATCTGAATGACATGAACAACCTGAAATGTCTTAAGAGACATAAATGCAACTGTAACAATATTCAGCCTCAGTTTATCAGTTTATCATTTACACATGTGCATTACAACTTATATTAAAATTGCAAATACACAAAACATTTAATAACTGGCTGAATATTGGTACAATTGTATGTACTTCTCTTAAGACATTTCAGGTTGTTCATATTTGGTCAGGTTATTCACATTTTTTGTGAAACGATAGTTTGTTAATATTAACATTTTCATGTAATTTTACTTTTTTACACTAAAACCAAGATAAAATCTGCAGTTTTCATTATTTATAGGTTATTATGATAGTATTTTACTGGTCTGATCCACTTTAGATCACATGTGTCTGTATGTGGAACCTGAATTAAAATGATCTTTACACCATTGATTGTTAATATGTTCAGTGTAATTCATCCCACGGGCCGGATTGGACCCTTTGGCGGGCCGGATTTGGCCCCCGAGCCACATGTTTGACACCTGTGATGTAAGGGTTTTCATATAACATAGGCAGTGGGTCATAAGGTCAATCACCACAGTGTTAACTCACTTCATGACAAAGAGGTACTACATTCATATATTTAAGTGAAAATCTTTGACATTGTTACTTCGCCGTATTCTTGAAAAGTAACATTTTCCTATACTCGAAGATGTATAATTTACTATTTTTGTCGCAATAAAAGGTTCCGTCATTGTATGCTAAAAGCATCAATGAAAGCCCTCACGCCATTCGACCAGTATATTTGCTACATTTGCGGCAGTTCCTTCTTTTTATTTTTTTATTTTTAACATCTTTATTAACAACATTTGAGTATACAGTACAAAATGTTAAACAAACATCAAAAGTGTCAAAGAGAAAAAGCATTTGAACATATAAGTTTAAGAAAATAATGCATAGATTTAAAAATACAAAGCATAAAATACAAATTATAGTTAAAAAAAAAAAAAAAGTAAATAAGTAAATAAATAATAAATCTGACAAATATAAATAAATAAATGCAACAGAGAGTTCAGTCAGTATTGAAAAATTGTTTATAAATAGCCAATGTGTTAGTGCTTTTATTATTATTATTATTATTATTATTATTATTATTATTATTATATATGAATTCTAAAGATTTAATATAATTTTCAAATTCTAATTGGAAGATTTTAAAATTTGTGTGTGTTTTAGTATATTTGTTTTTATGTGTATGAAATTTTCCAAATAATATGAATAAATTTACAATAAATTCTAGAGAGTTAGTATCATGTTTAAAATAAGTAATTATATTTTGGGATGTTATATTTATTTTTTGTTACTTTTAGATGTGATAAAATTTTCAATTTTGGACCAAAAATTAGAAGAATGTTCACTTAAAAAGAATAAGTTTAAAGTAGATTCAGATTCAGATTATTTGCGGCAGTTCGTAAATGCAACAAATGAAAACCTCGTGACGCATTACGTAGCCCCGCCCCACGACGTGCAAATCTGAAGGACTGACAGGGAACTACAACCACGGCTTGTTTTTCGGTTTTGTGCCACAGAAGACTTCAGAAGGTTTTTATTCACTTCGTATGACATTGCTATTGAGCTCGACAATCTCTGGACTTAGGTGAGGAAATTACAGAGAGAACGGGATGTCCACAACCGGTGACGCCAAGCTGGACGAGGCTGTCAGGCAATGGCTTCAGTATGACAAGGTAAGTTAAGCTAGCTTCATGTTCAGTGACTGTGGTGTATAGTAAAAATAAATGAAATGTTTAATGTTTCCAAGATATTCAGGCGGTTGTGTTAAGACAAAACATGACCTCTGGTTGTTGATGAAGATAATTCATGAATTCATTTCGGGTATTTAAATATTGCGACTTGGAACAAATATGTGCTATTAGCTAGCTAAAGTTTTAGCTGAGATAAATGATGTAAGTAAATCTATTCAGCTATATTATTTATACACCTATTTCAACTTATTTATTACTGTATTTTGTTACTGCATTGTGTTACTGAGTGGCAGTGTGCAATTTGCTACAAATATGACATTTATGAAAAATACCAATATATGATGAATAAATACTATTCCTCAAATATATCTGATGGAAATGGTTGTGTGTCTCTGAAAGGCAATGAAAGAGAGAAAAAGAAAGGAGAAAAAAAAGTCTGAAATTTGCTAAATAATTGAATATCATAAAGTAATTGTAATTAATCTTACCTTACCACCAATGCACTAAATAAAATTTATAGATTATTCTGAAAAATGTGTAGACTTGTAAAGTAAGATTCTCTGTAGCAGTCTGCTCTGAAAATCATAATGTACAACAAATGTGAGAGATTCTCGTGCTACCTCTCAGCCATCTTCAATTAAGGGACATACCAACATTAGTTTTACATTAGTAATTCGACATAGAAAAGGCTTGGTGACACACTGACAAAAGTTCAGATTCTTAGGTCTATAATCAGACTTACATGCACGCAGTTGTTTAACCAAAACAAATAGAGTCATTCATGACCTTAAAGAGATGAGGGTTGCTACCAATCAGGTTACAGTGGAAGAGGGACCCAGATTCATTAGTCTTAAGATAATTTCATTAGGGTTGCTTACTTAGTGGCCAATTTCAACGGGAGGTGTCATATGAACCTACTTAATGTAATGCTGTTTTCCATTTGCAATCAGTTAGTAAAGGTTTTGATTTACTTTAAGAATGGACACATCTTCCCTTCCCTTTTCTGCTGTAATCTTTTTCCTTCATAATGAACACAAGTGAAATCTTCAAATAACCAGTACATTCAAAACTTTACAAATGCAGACTAGCTAAACAACAATTATCCACATAAAAGTTAGAAATAGCTTGTTTTGAGAAGTCTTAATTTAAGCTCTATATTACTGTATTAATAAATGCTGAGTATAGATGGTATTTTTGTGTGCTTTAAATGTGTGTGTTGGTTTGTGTTTCCTGTCTTTGTAGAACCCCAAGACTATGTCTATGGTGCAAGACTTGATGAAGAAGGGAGCAGTTGAGGAACTGAAAAAATGTTTCTCCTCTAGAATGGAGTTTGGTACAGCAGGACTGAGGGCTGCCATGGGCCCTGGCATATCCTGTATGAATGACCTCACTATCATCCAGACCACACAGGTTGGTTAATAGATAAACGACTAATACATTAAACATTGAGTCACATACAGAGTCAGACATGCACATAATTGATTCTTGTTTCCTGCACTTTGAAGAAGGTGAGACAGTCTAAAGTCTTGTGGTAGACTGCGTAGCTCACATTCTACCATTATGTCCGATCATTACAATTTCATTCTCACTGTGTCTCCTTGGCAGGGTTTCTGTCAGTATCTGGAGAAGAGTTTTGGGAACCTTAAGGAGCGAGGGGTTGTCATTGGCTATGATGCCCGTGCCCACCCTCCCAGCGGTGGCAGCAGCAAGCGCTTCGCCAGCTTAGCTTCAGCTGTATTTGTCAGCCGAGGGGTGCCTGTCCATCTCTTCTCTGACATCACACCCACACCATTTGTGGTAATCACTTGAACTTACGTAATTTCTTGCTTTGGGATTTTTGTCAACATTGCAATCACGTTTTAGTCAGGTTTAAACATTGGATGGAAGCCAGATGGGAAATGTTGAAGTATCATGTCAAAGCCTTAACACTATCATGTTTTGAGGAAAAATACTCTGTAACCAAGAAACTGGTACTAGTTAAATCTTGTACTGGCCCATAAGTTGCTGTAATGTTATGTTACTGTGATTAGGATTTAATTAAAAAGAATAGCTGTGCTCATGAGCTTTTTTCGACATTACAACAGGCATGATTGGCTAGAATGATGTTACATTAGAAAGAACACATTTACAGATGTAGGGATCTATGTTAAACAACCTTTGTTCCATCAGGAAATTACTTACAATGAAATAGCCAAAACTGACTGCAAATACTAAGTGTTAAAAGTGAGTGATAAAATTTTCTCATATTCAACTTTATTGGTCAGAGAGCAAAATTATTTTACAAATATGGTAATATAACACATCAGGCATTACTGAGTGGAAGACAGATGGAAATATCTTTTTTTTTTTTTGCTGATTACTGTTGGTATTTAAGTAAAAAAAAAAAAAAAAAGTATTTTATTCAACGACTAAGTTGATCTAAAAATCTTTTAACTTTTGTTCATGTTAGGTCAGTTGTTTGGTCTTATTAACTTGTAGAATGGGTGACAATGGGACTGAAGTAACAGGGCAAATTCCACTTAAAATGTTCTCTTTGCTCTAGTTAACTACAAGTTGCATAATGCACATATTAGTCTGACTCCTGGGGTGTTACTCACTTTAAGTTCTCTAAAGATACCAATCACATGATTTTATGCTCGCACTTCACATGACTACACTGTGGGGTCTAGTCTAAAATGTAAAAAAAAAAAAGTACACCAGACCACCTTTTCACATTTAGGGACATGCATCTAAATGACATTTTATGATGAAATGTTAAAGCAGTTTGTCCCATTATATTTGTACTTTCTTTGTGTAATTGTGGACTATCGTCACAAACATATATTAGATCATTGTTTTTGGGGAATTCCTATTTTTATTTTTAAGTTTTGTACATGTTTGCAGTCTGTATTATTTAGTAAGGTAACATGTTCCTCTACTTTTCTCCCCTGCAGCCTTTCACTGTTTCCCATTTAGGTCTGTGTGCTGGTATAATGGTTACTGCTTCTCATAACCCAAAGCAGGACAATGGATATAAGGTAACATGATCTACTGATTTGCCATCTGTAATACCATTGGCCCACTGAGCAATTGTAGATCAGTTTTTATAGGTTGCATCCGTAAATCTTAATCTTAATTTTAACCTGCACCTACTTCGTACATGTACTAGGTTTCTTTCAGGTTTTTCCCTACTGTTTTATCTCCCTTTTAGGTGTACTGGGAGAATGGTGCCCAGATTGTGTCTCCTCATGACAAAGGTATCTCCAAGGCCATAGAAGAGAACCTGGAGCCTTGGCCTGAGTCTTGGAACACAGAAGAGGCCCTGAAGAGCTCCTTGCTTAAAGATCCCTACCAGGATATCAACACACAGTACTTCAAAGCTATCCAGAAGCATTGTCATCACAGGTGCTTCATAGAAGAACTTTACAAATGAGCATTTACCAATCAG